>NC_079554.1:15969235-16282788 GCF_015846415.1 Triplophysa dalaica
AACTATTATTACGGCAACAATCTCCTTGAGTTTCGCAATATGGATGTCTTTAAACAAGGTAATCATTGTCACCTTACCTCACATTCATATGATCAGACCGTGTTTTCCATGTTGTAAAAAAGCAAGTTTGTTTTCAAAGGTCGATACACTAATTCATACAAGCTGCCTTATAACTGGATCGGCACCGGTCACGTGGTCTACAACGGCGCTTTTTACTACAACCGCGCATTCTCTCGAGACATTATAAAGTATGACCTGCGGTTGCGTCACGTGGCCGCCTGGACCATGCTTCACGATGCAGTCTTTGACAACGACGACGTGTCCGCGTGGAGATGGAGAGGGAGCTCAGACATGGATCTGGCCGTAGATGAGAGCGGACTTTGGGTGATCTACCCAGCGCTGGATGACGAGGGGTTCCTGCAGGAGGTGATCGTGCTGAGCCGGCTGAACCCTAACGATCTAAGCATGAAGCGGGAAACCACCTGGAGGACCGGACTCAGACGCAATCGCTATGGCAACTGCTTCATCGTATGTGGCGTTCTATACGCAACGGAGAGCTACAATCAGCAGGACACAAATTTATCCTACGCATTTGACACGCACACCAACACTCAGATGGTCCCTCGCTTGCCTTTTAGCAACAACTACACTTACATCACTCAGATTGATTACAACCCCAAAGAGAGGGTGTTGTACGCTTGGGATAATGGACATCAGGTCACTTATAATGTTCAGTTTGCCTATATGTATCCACTTTAGTCAAATATGTCAGTCCTTGTACTTTGCACCAAATGAAATGTCATCAGGAAAGCCTCAAATGTGTTCATGTGGATTGTTGATCAGTTCACAAATTTCTAGCAACTTCATTTAGTTATTATGCCATTATATTTTCAAAATGCAGAAATTATCGTCTTTCTTGAGCAGGGCTGTTTCCCAAAAGCATCGTAAGATGTTGATTGTAGCTCCATTGGTGACAATGGTTCTTAGATCAACTTAAGGTTACTGTGATTTTGGGAAACGCAGCCCAGATATTTACATTTATGTAATAAAAGCATCAAACTTTTCCGTTGTAGCTATACGAGCTTTGCAGTCAGGATTGATTTCTTTAGATATTGGGAAGCTTGCTTTTGGAAAATGGACCTCTATGTTTATAGCTGTACTTCTAGTAAGGCTGGCAAAATATTATTAAAACTTTTGAGGTGCTGGTATCAAGTAGAAAACATTGTATATATTGTAAAATAAAAGCTAAGACATGGAATTGATGAATGTAAAAATAAATACAATTTGTATTTTCATAAGCATATCTCAGTTTTTTCTACAAACTAACACTTGCAGTTAAGTTAAAGTGATAGCAGACATTGTTTCAGGCACATCTTCTTTACTTCTTGATGTCTTTATGTGTATTTTATTGTAAAAATCTCTGTTCAATTCAGAAAATGACTGCAATTAAAGATGCGCTAAGTGAGATTTATTGTGCTGGTTTTCCTTTAGACGTCTAAATCTAGACGCATCTCATAATTGTACCAGAAAATCTTTACAAATACCTTTAATTACAACTTCATACAGTAGTTCTTCATACCACTCATTTCACAAACCTTCAATTTCAGAGAAAAATTCATACCAACATAATTTAACTAAACACATAATTGCCAAAACGCAAGCAAAATATAGACAAATCACTCACAGCCTTGAGCTAGTATTTGTCCAGTGTTTATTTCTTTGCATTGTAACAAAATTGCTTTCATTTCTGTCATATGAGAACAAGACATTTTACAAAATATTTATTGCGGGAAAAGGGGATTCAAGGAAATAAAAAACTTCAACTTCAATCATGGTAAATACAATAAAACAGGAAATATCAGGCAAAACTTATATTTGTCAGGTGCATTTCATTTAAATGGCAAAATTAAATGGCTCTTATTAACCCACAGAGACTAAACAAGTCAAAACAATTATCTAAACATCCTAAAATATATTCCTAAACACTCTTCTTTGGAAATATAAATACACCAGTGTCCTAAATGAAAAGATTGCTTTCTATATTTTTTTCTATTCGCTAGTCACATCTATAGAAAGAAGGCTCGCTGCCAATGCTGGTTCAGTGAAGATAGTAGAATTAAACAAAGGCCTTACCTGTGTACCAAACAAGCTTGGTACTAATGATAAAATTTCGTAAATATTCACTTCAGTTAATTTTCCAAAGCAACAAAAACAGTGCAAACAAAATCAAAGACAATTTCCTTGATAACTACCACAAATAACAGAAGTGAAGCACATCACTCAAGACACATAAAAAGGGGTGTGACAACCTGTTCTGTGTTGCAATTTTTACGAAATCAAAGTAACAGTAAGAAGCCTTTGAAAACAAAGTTTAGGAATAAGACTGGAGTCTAACTTATTTTGTATCATACCAGTCCCAAAAAAAAGACAAAATTCATAAAATGGCAAGATTGCATTTATCGTGGAAAGATTGCCTGGATTAAGAGGAACCCATCAGAACTCCGACAGGGGTCGCGGGCTGGCTGTTGCTGGGGGCCGGGTGATATATAGAATCCGTTTGATTGACACGCAAGATGGGTGGAATACTAGACGATTTGATGTGGAGGATCCTTGTGTCCATGACTTCACAGTCGATCTGCATCATCACCTCAAACTCTTTGTCTTTAAGGACGCTATCTGTAATGAGAAAACACCCAGAAATGTAATTTAACAAGCCTGTGCTTATAGACTATTCGTGTGAAGGTAATGCAGGTGAATGCTGGGTGGCAAGAGGTTAAGAGGCATTTTAGGGTGTTCTTTCAGATGATTCACAGAGGTCAGTCACATGCTGGCCTTTGTTTTCACAAAGCAATAAACAACAGATGACTCCCACGTGAAGCAAAATGGGGTCTTAAGTTAAGGAACTTTAGTCGAAACATCCCTGTGATCATCCACCACGTGAGAGGTATTTTCTTATGATCTTTGGCAATAAATGTGATATTATGAAGAATTGATCTACAATTGAAAATATAAACAGCAAGTAATGGATCTCTCCATGGGCAATAATGCACTGACTTACAAAATCTAATGTACTTAAAAAGCGAAGGAAAATTATATATATTCTTATCATATAGTAAACATACAATCATTTAAAAAGAGTAAACACTTATAAGGGTTGAGACAATGTATAAATCATGCTTTGGCATAAACTGACACAGTTGGAAGCCCTTTCATCTTCCAGATCGCTAGAAGCCAAGGTCATGCTCAAACTTCTTTTCCCATGTTTTGACAGACTCATAAAAGCCTCTTGTCAAACACAGGCGGCAGGTCTGTGAGGTATTTTTGAAGAAACTGTTAAAAAACAGTTTAAAGGATCACACTGCAGATGCTGTATTATCTACCTTTCTATAAGAAGACCATGAGACCTTCAAATTCACGCAGAGCATATGGACAGCAGGAAAGTCATTTGACTCGCTTGAGTCGTGATAAAAACTTTATTATCCTGACAGCATCAGGGAAGGTCAACCTAAAGCACATTTCCAGCCATAACTGGTGAACAGATTTACGTTTCATACCAACAGTTGACCAGATGAGCTCTTTATCCACACCCACAACCATCATTTAAAATCTGAACAGTCATCTCTGACAGGTTCTTGAAATGAAAATCTTAGTCACGCGCAGTACAAATAACCAATATCTGTCACTTTGAAAGACTGGATTGTGCATTTGATTGGGCTATTTTTTCTGTCAGTAAAATATGGTAAGGCACTTTATATTCCCCATTTTCATCAGTTCCAATCTCTATTCGGCTTCTTACGATGAAAGATTTCCACCAGCAGATTATCATGGCCAAAAGAATTGACAATGACAATTGATTTATCTTTTAAAATAAATTATTTTACTAGTTAAATTATTCTTTAATTTAGTATTTTGCCTTTTGATTTGGTCAATGAATCACACACAAAATAAAAATGTATTCTGTATACATTTATTTTTTCCGATGGACTCAGAGAAAGATATTTGGAAGAATGATTGCAACCAAACAGTTCTTGGCCACCATTGACTTCCATGGTAGGAAAATTTTGAATGGTAGTCAGAAGTGCCTCAGAACAGTTTGCTTTCCTACATTCTTTAAAAAATCTTCTGTTTTGTAAAAACAAAACATAGAAATTTATTAAGCAACTTTTCACTATTTGGAGAACTATTTGGTTAAAAGCATTCTTCCAAATATCTTTCTCTGTGTTCATCAGGACAAAGATATGATTTGGAACAACTTGTTATCTTGGTTTTTAATGTCACTATTATTGTCAATACGTTATGAATTTTGTTGGTAATCAAAACTTTTTGTTATTGAAGTAACTCAGGAAAAGTTTCTTTCTAACTGCAGACGGTCACAGAATTTGTGTTTGAAGATGCTTATAGAAAAATCTGAACAGGGCTGCAGAAACCATCATAAATGATGGGTTACAGCAGTCATCTCTGCATTTCACTGCAAGCAATAAAATGACATTGAACTGCTCAGCTGTGCATGTCATCAAAAACTCTATATGATTTTTTCCCTCATCACATCTCTATATTTCCAATCTCTCTGAAAAGTTTTCCGTTCTCAAAGGCTTTCCACTTGGGGAATACTTTTGGATCTGAAATGTGACTGCTCGAATGCCGAATACATTTAAAATCTAACACTCAAGAGACTAAGCAAGTTCCTGATGACACTGGGGTGCACGGACGTTTACAAAAACTGGCTTTTGAGGCTCTTGCCAAACTTCCTTTGAGTGAGAGATATCTCACTGGATCAGGGATATGACCTCTAACCATGGAAGACCCTATGAGAACCAGACAGTGAAAGTCTGTATCAATGCCACTGTGACTGCATTAACATTTTAACTTCGCTTTTTAAAAAAATAAGCAATGACATTTTTGGGCAAGACCAAAAAGTACCTCACTGATAGGACTTCAACAACATGCAGCAAACAAGCAAACAAAGAAAGATTATGATCTTCTCTCAAGGTCACAGATGATTTGAATGCTGACTCATAACTCCTGTGAAGACTGGGAAACAGAACAAACGAAACTGCCAGGGCTCTGCAACAACTCCAAACCAAACACTCTTTTGCAAAACATGAAAATGCAATTGATGGAAGATGAACCAAAAAGCCCTTGTTTTGTTGTTTGGGCTGTTTTCGTGATGGAAATGGGCCACACCAGAAAACAACATGTAGAATGTTTCTCGCCATCCTTGCCTAACATGTGGTGAAAAATAACCTGATTTAAACCCAACATCTTGAGGGTTTACAACGAGAACAGAAACACCTGGCGGCGATTTTGAAAACTAGACTGTCCAAAACTTCTTTTCATTATAAAAACCAAATGAAAGCCATCTTTGAATCAGCAGTTCCAAATAAAAACAGGATGAAGCTGGAAAAATTATATCAACATGTACACTTTTGCTAAACTGTCCTCTCAAGAGGCAATTTTCAGATTTGGATTATATAAACAATTAAACCTTATGAGCTTTAACATCCACCAGTTTTATGTCAACAAGGCAATTCAGGAATTCCAGAGGAATTCAGGATTTTTACCGTGTTGAAGGTTGATTGATGCTTATTGACACAAGTACCATGTTTGGACAATGTACAAAAACCATGCTGTGTTATAAGAGCAGCACACTCAGCATGCCATCTCGTTCAAAGTCTTTTAAAGCACACTTCGAGAATCTACCAACATGACCATAGAAAAAATAGATGGGGAAAATAGACTGTCTTTCACAAAAGCTGTTCACCCCTGAAGGTCTGATATCGCATTTCCCTTAGTCACCGTTCTTGAGATCAGAACAGAGATAATCTAATCTGATACTGTGACCACAGCCAAGAAAAGAAGGGAGAGAAATGTAATAAAAGTGATGGGAAAACTTGAGTGCAAATTTACACGGTACGTGATACGCAGCAAATCTGCTGTGACCTCGCAGGCTCAAATACGGCCGCTTTCCAAGTTAGTTTAAGCCCTCTGCTGCGTAACATTGTGTCCTGATCACCCTGTCAGGGTTTATTTTTCAATCACAACCTTCTGGCTGTACGTTATCCCTTACCTAAAATGAACGACTGTAAAATGAATTAACATCAACCATCATCTGCAGTCTAAATTAATCCAATGAGATAAAGACTAAATCTATACATAACATCTTTGGCACCCTCTTTCCTTTAAGGTTAGTGGAAGTCAAAAAAATAGTCCTGTTGTTTATTTGTATTAGAAAATTAGATCACCAGCTCTTTCCTCTTACCGTTAGAATTATAATTCATAGCTGGCAGGACCAGAGACATCTTGGGACGGCTTCCTTTGTTGTGGCTGGTGGCGGGAAGAAGAAGGTGATCCTGTCAGCGAGAGAGGAAGAGATATTAGTCACCCACCAAATAACAAGCATGAGAAGAGTTTATTTTGCTAGTGGGATTTTCAGAATTTTCAGACAGCCAGCAAAATGTCACATTCCTTTATAACAAGTAAGAAATTCGTTTATGGTCATCGGTACCAATCGGAGACGTTCTCCTATCAGGACACACATTTGCTGAAGACAGAAACCATACAGACTGAACACTCCTACAGTTGAAATAATATACACACGTATCTGTCTGGGGGACAGATGAAGACAGGTCACAGATGGTGATTTTAGTGACAGAGGGCAGAATTTATCAAACGTGTTGGCGTTCAATAACATCTTTAGTTACTGTACAAAAGATGTAAGTTCACGAGGAGATGAATGTCTAATGCTGTTCTTGATTTAAAACACAGACGGGGCTGCACAAAACCCTATAGTTCAGAATTCCACAGAGTTGGCCATAAGTCTATCCTCACACCCAACTGTGACAACGTATACCTTAGGAAAACTGGTGGACAAGTATGCTGTAGACCCCACACAGTGCATTTTGTTATTTGATAAATATTGCACAGAAACTTTATTGTGTCCTGCAGAAGAAGAAAACCCATACCAGTTCAGAATGAGATAAGGAATGAGTAAATGGTAAAATAATTCTTACATTTTGGTGAACTATCCCTTAAATATGTTTTTCCATCCCTGTTTTATTGGGGTATGAAACATGTTAATCCCACTGAGTAACCGCATGCAAAAGCTAAAACTGTTATTGATTGCTTTACACGCAAACCAAATGGTCTTAAGTGGGCAAAGTTTATGCTTCAAAATGCACCAGATCTTTTGGAACAGTCCACAGTAGGTGACCCAATGAAGCCTCCAAAGCTAGTGCCGACAAAGGTGGAAAAATAGAGATGTAGAAAGTGTGAAAGGCAAATGACGTGTGCCGAACAGTATGAGGTATCCATCCCACAGCCAGTAAAGGGACTTCCAGCCAAGTCAAAAGTGTGACAGGCTCAGTTGGAGCTGCAAGCTGGGGATATCATGATGGGGTTACATAAGAAGGAAAATGGAAACATCTTTAGCACGGTTTGGAACGTTTGCAGTTAAACTCCAGAAGTTCCCCGAGCTTGATCAGATGGAATAAATACGATTAGTTTGCAAACAGAGTCAAGAGAAAGATGCAAGGCCTCATCTCAAATTCAGTGGAGACATTTATAAAATAAATAAAAGCAGAAAAGCAAACCCCTATTGAGTAACACTCCCAGAAACCCAGGAAACAAAATATATAAACACGCAGAAACAACACTAATCAAGTCCATAATATTAAAAGATAAAAATCCATTTCCTCTGTGATGTTTCATTGCTCTCAGAGGTCTTATAAAACCTGAAACAATTAAACCTCTTTTATTCATTTTTTAAGGGGTCTACCTTCCCTTAAGATGCATGTTCCATCAAATTTTTGGGCTCTCAAACTGCATCTAGTGGTGAGACTGCAAATTGCAACCAACGGCTCACTCACCGCTCCCCCTCTCTTTCTAAGCATTACTGCGGCTCTCACAGGACGAATATGTTGTTACGTTGCCGCTTCTTGGCCAAAGAAGATAATCTGTTTACGAAACACGCTTTGAAGAGTAGTTTGTCCGAGCCCTTAAGGCTTTGTCCTTGAGGGTCACCATCTGAGAAAATTTCTGACAGGCGATGGATCAATGCTGTGAAAGACTTTCAAAAAGACTGAACATACCTAGAGACCAAACGAAACAACCAAAACATGACTGTCTATGACTTAACCAACGAAATGTCTTATGACTCAACTAGTCAAAGATGGAAATTATTTCTGTTGACACAAATGAAGACTAAAAACAATGACAACTATGATTTTCAAGTCCTTAAATCAAGTCAAGATAAACAGTACCAAGAAATAAAATGTTAAATGTGAGCATTAAAGAAAGATTTACAATGCTTACACCAACATTAGTCATTTCCTTTTTTGTTAGCACAAAAAAGTTTTGGAGTCCTGTTTGCTGTTAAAATACAATAGTGATTCCCAAAGCACTCAACAAATGCCAGAAAAGAAGGACGGGTTGCCATCCATCATCACATCCAATACAAACCGTTGAAATGTGTTATATTACGGTCATTTTAAATGTGTTTATGGAGTATTTTCCCCAAAATGGGTGTGGTGTTCCCTTTGTAACAAAAAAGCATTTGTAGAAAACTTGAAAATACATTGTCCAACATCATTCACATCGTCCCAAAGTATAATGAGAAACAGGTACGGAGAAAAGGGGAAAAATCATTCGCAGAAAAAATATTGAACGGATGAAGGATGAGGGATTTTGTGCTCGGACACAATAAATATGACCTGACAAACAGTGTCCCACTCTAAACAAATGATGCCCAAAACTTTGAGACCAAGTGAGGTTGAGAATAACATAAAATGTCAAACTCATGTTTGTATGCATGTTAGCATGGAAGCTAGTGCTACACGATCATTTTAAGAACTGCATAACTTTAAAAACAGGTTGTTAAATGCATGTTCTCATCTACAAACGTGCTAACGTGTGAAATACACCTCACTGCACATACATGTTTATATAAAAAGCATGACTAACACTGGCATGGAAGAAATGTGAAAACCGCTGTATGCTTTTATTTAAACAAGAACAATAGTTTACAAACAGCAAAACCAGAAGTTTAAAAAGACCCCCCAAGTTTTATAACGCACTTAAGTGTAGTGCAACGGTCTCATGTGTCCCATTATGATGCTGTGTGGGCTTTCAAAGAGAGTGGTCAGCTTACCCGGCGGAAAGAGATCACGTAGAATGTGTCCCCTCTTCTGTTGAGCTCATCAAAGAAGTCATTGTAGGTGCGGTGGGGGGCGTAGTACACCTGCAGCTCACTGCTGGGATTCCTATATAGACGTCAGACACATCAAACATTGACTATAAGAACTGGCATGAAAACCGTTTATATATTTAATACATTTAATAACAATAAAGGAGGTAGACATTCTGTATTGTATTTAAAATCATACGGAACTCTAAAACATAAGAACTATGAAACCATGTCAATGTTTAACTATGTTTTTGATAGTTTTTATTTCTGCAATGCAGAACAAACAAGATGTTAAAGTCATGAATGTTCTCATGAATCTCTTGATAAAACACATATTTTTCCTGTGTGAATGTGGCCTTTTCCCTATTGTTAATGTGCTGAAATAGAATGACAGTCATGCTAAGTTTTGGCACGACGCACTGCTGAGGTCAGGCAAACACGAGCAGCCAAATATTTGATTTACTCTTGAGTGAAAGCAAGCGGGCCCACCCAGACAAAGTTAAACAAATAACAAGAATTTCAAAGGGTGAATCTTACAATGTGTAAAACAGCAATATTATAAATCCATTCTCAATATTTACTCTCAATATTGTAATAACAATCAAATCCATTTAACTTTCATAAATGTATGTTGAGACTGATTTTATCCTTTGGGAATTGGTTGGATTGTGAAAAGCATTGAAATGGAAAACCTAATGTGAAATTATAGTTGTTTGTGGAGGAGTATTTACCTCCTGAAACACGTTTTTGATGAAGCTATGTTAAGAGACGTAGAGGCTGAAAGTTGGGCTCGACCTGGAAATCATCTCAGAGTCAAACTATGCTGTTTGGCAAAACTTAAAAATAGCTTCATCATTTTCTATGATGATGGTTATATCATTGCCGAAATATCTATTGGTCACGGGTTAACATTAGTCAATACCCTTTACAGCCAAGGTGAAAGTTAGAATATTCTGATGAAAGATTATAAAGACAAATCACTTTGTAAACATGCGCTGCTAAATCAAGCAAAATAAGATCAGGAACATATTTAAAACTGAAACGATTTTGGACTTTAAAAATGATATGCTCACAGTTTGAATGTGTCAATTCTGAGGGAGTACACTTTAAATGCACATTACTGAACCTCACAACTACAATGCTGTTTGACCTGAATCACAGACAACTGACAAAATGTTTTGTAACCGATGCCTGAAATTCCTCGAATGTCTGTGTCGTGTGCACGTAACCTTCCTGCTCCAAGTTGAATGAACTTACTTCTCAGATGAATCCCTGTACTGGATCTCAGTCACTATCTGTGAAACCGGTTTATCTACAACTTTCTGTTGGACAAACAAAAGAAAAAAGTAATATCCTGTTAAGAATTATAACAAAGATCAATTGAGCAAATGGTTATTTGTGTGACATTGCGTATTCCTTGCTATCTTCACACATAAACATGCTACTTTCATTAAAAAGTACATAACATGAAATCATGAAAAGGACATTTCATGTAGTGTGTAATGTTGCCGTGTTTGAAAGTAAGCAGTCTGCCAAGTGAATGAATAACAAAGTTATTGGGTTGGAAAAAAAAAGAGTCGAGCCTGAATCATGCAAACGAGTCGTACTTAGTCCGATTAGTGAACCGCCGCGCATTTACGTCACAACATATAGTCCCCGCCTACGTTTTGTTAAAAATGTCCATGAAAACTTCACTCTTCTGCCCCAAACACTGTAGCTCGTGAGCCTTATTCGCGTTAGACCAATCACAGCAGACTAGACCATCTGACCAATCACATCAGACTAGACCATCTGACCAATCACATCAGACTAGACCACAGACTAGACCATCTGACCAATCACATCGGACTAGGCTAGCGGAAAGGAGGGGATTAGACCTATGAATCGATGAATTTGAGAGTCAGTCAAGAAGTAAGGAGAGAATCATTACCTGTTATTACGAAATAATAGTGTTTTTACACCTCTGTACATAGACTTGTTGTAACCAAAGAAGGA
Organism: Triplophysa dalaica; assembly: GCF_015846415.1. Lineage (NCBI taxonomy): Eukaryota > Metazoa > Chordata > Actinopteri > Cypriniformes > Nemacheilidae > Triplophysa > Triplophysa dalaica. The sequence continues at coordinate 15,980,412 of NC_079554.1, forward strand.
CCTTAAAAATCCCTAGTTATGTATTCTTTAAAGTGCAGCACTATCGAAAACAAAATTAGGAAAACTTAATACCAGTGTATGTGTCTCTTTAAGAGACCTGAATTACCTGTCTGAACTATTCTTTAAACTATGACTGTGTAGTTCCCATCAAGCAGACAGTTCTCACGCCGGGCATCCTTTTAAACCATCAACCTGCTGGGCACATATTTCCCCAAATTATAACAAACTGTCCATCCACCTCTCCTCACTATACATCCACTGATAAAAATAAACGATAACAAACTAAAGTAAACAAGAGCAACCTGATCATTCATTCTGACTGCATGGTGCATAAACTGGGCTGCTTCACGTTAATTCAGAATGACGCTTGTGGGAAAATATTTAAGCACTGCCATATCTGACCTCATCCCGAGTAACAATAACTTCAATTACATTTCTCACATGATTATTCTTTTCTTTTAAAGAAGTTCACTTAGAAGCTTGTGAGCCTGGAAACCAGTATCATAAACACAAGTATAGTCAAGTACTGACTCACTCGCTGGTAGAGTGAACTGGAAAAAAGAGAGAGGCGACAGAATGATTGAGCCGACTAGGGCAGAGGGCTGTTTACTTTCCCAAGACTACTGGATTATACTTAGTGAGCGGCCGAGATGAAGAGAGTGCGTTAAAGGAGTGAAAGAGATGGAGGAAGACAGAGAGAAAAGAAGGATCTCGCCGCTAATGTAAACATTTAGAAAGACCTATTTAAAAGAAAATAAATCCTGGTGCTTCTTAGCTGTGCAACCTTTCGGCAGAGAGACGAATGTCACACTTAATCTCAGATAAAATGCTCTTCAGTCCATGCACTGGACAATCTCCCAACCTGTCAAAACCTGTCGGTGACTCTCTGACAAAGGTGTGAATTGTAATAGCGTTGAGTTTTTAACTACAATACATTTTAATTGGAAGAAATGAAATTGTCATGGTTATCAAAAGTGTGAATGAGCGTGAGAATGAAAAATGCAAAGAGATGGTTCATACCGGCATGGTTCTGCCTCTGAGATGAGTGTTGCTCATGCGACGGGTTTTGGTGCGTTCAACCTCATGGCGATGTACCCAGCCCCTTAGTTCATTTGCTATCCTGTAATAATGAATAACAGAGACATCTCGGGCTGAACAAGATGAGGTGGCCAACAATAAATTGAAGCTTTGCAGTCGCATGCTTTGGGCTGTGTGTGCGCTTTAAAATTTCATAACCGAGCGCAAAAACAACACAAGTATGAAAAGCATTGAGGACAACAGCAAATAACTTTGAGATGCTTATAAGGTCAATCGCATATTGGAATGCTGATCGAAGCATTGCTACAATTATCTATATCGACAAGAACTCAAATGTTTATAGTTCAGTGTAAACAATGAAAATTCCTTCTCGCTTCAGATCATATCAGATGGGCAAAGTTGCGGCATGAACACCAGATGCTCTCAACTTTAAAACCGACTTCCCACAACACTGTCCAGAACCAGACAAATTGACAATTACCGTTAAAATAATTGAAGACAGATGTGAACTGACTAACATTATTTTTATGTTATGTTAACTTGATGGTTTTGGTTCAACTTTGCCAACCAAACAGCGGGTTACAGCTATTAAATACACATCTGAATGTCACATTGAGGGTGGTATTGTCATTGGTACTGACTTCATGCACTTGGTCCTGTTGACGGGCGGCTGGCAAGAAGGTGGATCTCGAAAATACAGAGGTTCCCTCTTTACCACCATCAACGCCTTCTGCTCTGATCCCACATCCTCCAACCTATGAGAAAGAAAAAACAACATCAAAGACAAAAAATGGATGTAAGCAAGCACGACAGTACTTTTCTTGTTATCGTATTCATGGGAAGACACGGAAGCTGTCAATGAAAACTATGAACGATTAGTGTCAAGTCCGCACTGGGGAAAGTACAACGATTCTGAGCTTAAAATATAGACATGAAATTATCACTATCATATTTTTTTATATAGGTGTTCAATAGGTGTACTGTATGCCTACAAGTAGCAACTGTAGGTTATTGGAGTTTAATTTAAATCGCTTCGGAAAACCCTATGGCTTGAAATTGGAGAGCGGGCCTGGAGCACAGGGAGGCTGGATCTGATTCTCAAAGTCTTTCCTGACACAAAGCAGCACAGACTACGGCGAAGGAAGAGTGTGTGGGAGAGCCATTGGAGTGCGTTCTATGGGCTCAAGCATTAATGGAGGAAATGAATTCGGACCGTAGACTAAACTGCTCCTCATACTATCAAAACTAAATAAAAATGCACAAGGCAGAAAAAACACATTAGTGCTCTGTGGAAATGGTCTAATGAATTGGAGATTTGACAGGAAGCTCTTGCAGGTGTCCACGAACCCCCATGGAAAATAAAACATCTGGGTCTATACCCATATGTACTGTATCTATTTTCCAGTGCTGAATTGCATAATATCATTTCCTGGTCTTCTCCCCAGATAGGTCCAGACCTAGAAAGTCTTTTAAAGATACAACAACACAGTTTGTACGAATAGATCACATGAGACAGCTCTTAAAAACACCCCAGACATTAAAATTATCAAAGTTTGAATGGGTCTTAAAGTTGGACTTGCGGAACGTCACCTGTTTAACCTTCAAAAAACTCTGAAAATTACCAATTGAAACATGATCCCGTTAGTAAAATGCCTCAAATTCAACTAGACCTGGTTGATGAATGTTTAAGAAAACAAAGAGACAGATTTAAGTAATCATTTCTTCAAATATCTGTCGTTTCATGTGGGTAATTTGTCCTGTGAATATCATGTTGTTCGAGCAATTTTGTATAGAAATAAAAACCCAGAATCACCTTTCAGAACATTTCCCAGGGTAGATAAAACAACAAACGTAGTTAGCTGCCCATTTTCTCTACTTCAGACTCATGTGCGAAACAGACATGACAACAGAGCCTTGTTCTCTTACCACTACATTTGGTCATAGTCACTCACCACCTGTGCTCTGGTGTTTTGAAAAATAAATGGTCTGTATAGATTCTGATAGGTGAGGGCCTCAGGTGCGTCCGGCCCCACACATAGCAATGAGAAGAAATGGATATTTGTGCAAATGAAGAAACTACGGAAAAGTGTTACCTGTTAACAACATTGGAGGGATCAGTCTCAGGCATGTTTGACTCCACGTTTCTCTCAGACTCTACGGAAAAACCCAGCAGGTGTCGGCCACCGGTCGAAGGGGCGGCGGGAAAAGTGGACTCTTGGTTTCCACCAAGCAGACTGGGTGGGACACAAAAGAAGGCAAAAGAGAACAAGGCAAGCTATTAAAACCTTTAAATTACACACTTTGTTTCATCAGATGTAATTACAAGGTGCTTGGATAAATAAACCAACTAAATCCAGATAAACAAACACACAAATAATCAAATTCTGCACCAGTTATATTTCACACTGAAAGGGCGATCGTTTCCGACCTTTTCCATTTATATGGAAATAATATGCTAATGATTTTAATCGTATAAATAATAAAATTAACCTTATTGGACCCAAGTTAACGACTAGGAAGACCAGGACCACCATAAGACACACGGCCCTTCTTTTAGGAGCTGTTGCATTCAGCACGGAGTTCTAAAAGGACAAGAAACAATGTAAGTGATTGAATGAATGAAGAAAAAACTATAAAATAGACAATCCTTAACCAAGGCTTCAATTAAAACTACAGACTACATAACAAACTACAGACTACATAACAATATTTAATATGATTTAAATACTAAACAAAAAATTTCATCTGGATCTGCAAATAATGTTATTACAGTCCGATCAGATCAAATAGTTGAAATGATGAACACCTACCTCACTCATCAGCCCCTCCAGCTGTCTTTTCAACGTGCCGTTTTCATTTTTCAGCTTCTCGTTCTCTGACAGCGCCATGTTTAGACGGGCTTCCAGGGTCAACAGGTACTCTTTCTTCTTCTTCCGAGAGATTGCCGCAGACTCCCTGTTCTTGATCATGCGCTGCTGCCTTCGACACCCACTCGACTGGACAGAGAAAGAAAAGAAATTAGACAACAACCAGCATTTGCTCATGGGGTCAGGACACTCTCGCAAAGTTACATGCAACATGATCTTGGTCAGGAATAAATCTACAAAACACTGATAACAAATCTTGCAGGACGATGGTGTCACGAGACGGTTTGGTGGCACTGATGAGTCATACTTGTAAGACGATTGTTTATAGTGCAAGTAAATTAGAAAAGTGATTGCGACTTGGATCCTGAATTTTTGCCGTAGCCCGAGCTTTGATCTGGACAAATCAAGAGATGCTGGACAACATCAATGTGTTTCCATGACCTCTTCACACACATTCCAGCGGGAAAATATAGCAAAAAGACATCTGGCACACCTTCTATTGTAGAGGAATGTGAACTTGCACTGGTGCATGGAAAGAGACGGAAAGAAATCCCTATTTTCGATTCAAGACATACAAGAATATTTTGCTGCTCATTAAGAGTCTGGAATAAATAGACATTTGAAGCATGTCTCATCTGCATTCCTCTGGAAACACGCAGTTGAAGCATCCATCTACATGACCTCTCACCAGCTGAGAACCTCAGATAACCACAGATGTTCAACCGAATAAAGAAAATTCACAACGGAAATTTAGCGGCATCTAGTGTTAAGGTAGCAAATGCAGCCAATGGCTCACTCCCCCCCTCCCCCCCTTTCGAAGCATTACGGTGGCTGGCACAGGACTAAGATGTTGAGATAACGGATTTAACTTATAAAACGCACTCGGTTAAGCAGTTTGTCCGTTTAGGGCTACAGTACAAACAACATGGCGAATTTCATGCAATTGGACCCACGGTGTATGAGTATAGAAATAGCTCATTCCAAGATAATAAAAACATAACACTTCATTATGTAAGGTCTTTATACACCTCTGAAGACACGTATATTAGATTGCATTTTTGTCAATAGATCCTCTAAAAAAATTACACACAGCACCTATAAAAAAACGATTCAAACACTATTGTCTATGCAGACATAACAAGGGCCCAGACATATTATTCACAAGCACTATAAACTATGAAACTAAATGATGAATTAATATGTCCAACTCTAACAATTTCCTGGAACAAAATATAAACCCAATTAACTGAGCAGCTGATATAAACAGGGTCAGGACAAAATGACACCGCAACCCAGTCTAGACTCCACCCGTACCAGAAAACTTCAATGGAATAGAATATAGCCAGAGACCATCAACTGTGTGAGACTGTCAGAGAGGTGTGGCAACATAGACGGTTCTCACAGCCAGACCATATTAAGACTCTGGCCTATTAGCCGTGCTGATTAAACATCTGGGATCTCCATGAGCCTTTTGTGCCCCCATCTCCTAAGAAAAACTTGAAAACCGGGAAACGGGCCATGAGCAGGGCCTGGGAATCAACAACAAATGTGGTTACCAGGAATGAGGGGGTGCCATCACCATGGCGATGGAACCGGATGGTTTAAGAGACCTTGGGGGATGTTGGCACAACTTACCAAATATCAGTGTTGCTACGGATTTCTGCAGGAACAATCGAGGACATTTCATGAGATATTGGTTTCATTTCACTTTGTGAACATCTGAGAGAGGGTCACTCAAAGAGATAGGTTCACCCAAAAATACAAAAGTTCTGTCATCATTTATTCATGCTTGTGTTGGTTTTAAGCCAAAATATGACTCTCTTTTGATAAACACAAATGCAGATATTTTGAGAAATGCCTCAGTGGTTTGCATCCATACAATTGAGGTCAATGGGGAGCGATGTTGTTTTGTTACCAACGTCTTGAAAATATATATTTTTTGTGTTCTTAAATACGAGTGAATAAATGATTTATCATTCAACTAGTCCTTAAAGAAAGAGCTTAGAATATGCTAAACAAATGTATAATCGCTCATATCGATGCTGGGATTTTCACAGATGAAAAAATACTTAATTTTTTGGAGGATCTATTGACCAAAATACAATACAATAAACATAACCATGTCTTCAGAGGTGTATAAAGACCTTACATAATTAAGTGTTTTGTTTTTATTATCTGAGAATGTGCTATTTTTATCTACATACACCCCGAGTCCCCTTGCATGGAATTCACCATGTTGTTTCTACAGTAGCCCTAAACGGACAAACTGCTCTACAGAACAGGTAGTAAACACATTATCTCCTTTGGCAAAGAAGCGAAAACGTTACGACATCTGTTCCGTGTCAGCCACCATAGTGCTTCGAAAGTGAGGGTTGGAGTGAGCAGATGGTTACAGTTTGCAACCTCACCCCTAGATGCTACTAAATTTCTCTGATTGGACCTTTAATAGACAACAGACAATAGTATGTTTATTTTGTGAATCTTTTACTCAATTCGGGTCAGATATATTTTTCAAATATTCCCAATTGATCATAACCTGCTTGGCCAGTCTTCAGTTTACCAATAGTATGTAGTGTGAGCCCTAAATGCCCAAGACTCAACTCTCTTCCAGACTAAAGTATACTGAGACAGGAAACTGAATTCCTCCCTAGGCTGCGCAGACTAACTTGCCCGAGGTCATTAATCTTAAACTGCCATAACAAAGCATTACATGCAATCTGCTCTGCAGTCATCACCATTCAGCTGTTTCAAACATCCCACTGCGCACAAACTCACAAACAGTCACACACACCGTACACTCCCGGACACCTGCCCCACCTGCCACATTTACTTTTGGATTCCAGTTCCTAACCCTCAACCCCAAACCTCTTCTGAGTCAAACCACAAAAAGTCATAGTTAAACCACAGCTGTGCAAACCCACACAAATCCCCACAAACACTCGACAGCCATCTATGGACTGTGACATTCTCAATGAGCCTTATTATTGCATGCCTATGACATCAGTGCTGGAAGAAAAAAAACAAATACGTAAAAGTCAGGAAGGGGTTGCACTTGACTGACATTTTTAATCTAGTTGGTTTAACGCTAAATTATTGGCATTTATTGTGTATGGGATTTTAAGATAAGGTTTATCCTCATACAACCCACTGTTTGCTTTTATAACTGGGGGATATACTCTATTGACTATAACGCAACACATACAGCCAATAAACACATTTACAAAGGAATAAAATGGCAGTAATTACATTGCTGACTGTGACAAGGGTTTGTTGACATTTTTATTTTCACAATCAATTACAGATGTCAGGGTTTGGCCCATGCTGGTAAATGTCGTCGCTACACCACCCACCCAAAAACAAATATTTCATTACATTCTAGTGAATATTTTACTAGTGCCAAATCTTTCGCAGTGCCCCTAAAAAAGCACCAACTGGAAAAAGACATCAACAGTGGAACAGCTAGTGAGATGAAAGGGAATGCTAAAGGATGTGTTTTTTTCAGGAAATATAGACCTCCATGGTTAGAACAAATTCTAAGAAATACAAAAAAGACAATTACTGCAATTGTCCCATTTACTTCTGGACTCGGAGAGAGAGAGCGTGTCGATGTGAGAGTTTAGGCATGTGCGCGTTTGCCACGTAGGAGTGCAATAAATACACCAACCAAGAGCCGGAGCTCAGAATTAAGGTCAAGACAAAAACAGAAGCAAACAGAAGATCTCTGCTATAGTTATTTTCTGAAACCCAACAGACATTGAGACTACAGAGGTAAACCATTCATCTTATTTCCCTAAATGTCAAATCTGTCTAACACAATCATCGCTGACGCACTAACCTGTTCGGCTATTCTTTAGCATTTACAGGCAATTCAAACCCCAAAGCGTTGAAAGGTCTCCAGACCATTCAAAAGTCTTTACATCATTTTACAGCGCTGAAGTTCTCCAAAACATTGTAATTTGTAATTCCAGGCCATAATAAAATCCCAAACCTGCAACATTCAAAGCAGATCTGAATTTTACAGGGAAACCGCCGGGTTATAGGGAAACAATAACTGTTGCTATAAATGTGTGAACTTGTTTTTCTTTACTTCTCGGTTTAGACATTCACGACCGAGTCTAAACGACAACTTGTGTGCACTGCATACGTTGTGCTCTGCGTGTGAAACCACCCTGAACTACGATATAAACATGTGCAGATTGGGACTAGACCCACGTGCATAGGGCTGCTGCACAGCTGTCCTTATACTAATCTGCTAAATACTTAAATATGGATCACGGTTTTAGTGTCAAGCCTCAAAATCAGAAATACACCAGGGTCTTAACCACGTGTGTACTGCATAGACATGGTCCATTCAGTAGTGCAACAAGGGAGTAGTTATCGCTCATTTACAACTGTACTACATGCCTGTTTAAACTGTATGTGCTACATACCGCTTCTGTGAATACTGAGCATACCGTCATGCGATACAAATAGATACGGGTGGATATCCTGCCGATCTGGACTAAACTCACAGCTGTAATATGACATGGTGGTGTTTGATAGCACAAGAAGTCAATTACATAAATTGTTTGAATATAAATGCTGCCCAAAAATACAGTAGATACAGTATGTGATTTATTTACCTTGTGCCGTCAGCTTCTGGAGTGCATGTGTGTAAAACAATAAATCAGACGCACGATTCCAACATCAAGTTACGTTTTGATCACACTGCAAGCTACAACACTGCCGCAAAATCACAACTTTAAAGTTTAATACTCATCTATGTTTGTAGAATGAGAATGATTATGGACCAACGAGAATTCACAATAGGCGGAGCTATTTTTATTCAACTTAATGTTCACAAAAGTATAGCACTTCCCAGAGGACCATCTTGAAAACTTTTTTAACTGGCTTCTCATGCAACCGTGGTTAAATGGTCCGATCTACACCACTGCATCATTTCAACCCACCTACACATGACTTAACGTATAGACAGGTGCTCTGTTTTTCTTCATTCGGAGACCTTGGAAATTGCTCCACGAACTGAACCTGTAATAACATCCACAGTGGAAAAAACAGCACTAAACCTACAGGAATCTGAGACTAATCCTGAACTCTGACGTCAGAAGAATCAATTACAGGGGGAATTACAATAATGGAAAATAATAAGTGCATGAGCTCACTGTGAGACTGTTGCTTAGGACTGAAAGTTGCGTTACACACTCACAAAACAAACATAAAAAGTTATTTCATTGTTTTAATCTTACATAATCAGAATGTCAAATGTCCAGTAAAATATTGGGTTTGTAATTAACCCTGAAGAATATTTGGAGAAAGAATAGAGGAATGACTGTTGTACGGATACCATCCCTCTTGAAACCTATACAAACGTATGCTTTTCTCACCTATAATTCTCTATTTATATCCTTTTTTCACAACTACACCAGTGTTCTCGCTCTCTCTCCGTCCTCTCTCCCTCTCTTATATATAAACACACTAATTTCTTACATCTGCAAAGATGCTTTTAACTAATGGTTAGGACAGCACATCTGGAAGAACACATGGTTTCCATTAGGTGAGTTAATACAATCAAAGACAGATCGAGTCTTTTTCCCATCATGTTTGTAAGCAGTTGTTTTCTTTCTACATTTCTTGATTTGCTGATGTCATTTATGTGCCTCTAGTGGCACCAAACAGAATTGCAAAAATACTGATTGTTTTAAAAAAGTTTAGCAAAACTCTGCTCAAGCCAAACAAGAAGTCCCGCCAGTGGTTAAGCCAGATGCTGATCTGTCCAGTCAATCAAACAAGATCATTGTATTTACAGTATTTAGAGGGATACTCCACCCCAAAAAATGAAAATTCTGTCATGAATTACTCCCCCCAAGCTGTTGTCTCAAACCTGTATAACTTTCTTTGTTCTGTTAAACACAAAGAAAGGAACATTTGGGGAAATGTTAGGAACTGCCATTCTGAGTAGAGGTGCACCGATTGACCGGTCAGTAACCGGAATCGGCCGGTTTTCGCATGATCGGCCATGACCGGTGACCGGCTGGTCAGTCTCACTACTTGCCGATTCGAAGCCGATCGTATGTTGCCAGCGACGCGGGCAATAACGTCAAATACGTAAGTAAACGTCCGTTCAAGACAGCGGTCTTTCAGGGCTCATTTACGCTCGTGACTGCGTGGTTCCACCGAATTGCGCGAGTCTCCGCGCGCACACACACAATTTTTGACTGTCCAGTTGTTCACCTTCGTTGCTCCGTCTACTTCGGGTATGTTCTACATGCTAACTGTGATGCTAAAGTCTGACACATGCTAAACTCATGTTGAAGTCGTTCACTATGTGTAAAACAAGTGTAAATTCCATTCAACCCGATTAATTATCTTATGTTAAAACTATGGTCATTTCAATGAGGTAAAATGACATTCAATACGACTTGAAAAAAATCCAAGCTATAAAAAATGAATAAATTAAACAATATTTGTGCTATATATCTGATTGAGTTCCTTACAAACACAAAAATGGGCAAATACAAATAAATATAGGTAGAATTCACTCATAAGATTTGTAACTTTTTATTGAAGTGGCAGCTAAAATCAACCCACTTCTTTTAGAACTACAGACCCAAGATAAAGACCAGTTATTATACATTTCAGAAAAAATAAATAAAGCAATGATAGTTTCATAAACAGAAACAGACAAGAATAAAGTTGAATTATTTTATTGTTATCTTAGACTTTTGTGAGCGTACAAATATGAAAAAGGTTGATTAAGTGATTAAGTTTAGTTATATTTTATGATTGATACTCATTTTAGTCACAGAGTTTCTTCAATTTAAGAGTTATTTGGGCAAGAGAAGATTCTGTAATTTAATGCAAGTTGTAGAACTGTATTAAGGGAAATTGTAATGTTCAATAATTTATCTAATGATAATATAAAACAATGAAAAAATGTGTACTGAAGAAAATTATAGTTTGTGGATATAAAATTGGAATCGGCAGGTTTCTCTTATAATAAAATCGGAAATCGGAATCAGCAAAGAAAATTGCTCTCGGTGCATCTCTAATTATAAGGGCAACTGATATTTGGAGAAATGTTAGCAACTGGGGCATCATTGACATCTACTATAGAATAAAAGTTAAAATGGAAGTCAAAGGTGCCCCAGAAGTATTTGCTTTCCTAAATTCTTCAAAATACATAATTTTGTGTTTAAAAATGATGTATTAATTTAGTTGATTTTGTTGAATAAATTGTTGAAGTCAGACGTTTTGGGTTGAGTATACCTTTAAGTGTCAGAAAGAAAGTCATGCACTTGCTTTAAAGGGATTATTCACCCAAAAATGAAAATTATGTCATCATTTACTCACGCTCATGTAATTTCGTGCCTGGATAAATTACTCTGTTTTGATAAACACAGAGAAAGATATTTGGAAGAATGTTAGGTATTTTCAGTTCCAAAACACTGTTGACTACCATCGTAGGAAAAATAAAATAGTAGTCAAAGGTGCTACTTTTAAAGATTTGTTTTCCTAAAAACTAATTCTTCAGAACAAAACAAAAAGTAATAAAAATGTTCATACTATGGATGAAAATTGCTAACATTCTTCCAAATATCTTTCTCTGTGTTCATCAGAACAAAGAAATTTATACAGGTATGAAACGATCTTAAATTTTCATTTTTGGTTGGAGTCTCCCAATTAAACCTCTATGATCAATTGATTATATGCAATAATTCCTTTATTAATCTCCGCCATGTTACCCTGTCACACTGACAGAAATTTATCTCCCAGTCAGTTTTGCTACTAACAAGTTTAAGAAATTAAAAAAAAGAACTCCATACTGCCACATTGACCAATAAGAAACAAAGTGAAAGCAATTATTTTTACAGTGAATTAAACAGTTTGAAAGAAAACGTTTTCAGGATATCATTTAGTTGAAGGTTAGTTATTTCAGTACTAAATATTTCTATAAAATATATTTCAATGAAAACGTAAGTGTGGGTTAGGGTTAGAGATAATCACGACAGCAAAACACTCCCATCACAAAATCTTGTAGAGTAAAATTAATCAATTCCCAGTTGAACAAAACGCTTGCATGGCCCCCTATTTTAATCATGACATCAAGTCTGACACCAAAAACATTTATTTGGAACACCACAGACGTTTCTCATACATTGTCTATTAAACCGCTACTTTTCCATAAAACTGAATCCTCACAACAGCCCTGTCAGGCCACACACACATTTTCGCTCAGATCTGGACATAAGGGAACTGCACGATAACAGATTTAAAAAATGATGGAGTCAAAGTTTTAGCAACTTACATCATCCTCAGGGGTGGAGTTCGAGAGTGTCATGGCAACCACTTGAGAGGCTGTTGCGGGTCTGTCCTGAGCAAGCGTTGGTACGGTGACCACACGCGTTGTCACTGCCTGCGTTTGCAGTTGGACCACCTGAGCAGGCTGAGTTAGCAACATGGGTCGACCTGAGAGACAAAACACAGACAGTCATGTCCAAAAACTTTCTAAAGAGACTGTCAAGCCACTGGTAGTTTTTACATCTAAACTGTCTCCAATCTAAACTTTAAAACAATTTACAAAGGAATTTGATAGTATGAACTATGGGAAATGTATTGAGAGTCCATGTTATTTTTCTTTGCCCTTTGCCTTTCTTTAACAACCTCCATTAATCTCAAGGCTTTGAAAGTAATGCCTCAGGTTAAAGCACGGATAAAACATTCAAAAATAGTTTAACCAAAAAGTAAACTGTCGTGCCAAACACCATCCTTCACCCAGAACAAAAACATCACCCCCCCAGGTAACAGTCACAAACACAATTTGTCAGACGTGACGGGTCGCTGCTGGCATTGCATTAAAGGCGAGGAATTTGCAAGGACCCTGCAGGGGTCATTACCAACAACTTCCATTCCCATTGACTCACCCATCAGTCTTCAAATAAACTACAAATAACCTCTCAAATTAAACCTCGGTGTTAGGCCAAAATGAAAAATGAATGATGCAGAACACAATGAGTTCACTGCCACAATGTTTGACACAGAGGGTTCATTACTTATTTACTGCTTGCGGCAGAGATCCTCGTTCTTCTGAGGGAAAAACAGCAAAAAGGGCAAAATGTTATCGTCCTCGGTGAAATGTAACATTTATAAACCAAACAGCAGTGACACAACAGGGTTTATTCTGTTTAAAGGACCCGTCACACTGTTGTAAAATATGAAGTGAAAAGTGATTGTTTGGACCAACTAAAGTACAGTGATTTGTAAAGTCAGGTCTCTAGCGGTCCAGATAAGACGCTTACAGGATAAGATTACTGAATGTGACTCGAGGCTGCTCTTGTCCTCTATTGCTGTTTCCAGGTGTGTGAGGTAAATGTTTATACTGGCTTGAGGAAACAGATATTGGAGCTTGATACCTGACAGCTGCAGTATAACATACTCAAAACATTAAACAGAGTCACCCGTTTCATCAGAACAGTCTGCAAAGAAAACCGACATCTACTAAACAAAATTCACTACAGTTAGATTGAATGAACAAGTTCATAATTGCAAACAAAAAAAGTTCATAGTCTTCAAAAACAAAATGAAAACCATAACCGCATTCTGCAAAGCACTGTATTAATACACTCAATACTTTACCTGGGCAAATATTTTTTTCAATCCCTTGTAGATATGTATAAGACAAAAATATGTCATAAATCTATGACATTTTTTTATGCATATTTTAAACAAATATCTTTCTTTGCTTATTATACTAACTAAATATGTAACAAGACTTTGTTAAAGTATAGTAATCTTTTTAAAATATTCTTTAAAGCAACACTTTAGAATTTTTGCTCACATGTTCCCCATGTGGTTGATAAGCGCGATTGTCTGATACCAGTGTTGTAAATACTGTCGCTGTACAAGCTTCCCCATGGGCAGCGCAATACTTGTAAATGGTTGACTAAGCTGATGGAAGCGGCGAATGCAGAAACGTTGTTTGGAAACCATTAGGCGCTCTTCTGCAGGGAGGGGATGGGCGGGGTTTGTGTAAACCGATCCGAACACAGAACTTACAGCGTGTGGTTGTAGCCGCTATGAGGCTGCTCATGTAGCAGTGGAAGTAGAATTCGTCTGGTTAAGAGTTCAGTTTTACAAGTGAAATAATTTTAGAGACATTATTTTAAGGTCGAAAAATTACAAAGTGTTGCTTTAAGCTTGTAAGGACTTTAATATTTTTCATAAAGCATACTTTTTTCATTAAAAAAGTTTCCTGAAATGTCAAGGTTTTCCTTGATGACTGTCATGAAAATATAAGGGACACTGGAAAAAAAATTGAAACATTTTTTTTATAGGAATAGTAGACTACATCAAGAGCTGTATATGGGTAGTTGACAAATAAACCGTAAACGTGTTCTTATGGTGTGACAGTAAAAATCTAGAAAAAACTACCAATAAAGTTAAAACTCTCATTAGCTCTCTTATATTTTCACTAGAAATATTAATAATAGAAATAATAAAATATTACCACTTTGTCTTCTACATTTTGCTATGTCACATGATAGGGCACATGTAAAGTATATCATACACCAATATCCAATGTTCCAATTATATAGTTCTATACTGCCTTTACAAGGAAGCTTTCCTTCATCAGACTGCACTAGGACGCTAAAGAATTTGAGTTTTGCGGACACATAATTTGATGAATATTGAAGATTTGTTAGCAACAAAACACATGCATATTCCATAAACATCAGTCATCTAGTTCGCCTGAAGACAGACTCCATAAGATAAAAAGAAACAGCCAGCCACCTATAGCACAAAAATGTTGTTGCTTGGCGACATCTGCTGGTTTTTAAATGCAGGAGCAGAGGACATTTTTTGGCAAATGCGTTCATTACCTGCAGAGGGTGCTGGCTGAATGGTGACTGGTGAAGGTTTCTGGAGGATTGTGGTCTGAAGAGGCTGGATGATGATTGTTTTTGCTTGAAGGGATGCTGCAGCATGGGTGATGGGCAGTGCGGTAATGAGCGGTTTAGGCTGAATGGAAACCTTGGTGCTGGTCTGGATGGGTCTCTTAGCTGCCTGGAGAGGCTTTGCTGTGAGAAAATTAAATTCTCTATTAGAAATAATGCAAAAATAAAATAATACAAATTACTCTAGACAATAGAGAGGTTTAAATTATGCTACATGAATGAATGTGGTTCATATACCTTTCAGGGTCTGATTGGTCCTCTTAGGTGGCTTCTTTTCGACGGGGATCTCAGAAAATCCACTGGAGTCGGAGCACACAGAGAGCGGGGAGGGTTGAGAATTCCAAGACAGTGGAGAATGCACCTCATCCTGAAGAAAAACAGATATATATATATATATATATTTATAAGTAGAGTCGCATAAAACCTAGTCGTCTCATGATTTAAAGCAACAGTCCTCCCATAGGCAAAAATCCCAGACAAATACATTTAAGCATTTGAATCTGGTTCTCATACAGGATGTTGCATCATTTACTGGTAGGAGAGGGAACCGAGTTTGTGGTGTTTATTTACACATTGGGACAATGGGATGTTGGCTTCAGAATGTAAATATGTCTACCGAAATAATGTGTTTGTGTAATTTGACTGAATTTGACAGCTTGACGCTGCTATAACACCTTGAACTGTCAACACACCTATTCCAAAATAATCCTGGACACACCTCAATGAGAGATGGATTCATTAGTTTGATGATGTGTTGAGAGGCGATTAAGACATCTGTTAACACAATGCAGTCTTAATAAGACACCTAATTCACATGGGTGTATGTGCGTTTTTGTGCCATCTTGATCTCTGAATCAGGGCAGCTGGCAGGATCAGTGCAGTCCAAACACAACCCATCTGGCCACTGAATGAGCAAGTGACAACTAAAGTCATCATCAAATGTTACTTATATGTCTATCTATTTTAATAGATCAGAAATAGTTTAACATTCTTAAATAATAGAGTATTGATGTATATACATCACCAGGCCCATTAATCTATCCGTTTCAGAGTATCCTTTGTCAATTAATAGAACTGTGAATATAGCCATTAACGTAAAAGAAAGTCATACAAAATATAAAGAAATTCTGAACTGTTTGTTTAAAAAACATATACCAGTCAATAAAAAATAAAATATGGGAGAAAAAAAAACGGAAAAAGAGAGTATAAACTATAAAAAGTATAAAAATACATTTTCTATGCAACAAAACAGTGACCATGTTCGATTTTCTGTGGCTGTTCACAGAAAACCGAGTGGAGACAGAAGCAGCCCGAAACATATTTTCGTATCACACCCTGACAAATCAGATACAAATCTCAGAGTGCAGAGAAGGGACTGTTTGCATTAGGGGCGTGGCTTAACTCACAAGTGTAGAGGAGTATGGGGAGCACGGCTCCACTGAAGCTGGCGAGGACACAGAACTGAGAGTGTGGTTCGGTGAAAGTGAGTTCGCCGTTACATCCCCATCTGTGATAGAACACACAGAGAACAGCATGAAACAGGATCACACCCAAAAATGATGACTAATATATTGCAAAACACACTAATAACAATATTATTATTTCCATGTGTCTTTTAAAAAATGATTAAACAAATGTAAAAAATATTAAATCTGTACTGCCATGTATAATAATAAACAGTTGATGTTAAAATTCAGTACCAGATGGAGGGCTGGCGTTTTCTCTCCAGCCATTTGGGGTCCACCCTGGATCCCCAATGTCAAAGTTAAGGTCAGTGGCAGGGTTGTCCTAGAGAAAAGAGGCTTTAAAATCATGCTGAAATATTTTCCTGCTAACCAACAAACATCAATAGACAGTCAAATTCAGCTACTCGCTTATGTAAAGATGAAATAATATGGATTGACTTACATAGCTGACACTCTCCACTAGCGCCTGTAGGAGTTCATCAGCATCACCAAGCCCATCCAGGTCATCAAACAAACTGATATCTACAAGAAAACAAGCATGTGAAGTGAAGAAACAGAATGCTTACAAAATATAACCATGGTTACTACAGTACTAGAGTTTAAATCAAATAAAAGCATGGTTCATTTCTCGAAGGGAAAGGTTTTACTCTTATAAAGAGCAGACAAAAACAAGTGTTATAACACCTTTATAAGAAAATCAGACGTTTCGGGCTACAGATAATATTTTAACTCCAAAAGAGACTAAATAAAGATGAAACACACAGCAAAACGTTTTAAAACATGTGCAGTAGAAGCACAAAATGGCGAGATGAACTTGACTTGGACGTCAGGTACGTTATTTCAGTAAACCTACACTGATTTATTTATTTAGGAAGTCCGAATAATTTCGTCAAATCTCGTTATATATAATATATAACCAAGTATATACGTAGATTTAAGATTAATAACAAATACAGTTTTTCAATATAAAGCTACTTATTACATATAATTGCTCAACAAAACAATCTATAATGATGAACTTTAACATCTCGCGTTAACTTGCTTCATAAAACTCTTTTAGTATGTTGATATATGTAAATAAAGTTCATTATAAACTGAACCCACGAACACGACGACGTTTGGAGTGACGTTATACATAAGATCCAGTAACTTAGTTAAATTAGGTCACGTCATAATACAGATACTGTAAGATAGTCTTGTTAATTCATTTTTTTTTTCTACTTTTACGCGAGCAGCTCTCGCAGACCTCATAGCTGTCGCACTGTCAAGGATATTTAGTGTTTCTCACCCCACTCTCCATCCTGATCGATGGAAATATCCTCCGCTTCCTTATTCATCATCGATGGATTCATGAAATCTAACATCAAATTCGACGACATTGTTCCTTAAACACATTAGTAACGATTAACGTTATACGGACGACAGGCAGCACTCGGTAAGTTCGGTGTAAAGTTGTAAACACTCATTTCCCGATTCTGATGAAACTACATGACAACAATGCGACAAGTACACGTCTAGCTTTACGGTAACTCTACGGAAGCCGGAGTGGGACAAACAAAGCGATCTCTTTTGTTATTCATTTAAACGCCACAAGATGGCGGTAGATAACACTTTTAGTCTGCCTTACTTAGTTTCTCCCTTAACTGCACTTTGATGGTGTGTTTTGACATTATATGAAAAGAGTTTCATGGCCAGGATTGTGAAAGAGTCGTCACATGTCCCCCTTATCTTTGAAACCTTTACCCAGATTTACTATGATTGTAACTTCATTTGCATGATTTCTTTTATCTGGGCAATACATATTAATCAAAATGAGCATGTGACATTTCCTGATGTAATTTATCAGAGATAGTGTAGCCTACTTACATAGGATAATACGTTTGGCAAGGTCTTTTATGGCCAAAACTAACTGAAAACGGACTTTAGGTGGAAGCCAACAATAGTCACTTAAATAATACTGTATGCACAAAATGTGATTGTATGATATCAACACATCTGGGCAACAGAGAAATTTTAAATTAAGAGCATCAAAATTATATTATAAGTAGTGAACGCAAAATAAATGACATTTTTATTAATCAAACCAACCAGAACAGCTTTCTTATACACAATATCTTTATATCCCCTGGCAGGTTGTTAAATGTCAGACCATTAGGTCACATTGGCTGATTTAAAGATCTGAAACAGGTGTTCATTGCCATAATCTTGTTGGTTTTCCCGGGACATTGTCAGCTTAACCTGAGGTGGTCGACAACATCTCTGATGGATTAGAAGCTCTCCCACACGGTACTCCAGAAAACGTCAAGTGTCATGAAATCCAACATTATGTGTGCACTTACATCATAAAAACTAAAAACAATTATTTTCAAGCAAGCTTGATGAGCGTATAAAAGAATGACAAACATTCAACCATGGAAAGATTAAAATTGTTGTAATAGAGAAAATCACTCGCATTGGAGTGCACTATGAAATACTTTTTTGAGTGCTTTAAAATACTAGCATCCAATGAAACATTATAATTAGTTTGAGAGGGTCCTGAGGCTTTTCTATGCTATAGCCAATCGTAAACCAGTATTGTCCATTCAGGTTAATTGTGTATAAACCCACCAGTAAACACTGTGTCTTTGTCCCCCATTGATGGAATAAGACTTAATACGTTTGTATCTCTTTGAGCGCGAATCATTTTGTATATATAAACCCACCAGCCCACAGATTGAGGATTACCGGGTTAATGTAACACAAGGGAAGAATTTTGTTTGAAATGGATTAGATGCTGTGACTACTGTGAGGACTGTAGGAACTATATACTGCGATTATTTGCTCACAGTACCCCTTACTGAGTTTTCCTGTATCTGTATACCTATACATCCACAAACAGGCAAAAAACAGGGTAATAACACCCATTGAAACATAGTTCATTTATAAAAATGGCATTGAGACCACTGTATAAGCAAAAAAAATCCTAATAAGTGACCCTGGATCACAAAACCAGTCTTAAGCAGCACATTTTTAGTAAAAGCCAAAAATACATTGTATTGGTCAAAATTATCGATTTTTCTTTTGTCAAAAATCATTAAGATATTAAGTAAAGTTCATGTTCCATGAAGATATTTAGTAAATTTCCTACCTTAAATATACAATAATGTTATTTTTGTGAGTGGATGGCCTACTACAGCGCCTCTGATGGACAACTTTAAAGGCAATTTTCTCAATGTTTCGATTTTTGCGCACCCTTAGATTCCAGGGTTATAAACATCTGTATCTCCTCCATATATTGTTCTATCCTTAACAACTCCAACATCAATAGAACGCTTATTTATTCAGCTTTCAGATGATGCAAAAATCTCAATTTCGAAAAATTGACCCATAAAACTGGTTTTGTTGTCCAGGGTCACATATATGCTCTGTTAGAAAATCAGCACACAATGCAATTTTAAAAGGCAGGCTATATAGTACATATGCAAACACATATTCCTGCTGGAAAACTGAAACAGAAAAAGGCTTTTTCTAAACTGTCATCACAATTTCATAAAATCACCCCCGCTCCTTAGATTCCCTGCTTCATTTGCACTCGGATTTCTGTGGGCGTTTTACTCAGCAGTCATCAAGAGAAAGCAGAGGTCTGGAAATAAATAGGGGTTAAAGATAGAAAAGCGCAGAAGAGAATAAGCAAACAGACATTTCACAAACATAGCCCTCTGATCGCTCCTTCTTTTGTTTGTTTGATGGATGTCCACTGAGATTGATGATGTTGAACAGTTGTTGAGCATTGTCTCCATTGAAGTGGGATCACTTATCATCTCAGCTTGTGCAGAGGGAATTAGAGGTTGTGGTACTGGAAGAGAAATATGCGTAGATTTTATGTGACGTAGGCTTAGTTAAGATAGGAGAGTAGAAGTAGGAGAGAATTCACGCAAGGAATTTCCTCAGGTGTGTGTTCTTCATTTGACAATGTTGTTTCGTCTATAATGAGTTAGCAGGTGGCCAAGGTCTGGTGTGCTGGGGGTGGGACAGGCTGAGACACATTGTTTGTCTTGATGGGTTTGTGAATACAAAGGGATTACTGCATACGGTTTGGCTCACTGACAGCTCTTGCTGTGTGTGTTTGTTTGTTAGTTTGTTGGAGAGAGTGTGTGGCTGATTATCTTTGAGATAAGTAAAAAACATGATGGGGTATTAGAGTGGCCAGAAAAGAAAAACGACCATTTAAAAACTGAATGAGCCGAGATTACTTTGGAAATGATTAAATATGTGCTTTATAATCACACCTTTTGAGCGTGTTGTAGATATTATTTTCGCGCTTTTACAAAAGAACATTTATTATTAGTTATTACAACCACCCTAAAATGTCTCAAAAAGAGCAGAACAATACAAAAGCTTATAGAAAAGAGAGGATAACAAATGACAGGCCTTACACCATGTCCCACCATTACGGCCACACAAAACAGCAGTGACAAATGACCATTTTTATTCTTCAGTTTGACTTTAATGAATTAACATGATCTAATAGACTTAGGGAAGGGGGTGCAAATAAAAAGCCTTGATTGGAGTGAGATGGGTTGGAAAAAAACTATTAATCTTGCTCTTGTGTTCTTTAATAGGTTGTTTCTACAAAGAGGGGCAGAATAAATGTGTGTGTGTGTGTGGGGGGGGGGGGGTTCTGGGTTTAGCCTACAACCTAGATGGAAGGGCCGAAGTCACTGGTCATCAGAAAAACCCCACACTAGTTCAAGACAGTGAATGCGGATGACTTTTGGGTAACCTTCTGAGTAGAGAGAGCTCACCCTTGTGTGACCCCCAAACTGGAACAGTCTGGGGGAAATGTAAGGGGTCTCTGCACTGCCACTTTCTGAAAACTAAACATATACAATTAAATACAAAGACACCACAATATTCTGACTGACAATGGCATGTATGGAAATAGCTTTCAATTTTCTCCTGAATAGTTTTGTTACTGTATAAGGTTCATTTTAGTTTCTTTAGGCTACAGACAACTTTTTCGTTCACATTAGACCAGAATAAAACAAAGCATCAATGACACATTATCAAATTGTTTGGTTTTTGATTACTGACCGAAATCTAGTGTATTTCAGTATACGTAACTGCATTTCTTTTCTATTAAATAAGTCATATTTAAAGTCAATTTACATTATTTTGTAGCATTCCAATCTTTCAATAGCAATACAATACATCCATGTGATGAAGTCATCTGGCTATCTCTTATCTGATTGTTGTCGTTGCTGAAACCCCTCCTCCTGCCTCCCCCTGTGCGGGGCCCCTGGCCAGGCAGCAGCTCCGCGGAGTTCACTTCGAGCTGGCTAGAGACAATCGGGTGAGGTGCTGCGCGCGCCTCCGGGACAAAATCACATAGTAAATCGTCTCGGAATGGATACGTATTCGCATCTCAGTAAGTTTTTCTGTCCTTTCATAACATGTTGTTTGGAGGTCCGATGTGTTTATTCGCAGTTGTCTGTGTTGTTTGCCACATCGACGTGTGTTGACAAAGCATTTAAACTGATGAACTTCAGACAGATCCGCGCTATATCAGCGCTCGTGAATTGACATCAGTCAGCTGACCGCGGCTTCAGACGTGGTCACGCTTGGCACTTACGTTGTGTTTATGTAATCGATCGCCTGTTGTCAGACTCTTGTGTCGGGCACACTCTTGTTCTTGAGCGAGTGTAGATTATAGAGTGTACTTTGAAACTAATCTCGAAACATGGCAAACATGATTTGTTTCAGCAGTGAGAAGGAATGACGTGTTATTTTTGGCAAAGGCTATTATTGGTTGAGCCTTATGAAAATGAACCATGGTTGTTATAGTAATTGTAGTCTAACTAGGGTGTTTTTAGTTAAAGTATAGTATTCACACATTTTACCACTGCCTTACTACAGGAACTACAAGGATGGTTATCAATCCAGCAAAAACATGGTTGCTAAACGTCTACTATAATACCTACATAGTTATGTCTTCCACAAAGCTTCTTTAATTTGGTGTTACAAGTTTTGGGTGTAAATCAAAAGACAATAATCCAAAAAATTAGATATTTTGATTAAGATACAAAATCTAGACTGACCTCAGAAGGCTTTGAAGTGGTTCAATGGACTGAGAGAAGGTCCGATTGGATTGAGGAGGTCTGGACTTTACCAGTGTCCAGTAGTTACATTTACATGTATTTATTTAGCACACACATTTTTTTCAAAGTGACTTACACAAGTTGCGTGTCATGTTGCATGCAATGTGTTTCTTAACTGATACATACTTTTTCAAAAATATTGCACAATTGGTATAGCATTGCATTATATAACTTATTTGAATGCATTTTGTCGCAACTTTTATCCAAAGTGACTTTGTAGTATCAGCGGATGCTTTTATCCAGAGCGGTTTAGGGGGATTGCAAGGAAGGCTAAACATTTTATCAGTATGTGTGCTCTCTGCGAATGAACCCATAACTTTGTGCTGCCACAAGACACTTTGTGAATGTGGTGTTCATGTCAAAAAGTGTATATTTTCCAATATAAAATAAAATAATATAATCCTCTGTGCATCTAGCAACCTAGAAAACTGGAAAAACAAGATCCCAGTAAGTTTTTTTGATGAGCCTTTCCCTGCAAGCATGTGAGAAATCACACCGTTCAGATTTCGCTCCTATTGTGACTTAAAAGCAGGATCTTATTATTATATTACCCCTTAATCTACACAATTCCACCCACGTACGGTGTACGTGACGCCATGGCTAAAGTTCGTGGACAACATGCAACGTAGTCGCTACTACACTGCCTAACATCGGAAGAGACAGGAGTGTATTTATTTTATTTTTAGTGGAAATCCCTCAGAAACCATAAGTGCGCATTCTATTGATTTTAGGCAAGCGTACAACAACGTGGGCGCATTATTTGGGATGCACTGTTTGGTGCGACTGATTTTGTAGTCTCCGGACGAATGATTTGAGACGTTTAAAATCTGCAAAGGAGTTCAGAAAACATAATTTAGCTAAACCATTGCCATGGCAGTACTACACGTGTGTTGTGTTGACACGCCGGATGACAGGGGAGTGGGGTGCGCTGTAACTCATTATAATTTAAAGAGACATGCACCAAAACGGGTAGCTGTGAGCATAGCAAAAAGGGTTTTGTTTACACAGCCATTGAGTGTTTTTAAGCAAAATATGTTCTATTCAGACATTTCCTGAAGACCCTAATAAATCACAGCATACTTGTTGAAAGTGCTCATCCGATGAGTCCTTTAACAATGTGAACCCACTCCGCAAAACACACAAAAGCCCTAAGCGGTTCAAAGAAGTAAGGTCACATATGCGAAATCTTTCTCAGGAATTTGGTGTTGTCAGATGCGTAGATGCTTTCAAACTTCTCATAGCAGTTTCTGTAGATCGCCCTTGAAGCTGTCCATTATGTGACTCATTGTAGAGTAATCATCATTATCCTTCATTCTTTCTGTACTTTTATACACAAAAACAACTTGCCTTCATTAATAGCTTTTATTTATTTCCTGAATTGCAGGATCGTAAACATTAGTCACTTTAAAGACCAGTTTAAAAGAGTTAACCTTTTTATGGAAGGGATAATGTACAGGCAGCCGGTTGTTATCCCAGAAATAAGCCCCGACAGTGTGATCTGGACCCCACGCGGAACGGAGGGTCTTGTATCACACTGAACAGGCTTATTCCGCGATAACAGCTGGCTGCTTGTACAGTATCCCACTTATAATACTTGCCACATGAGAAAAAGTTGGACATGAAATGTAAATTTTGAAATTAGCTCATTTTTACCGAATGCAGACATTTGGCGAGGAAAAGCTGTTAACTTTTGGTTTTAAGGAAAGAAATAAGTTCAAATGTCACGAAAAGGCAATTTTGTTGAATAATTTGTAAATTTAATGTCATATATGTTATTACAAAACCCTTTCAAAATTATTTGCTGCATCCGTGTTACCGTGTGTTATAAGCTTTAAAAGGTTGTTATCTGGGAATAACGACTGGCCAATCAGAATCAAGCATTCCAACGAGCCGTGTAAAAAGCTGTTATAACCTCCATACCGATGGTGCTTTTACGATAGCTGCTATAGAAAAACTATAGACTGTAATAGCAAAGATGTTATATCTTGTTGGTTTTTGCTCTGAGACTGGGCATAGAAAGATTCTAGGTTCATGTAAGAAGTCTAGGCTAAAGTAGACTGGAGCAAGGGTGGACATTTATTTTGATCCCCGGACGTTCTTGCTTCCCAGAGGACATGCTGCTTTGTAAAGTTAGATGTGGACAGTTACATCACCGTACCAAGGGTTGAAGTGTGTTCACATGCTTGTCGGCGGCATGTCATGTCTCTGACACTCAATGTGACTTCAGCTGTCATATACACATTTTTTATCTCTTCATTACCCTGAAGATGAATATTGTTTTAGATTTTAGACCAGTTGGAAAACTCTGAGAGCGCAACTAATGTTTGGCTAATATCGCTTTTCATGGGTGACAAAAATACACTTATCAAATTAAAATTCCCCACATCCAAGCCTGTCAACATAACATATGTTGTATCTAAAATCTGAATCTGTCAAACTCGACAACACACAAACGCAGTAATAAAAAACTACGGCATGCATTTAAAGAGAATGCATTCAGGGCCTTCATTCTTAAAAATAGGATGCTTTCATCAATCACACCATCGGCCTTTTCATTTCTTATGTGTGTTTGTGAGGGCTGAGGCTCTCAAATAAGTATGAGTCGACTGGAGGATTGCAGGCTAACAGGTCTAACATGATTCACCAATGGTCCAAATTTCTTTGTTTCTATATCAATTCTAAACCAGAGCACCTAATACAGTTTTAATAATATGACGTACATTTCTACAAGCAGCTCAAATTGTGTCAATCTTCTTTGTGATCTCAACTCTCCTTTCATTCAGACTAATCTATGTGGGGCACTTCATTTATAGAATGACATATTAACAAGTTTTTTTAGATTCACCCTGAAGGCATTTGTCATCTACTTCTACTGATCTACTCTCAATCGCTCAAAGAAATGATAATGGTGAAAATTTTACATTAAAAGTTTATATACAACGTTATAAAAATGAAGAAAGAATTCAAGCTTTTGTGTCCATACAATGGCAGTCAATGGGCGCTGCTTTTGTTTGATAACCAAGGTTCTTCAAAATGTCTTTTTCTTCTGCAGAAGAAAGTGATGGTTTGAAATGACCTGAGAAATATTTCATTTTTGGAGGAGCTATTGTTTTAAACCCATTTAATACAAATGATGATAATTGAAATTATAAAAGTTTGAAAAATTATAGAATTGGACGCGTGCCAAATAATAAAGAGCTTGGTGTGACCTGTAGACAGAATATGATCATTACATTGTAAGAACGGCATTGTCTTCAAATACTTTTCCCTAACAAATAAAAAAGTACAGTCTCTTTTTTTAAGATCACACACAAATTTTACTCGCTTGATCACAACAGGTGGTGTGATGGATTTAATGACATCCTGAGCCTCTCCTATGGCAAACCAAAGTCTGTGCAGAAAGATGCTTGTCAAAAGTGGGAGGCAGGCTGATGACTGCAACATTAAACAGTTCCTGCCGCATTGAATCTAAAATAATCTGAGTAATCCCGTAAGCGAGCAGACTCCACCCCGCGGATCCCTCCCCCTGCGGCTTTCCTTTTTCACTCCTGTCCCATCTGTTCCAACAACAGTGAGTCTTGGTTTGGACGGGGGTCCAATATTTGGTTGAGTGGGAGACGCAGTCATGTGGCATCCGCCGACGTTACCTCCTCATGGTCAGCTTCAAGGTAGTGAGGGTGGCCACTATAGCCATCGTGAGTATCAGGCTTGTGGCAAAACTCTAAATGTTGTTAGTCAGCACTGTCTCAGCAGAAAGAAGCAACGGGGGCAGGTGAATACTTAGAGTGTATGATGAAAGATGACCAACACCGAATTTGTTTTGATGCAGTGTGCCCCTTGACAAAAGTACTAGGTTGTGTCTGATTCATTGGCATGAATAGATATTTGATATGTTGTCTATTATTTATTAGAGAATGACTATTCTGCTCAAAGTCATAGCTGGAATGGGTTTGTTTGTTTTTTACGAAAGTGGTAAGCTGTGAGCTAAAATTGGATTTTTACATTTTTTAAGCATTTCTGCTTGTAGCTTGTTCATTTAATAAAAATGTGGAAGTTTATAAGCATCTTGGTTTTGATTTTGTATATATAAACTATATATATTTGTGTGAGAGACATGTTGTTATACTGCACATGCCCGATGGCCATCGCTTCTGTTCTTCCGTGAGTTCGGTTGATCAGATTCTGCTTGTCAGTTGTAGCTCTTGACTTGTGTAATGAATTTGTATCCTGCGCTCAGCTGTTGACAGTGAGAGTGCTTGGGAAGGCTCTGGTCTCTAATGCTCTTCAGCTGTCATAGATCAAGGCAAGATGGCACTAGAGTATTATGGATATTTTAGGAATGTCTATTTAGATCAATCTATTTCGTTCTATAGCAAGTGAATGGGTGCCACTACTATACTATACTATACTATACTATACAGTAGTATACTATTATATGCTTTTTGTACAGTTGGCAATGATTTTTAAGAAATAACTGTTAGAGACATACTTCACCCACAGAATAAAGTTATATCATAATTTTTCATAACGTTTGTTGCTTTTCTTCAGTGGAACACAAAATAAGATATTTTATTAAATGTTTTTGTGGTTTTCTATACATTCTGTTTAACCACTTGTTGCCATTGTTGTTTTATTAGCAAAATTCTTCATAAATCTTATTTTTTTATAAGTCATCCAGGTTTGGAATGGCATGAGTGTGAATAAATGATGAAAGACATTTTTTTTTGGTTGAACCATTCCTTTAAATAATTGCAATATTTTTTAGCAGGTGCCCGTCACCACTCCCCTTTTCTTCTCGTTCTCATGTACTTATTTCATAACATTTCTCTTCTCTTTCTCCATCTCTGCCTGACAATAGTTCCTTTGAGTCACGTTTGTGTGTGTGGGTGTGTGTAAATATCTTGAGTGACAAGGACAAACGGCTGTTTGATGCACAAATAGTGTTGGCGGAAGTCGTCATCACTGATTGACTGTCACTCTTCCACCCCCCCAAAGAGAGGCGATATGGCGCAATGGATAACATGAATAGAAGTAACACAGGTAGCATTTAGGTTGTGTGGAATTATCTGTGTATGTTCAGGTTTGTTCAGGTTTCTGACCAAATGTCCGCACAATGTAAAGTGAATAATTAAGAAACTAAATTATGCCTAATTTGAAGATGTCCAAATGCTTATAGATTTCTATGAGGGTTAGGGCATTAAATATACAGTTTGTACAACATAAATGTCATTATGTCTATGGAATGACATTTATGCACAGTGTATTATTAAAACATGTGTGTACAACTGTGAATGTGATGTGTGTGTGCACGTGCATATGTGTCATTTTTACAAAACTTTCATCAAGGGTCTTTGCTGTTTGCTGATATTCAAGATGTCTTTGAATACGTGAATGTCTTCATCTGGGGAGGTTTGGTTGTGCAAGGTGGGAGGCCAGTTAGTTGGTCTTTGCAATAGTCCAGTCTGGACAGGACAATAGCTTGGACAAGGACTAGCATAGAATGCTCGGAAACGAAAGGTCTCATTTTCCTAATGTTGTAGAGGATGAATCTACAGGACCGGGTGGTGCTGGCAACATGATCCGTGAACTTTGGCTGATCATCGATTTCCACTTCCAGGTTTCTGGGCATTCTGGAAGGTGTGATGGTTGATCAGCCTAGTTGAATGGAGAGGTTGTGATGAATCTTTGGGTGGGCCGGGATAACAAGTAGTTCTGTTTTAGCTAGGTTCAGCTGCAGGTGATGGTTCTTCATCCAGTGCGAAATTTCACTCAGGCATGCTGAAATGCTTGCAGAAACAGTCAGATTGTCAGGCTGAAATGACAGGTGGAGTTGTGTATTATCCGCATAGAAGTGATAGGAAATGCCTCGTTTCCGAATGAAAGAACCTAGGGATGTCATGTATGGAAAGAGCAACGGTCCAAGCACTGAGCCCTGAGGCACCCCTTTACTGAGATGTTGGGACTCAGAGGCCTCACCTCTCCAGGATACTCTAAATGATCTACCTGAGAGGTAAAACTTGAACCATTGTAGCACCATTCCACAGACACCCAAAGCCTTGAGTGTCGCCAGGAGGATGTGGTGGTTAATAGTGTCAAAGGCAGCAGATATATCCAATCGGATAAGTACAGATGATTTAGAGACTTCTCTTGCCAGTATCAGGGCTTCAATGACCGAGAGCAGTGCAGTCTTGGTGGAATGATCAATCTTGAAA
Source organism: Triplophysa dalaica (assembly GCF_015846415.1). NCBI lineage: Eukaryota > Metazoa > Chordata > Actinopteri > Cypriniformes > Nemacheilidae > Triplophysa > Triplophysa dalaica. The sequence goes on from NC_079554.1 coordinate 16,009,084, forward strand.
CCAGACTGGTTGCTGTCCGGGAGGTTGTTCTGTGTAAGAAAGGAGGAGAGATGGTTAAATGCAACAAGCTCAAGAGTTTAGCCAATGAAAGGGAAGAGAGATACCGCTCTGTAGTAGTCTAATAGTGTAGGATTAAGAGGTAAAATGTGCGTCTTTGAAGACTGCGGGAAATGTACCAGTGGTGAGAGATCCATATTGACAATGCTGTAACGATAATGTTTAACTTCAGCTATCCCTCAGATGCGCATTAAACAGAGGCTTGTTTTTCCGGCAAATGACGCGGGGATGTCATAAATTATGGTGACGAACACAGCATTTTTTATTTTGTTCCAATAGAATACCGTCTCCTCTGTGCAGGAGCTTTCGTCACCGTCATTTGCCGGAAAAACAAGCCCCTGGTTCATGCGCAGCAGAGGATTACAGACGTTTGACATTATAGTTAATAGCGTTGTCAATATGGATATTTCTCTTAAACAAACGAATTGATTCACTTCAGAAGACCTTGTTAACACCTTGGAGCCGTGTTGAGCAGTTCTTTGATCGATGGATTAACTCCGACTGAATTTCTCTTCAAGAAAATTTTTATATTTTATAGGATGTCTTAAGGGTGAGTGAAACATGGGGAAATTTTGTTTATTGGCTGAAGTATCCCTTTAATAATTGTCAACAAGTGTCGGGTATTACCCTTTACTTGATTATCCACCGATTATCTGCTGCCATACTACAGGATGTTTTGAAATTGATTAATGTTTCTTCATTTCCTGGATTCTTTCCGTTTGTCAGCATTCTTCATTTGGTCAGCATTTTCTTTGGCCATATGCTTCAGGGAAGCGCTGATGTCTAGTTTAGACTGTATCATCCATCTCTCTGTATGCTGTTGAACTTTTAATGTTGGATAATAGATCAGCTGATGTTCCTTTTAAATTCGTTTGTGTGACTGTCAGCATGAGCTGTTTGAATCAGAGTAAGACATGTGACAAAATGTGCTTGTTGTGTTTTTGTAAGAATGAGGTCACTGGAGGACACTTAGAGTTCCTTTACTTAATGTCCAGTTAATGATTTCTCCATATTCTATCACATATTTACAGTTATACTATTCTTTTAAAAATCGTTCATGTTCATTCTTACCTTTCTACATAATCAGATATCTAAAGTCATGTCTTTGTCACCAACAGAAAACAGGTACACAAATACACAAGACCTTTTCAAACTCTCTAACTCTATTTCTCACTCAGTGTGTATTGTTAGTAAGTGAGTGACACCGTGTCTACACACCCGATGCGACCGGCGCGATGTGAAATGACAAAAGACATTAGAAATGCATTAGAATCCATTATAATTTTTTTTAAATTAAAAACCCATCAGGTTTGCTGTACATTTCGTCACACAGCAGTGGTACAGTATATAAAAGTACTGTTCTACCATATTTAAAATAATACGTTCATAAGTTAACAATTCGTTATTACAATCAAATACGATAGAACGCCACCTCTATATACCATTGCTGTGTGCCTCAATGTGGAGCAACTGATAAATGTAACTATTTTCTCATTTTCCATTTCTCTCTGCTTTAAGTCTCCCAAACCGGAAACTGCATAGGGTTCTTCTTCTGAAACGTCTACAAGCCTTTTCTGTTCAGGTCTATAAATTTATGTCCATAATCAGATGGAGCCTAAGATTTCGTTTTACAGATTTTTTCAGTTAAATTTAGGTTCACTGAACACCCTCTGTGCATTAAAGTATCTAATGCATATATATAACATATGTCATATATAACATACTATATGTATATGCACCCACAAGATAAAGTGGTCACCACTGAACTTGATAGCTGTCTGCCAAAAGCTGAACTTTGCACCCAGACAGCCGTACAAAGGTCATGGGCACTTCACAGAGTGATTGTGAAATGATGATGAATGTCTGAAAATCTTTAGTTTGGTCAGACTCAATCGGCGTGTCTCTCTCTGAACTATTAAGATCTAGCAGCATCAACGTGAAAAAAATTGCATTACAGAAACAAGAAAAAGCAACAATTGCATAAATTAAAAATTGATTTTTTTTTTTAATAGTTCTTCAAAAAGGACATTCTTAGAATCGTATTTCTATGCTGACAATCTATGGGTTCACACTAGAATAAAGATGTTGTGGTCAAATCAATATCAGGTTCAGATTATCCAGAGATGTAATCTAGATAACAGTTCCACAGTTAACATTACGCAAAGGCAGATAACACCACAGCTCAAAGAGTCAGAGACGCCAGGTAGCCTAACATTGTATGTTTCCTTGTTGTCTCAAAATATGTCTCACAACAGGAGAGAGAGAAAATAGAGTTCAACATAGAGTGCAAGAGAAATTAGCACTGTGGAGGGACTGATGCTTTAAGGTAAAACAAAGTTTTAAAGAAGTAAATCCTGACTGTACAAAACATTTTTCAAGTTTTTTGTATGCTGTTGATGTACAACTATTATGATTGATTAAAAATACTTGTAGAAGCATCATTTCAGTACAATACAGAACAGATATCAAAAACACACCTGACGCAAAGCTTTTGCTATTTCATTTGAATGTATGGGAGATGTAAACAAACATATGATCAAAACATATTCTTTAAATACACTCTACGCCGATTTCATTACAGAAAACCGTTTATGGAAAATATTTGTTGTGAATGGTGCTGCCGATTTATACTGCCATGTAATACATTTCAAAACGTGATAAAATAAGTCTGTAAAGCTATAAATAGAAACAAAGGGGCCTGTAAAATGTAAATTATATCAACCAGAGATGAAAGTCAGTTTTACGTTTCAATATTTCTGACCAAAGTTTCTGGTCTGTTTTTATGTGCATTTCTTAATAAAGCAATTACTTCAAGCCATATTCATATAAGAAAATATAGATTCAATTGATTAGATCTTTATTTTGAATGATGACACATTTTAATGGATTGCAACACTTTTGTATGGGCACAAGAGCAGCTTTTGCCCAGTGTGTGTCCTTGTACTGTTGTTATATTGTGCCGTTTTATCGTCAAACCAAAATTAGTTACTAGCAGAAAAGTACTTAAGACATCGTTAAATTAGTCCATCCACTCATAGTGGCTCAATTCAATTTTTGCGAAGCGACAAGAATACCTTATGTGCGAAAAAAAAAGCCATGTGTTTGTAAAAAATAACTCAATTTAGATTTTCAAAAAAATGAAAATTCTGTAATTATTTACTCACCCTCTTGTCATTTAAAACCTGTTTGACATTCTTTCCCCCACAGAACACAAAATATATTTTGCATTGGTTTTGTGTCCATACAATAGAAGAGCCGGCATTGTTCGGTTACCAACATTCTTCAAAAAAAAATGTGTGTTGTCTACATCATGTAGATGTAATGCAGGTGCGGTTTGGGGCTCTGCATTTTTGTCAAACAAGTAGGGTCAGGTACAGAATTAAATTAGTGCTGCTGTCGGATGTCGGATTGTGTGTTCTTTTAAGTTCTGCGGGATAATCAAACAGGACCCATGCAGGACTCAGATGCAAAGTCGCTGAGAGAGAAAGTCCGTTCACTGCAATGGAACAGTTTTTTCACAGCAACGGCGGTTCACGGATCCTCTCTCTCAAAGGCCCTGGGTGGTGGCAGGGTGGGCAAAGCTTCTGATAAGGTGGGCAAGGCCCACCCTGGCCCCCCTGTGCAGCCGGGCCTAGTTTGAAATGATTAAAGCACAATATGCTCCCCTTTCAAATATCTGTTTGTCGAGTCCTGATATATTTACTGTGATACAGTCTGTTAAGATTACAATCATCAGGTTATTCCGGTCATACATCCGAGTTTCTATGTATTCAAATCTTAATTTCTGTCTTCACACAGACTCTAGTGCTCTGAATTCTCCCCACTCTCAGCCCCCACCCATGAGCTCTATGGTGGGTCATCCGTCCGTCATCAGTTCCTCCCGCCCACTGCAGTCTCCCATGATCACCCTGGGCTCTATGAATGGCCTGGCTTCACCATATTCTGTCATCACCCCGTCTCTCACCTCACCGTCGGGTTCCTTGCCTTCTACGCCCAGTATGAGCTTTAACACTCTCGGCAGCCCACAGGTAAGAAACTACCCATAATTCCCTCTTCCCGTGGTCTCACGCCAATGTTCCCACGTAGTGGATAGTTAATAGTAATTAAATAATAAAATCATTGTCTAGATGTCTAAACTTTCAGATGAGTAATAAAGTTATTTGATGGAAGGAAAATTTGTGACAATCCAAGCCCACATTGTATAGAGAACTGTATCCCAGAATATGTTATGGATGCATTACAGTTTTATTCCTTTTTAATTCTATTATTATTATTCATGCAAATTGAAATGTATTCATTTATATAATTATTTTGTTGTTTACATATACTGTGTATATAGATATATAAATATTAATTGTTTTTGATTAATTGTTTTAATACTATATATATGTGTATAATATATGTTTCATATATTTAAAGATTTCTTAAGTTAATAAATGAACACCATTCATATTAAATGTGATGAAGCAATAGTTTTATGTGAAATGTGTGGAACAATACAGATTTTTTGTCTCCTTTAAAAGTAAGACAGTATTAAGTTAATAGTGCAGAATTTAGCTGAAGGTGATCTCAAGGTGATGTTCGTCACACTGGAACATTTCCAAATACATATGCCCCGGGTGTTTAAGAGAGGTCAGCTTATGTGTGTCTAATAACATCAGTACATGTCGGCAATTTCTCCCAGGAGGCTGAAAAAAGCCATTCAATCAGACAAACGGTTTAGGCTTTCAGACCAATGAGGAGCACATCAATTGCAGTGTACATACACACATATATATATATATATATATATATATATATATATATATATATATATAGAGGAGTACTGTTTGTCACTGTATGTGACATACATGTTTTAAAATATTTGTAAAAGATTTATCGAATGGTATTAAAAGAAGAAATCTATTAAAAAGCATTGATTAATTGCTGATGAGATGTACCGTTTATTGTATCAAATACTTATTATACTACAATTTATTTTCCACAAAACCTGAATAAACACCTATAATAACATACATATACTTACATCACAACTATTCAACAACAAAGCAGTCTGAATTGCAAATGAACTGATTTGACAGTTCTCTTTGCTTTGAGGTATGTACATAGCCTGCCACCTGCAGGTTGGATGTAAAACTGCAGAAAAAGTAGCATGTGGTGTTAAAGTGCTAAGTTCTCCAGAGAGAGACAGAGAGAGGAAAGAAAACACCCTGAATATTATGTCAGCAACGCACTCACAGCTCCTTGTGTAGAAGCCATGTCAGGGTGGAGCTTGTTTGTGTGTGTGTGCGACTCTGTTCTTCTGGGTTGTTTGTGTATGTCTGCTGGCAACAGCCTCGCTGTTTTGTGACATAATCTATTATTTTCCCCTGTCTCTCAGATGAATTCCTTGAATATGAACTGCTCAGAAGACATTAAGCCTCCCCCAGGATTGACTCCTCTGGGTAACATAAGCAGCTACCAGTGCAGCAGTCCTGGATCCCTCTCTAAACACATCTGTGCCATTTGTGGGGACCGATCTTCAGGTACGGCATGCAGATGTTTACGTGCTCCTGAAACGTGATGTTTCGGATAGAATGTGAATTTTTGATGTTTGTGACAAATGTGCTTGTGTTTGCAGGGAAGCATTACGGTGTTTACAGTTGTGAAGGATGCAAAGGCTTCTTTAAAAGAACCATTCGGAAAGACCTGACCTACAAGTGTCGAGACTGCAAAGAATGCCTGATTGACAAACGTCAGCGCAACCGCTGTCAGTATTGCCGCTACCAGAAGTGCCTGGCTATGGGCATGAAGAGGGAAGGTGTGTACACAACATGCTAGTGACCAGCAATGCTACATAAAGTAAATAAAGACTACTACTGTACTTGTAGCATTTATGCCTTAACTACATGGATCTCAAGGCGTGCAGTCTTTCAAATCAAAGCATACTTTAAGAAGATGCAATTACATATCAATCTGTATGAATGTTGGGATTCCCTGCAGCGGTGCAGGATGAAAGGCAGCGCGGGAAGGAAAAGAGCGATAATGAGGTGGAATCGACGAGCAGCTTTAATGAAGAGATGCCTGTGGATAAGATTCTGGATGCAGAACTCGCAGTGGAACCCAAGACAGAGACATACACAGAGAGCAGCCCTGGAAACTCGGTGAGCCATAGATTTAAAAGAAATCACAACACATTTAACACATTTAACTCAAATAAACTAAACAGTCTGGTCCTGTACGATTTCTTTGTATTGCAGACAAATGACCCGGTCACTAATATCTGCCATGCAGCTGACAAGCAGCTGTTCACTCTGGTGGAGTGGGCCAAGAGGATACCTCACTTCTCTGATCTGCCGCTAGATGATCAGGTCATTCTCCTTCGAGCAGGTGTGTGTTACATATGCATGCTAATAGATGTAATGGGGTCCAAAAGTCTAAAAGCTGAGTGGTAATGCTTTTTTTGCAACAAATTTTATTACTATCATAAAATAATATTGTTAACAAATACAATAAGGTTAACAATAGTAAATGGATTAGATATTATGAACTAAAATTGAGCAATATAGTTTATTATTATTTATTAATCTTATTTGTTTATGTTAGTTAGTTGTTAATTGTTTATGTTAGTTAATTTCAAGGCTAGTATCATGTTAGTTTGTGATGCATTAACTAATGTTAATAGTTAAAGGGTTCGATTTGAAAAGATTAATTAATGCTGTTGAAATATTGTTCATTGTTAGTATATATTAGCTAATGCCATAACTTATTGCTGACATATACAAGCTTAATTTAAATTGTAACTATAATATTTATATCATATAATTAATTCACTCAATATCAGATATAAATATATGACATTGTATTTAACAATGATGTCTCTATAATTTTCATTATAATTTTCAATTTTTACATTTTTATTCATTTAAGTTTTATTTGAATGTCTTATAATGTGTGGTTTTATGAAAGCATGTACTTGAGTTTTTCCAGCAGGATTTGTTCACTACTTTTGGTCCTAATTTCCTAATATGGTCACCAATTCTGATATTTATTCAGCCACTTAGTAATAGTGCAGAGGATAAATAAACATATTAAATCAATATTATTATATATGTATATATAACATATTGAATATACTATTGTATATGTATTTTTTTGTTCTTGGTTACTTTGGTTCAAATGATCAGACAGAAGTGTATTGGTTGTGTGGATGCTGACCTCTGCTGGCCAAACATTTCACATGCGCTGCTTAATTAGACACCAAAGGATGTCACATAGAATGACGAATACATTTTTGTTTTTAATAAATTAAAACAAAGAGAGTTGAAGAAAAAAACTAAATCTTATTTAATTTCCGTTTACCCTCCTCACAGGATGGAATGAGCTCCTCATTGCTTCGTTCTCACATCGCTCGATCACAGTAAAAGATGGTATCTTACTGGGCACAGGCCTCCATGTTCACAGGAGCAGTGCTCACAGTGCTGGAGTGGGGTCCATTTTCAACAGGTGAGTCAACGGCTTTAACATCATACATTTGACTAAACCCACGTCTGAATCTTTGAGACATCAGTCTTTAGGTTAACACATCTCTTGTTTTAGGAATATCAGAAATGTTGTTTTTGTGTTATAGGGTATTGACTGAGCTTGTGTCAAAAATGAAGGACATGCAGATGGATAAAACAGAACTGGGCTGCCTCAGAGCCATTGTTCTCTTTAACCCTGGTGCGCTTCTCATAAACAGACATACCACACCATACACTCATTATTGTGTTTTTATTCTCCTTGTTTAAAGTGATCAGCTAATGTCTCATGATCTTTGAAACTTTTTTTATAAATCAAGAAGTGGATGTGGACTATATAGTTAATTATGGAAACTGCCTCTACTTCTAGATGCCAAAGGCTTGTCCAACGCAGTGGATGTAGAAGCACTGAGGGAGAAGGTTTATGCTTCACTTGAGACCTACACAAAACAGAATTACCCTGACCAGCCTGGCAGGTACAGCCAAACAGATGTGCTTGTTCGCTACAGAATGGTCTCATTTTTGCTAATGCTTCGATTTACTTGTATTCTGAACAATTTTATATCAATTTAATATCACAAATATTTCACAGGTTCGCTAAACTTTTATTGCGCCTCCCCGCCCTCCGATCCATCGGCCTCAAATGTTTGGAGCATCTATTTTTCTTCAAGTTGATTGGAGACACGCCCATAGACACATTCCTAATGGAAATGCTTGAAGCGCCCCATCAGATTACGTGACAGGAATACCACCTGACTATTTTTGTACATAATACAATGCAACTAATATAATAATAAATTTGATTTAAAATGCATATTTTATACAAAGAACAAATTATAATCTGTGAAATGTATAGGTAAGTAAAATATACAGTCAAAATACATTTGATCACTATGGTGTTGAAAATACATTTTTCTCTGTAAATAGCTAATATCAGGTGTACACTGCAATGCAATAAAGATAATTTATTTTATTCAAGAAATACTTTTGTCAAGCCCAGACAATAAATTCTGAAGTGAATTTTTTAATTCTGTCTAAATAAATAATTCAATGCTAAATCCTTTTGTTGGTTTGTGTCATTTTTAAACCATGTTTTGTCTAAGGGACAGAGAGCAGGGAGCTCTAATAGGTCAACTAATCTGTACTAATAATTTAGTAAGGCCTAAAACTCTCTTCAGATCCATTGTAGAGCTAGCGCCAGTGAAGTATATTGTACCAAAAGTCCATCTTTGCTTGTCAACATACCTCAAATACGTCATTCAATCTCAAAGAGTGTCTATTCTATTCCGCTAGATGGCGCCCTTTTAGCGCTTACACTGTTTCGTGAGTGTCAAAGAAATAAGGCTCGTTTTTAAAATTGCTTGATAAATTCTGTGGAGTGTGAATGTAAATATTCATTGAAAAAAAGTTGAAATTTCGATTCAGGGTCGCTAGGGGACATCAAAACGTCAAACCCGGAAGTAGCCTATTTCATTAAAATGGCTATACCTAGAGAACGGTTTGAGATATCTTCACGGGGCTTAGACCATATGTGTAGACCCTCAGTCTGGGTTCACAATAAAAAAAACTCGGTGTTTGGCCACTAGGTGGCGCTATAATAGCAAAGAACTCGAAAAGGGCTATAACTAAGCAACCGTTTGCCCGATCGACTAATTATTTGGTATGGTGTGTCTTTGTGTCATGAACCTTGACTGTATAAAAGGACTTCTGCGTATCTCAAAAAACAAGTCTGCCATCGGTCAATTAAATGTGAGCACTCATTATACCGGGTAAACGGAGGCCGATCAAAACGACACTCGCTGGGCTTATTCGTCTCACGGTCTTTAAGGTCTGTAAGAAATGTGAACTCATTTGGCCACCGGGGGGCGAAATAGCGCTTTTGGAGTGCATAAACAATTCTGTATCACGTGACATTTGACATATACAGAAACTATTGGTATCATAAGATTGCTCTTCTCATTCTGAACAACTTTGCCTCTGGACATGCTTCTGTCGATCAAACGGTTCGTGAGTTATCGCTGATGATGTCAAAAACCTACTTTCGCGAACTAGTTCCTGGTTTTTCAACCGATCGGAACCAAACCAATGCAGATGACTTCTGTGGAGTGTGAATGTAAATAATCATTGAAAAAAAGTTGAAATTTCTTTTCACCGTTGCTTAGGGACGCCAAAACTTAAAATGGGCAGATCCTATCACATTAAAATGGCCATAAATCCAGAAGGGCTTAACATATCATCATGGGGCTCAGTTGATATGTGTAGACCATCACTCCGAGGTCACGTAAAAAAAGGAGGTAGCGTTTGGACACTAGGTGGCGCTAAAACAGTAAAAATGGCAAAATTGACGTGTATCTCATATCTTAAACAATTGTGTATCACATGACATTTGACACTTACACAAACTAATGATATCATTTAATAGTCCTCCTCTTCATTCTGAACAACTTTGCCTCTTGATCCATTGATGTCACACAAACGGTTCACGAGTTATCGGTGATGGTGTTTAAAACTGACTTTTGCTAACTAGTTCTTTGATTTTTTTAAGCAATTTCTAAATTCTCTATTGCAGGTACATTATAATTGATCATAAAGATTATGAAATGACCATGCCAGTAAACATTCATAACATTTAGTTTGATAATTATTCAAGGGAATGTATTCAATTATACAACACATCTCTTAGATGGTGTGTGACTATGTTCCACATTATAAATCTGGTGGCGAAATGGCCAGGCTCTGTTCACGACTCAAGTATCGGAGAGTTATGCACATTATTTGGACGTGGCAAGTCAAATAGACTTTACAAACTAACTGGATTACTAATTTTGGGCCTAACAGAACTGCATTTTTCTATTATATAGGTGATCTTTTAATTGCTGCTATAAAAATACATCACTGAAGATAATAAAGAATGAACTGTCATTTTGTAGGATAGCATATTTCTTTATAATATTATACCACTTTAGTAATAATGCTACCATCATAATCAGTGTTTTTGTTTTTTTAATAGAGTTTTCCTGTGAACGAGCTTATAAGACTAACAAAAATGTAAACAAAGTATAAATAATGTTCGGAAATAGCATGGACGGTTTTGGTTATGCCATTCACGAACTCAACGTCAAATAATTTACATGCGTATTCTTTATTGGCATACTGATATTATAACTTCTGATATAACTATGTTTTATTGATGTAAATTGTCATAAGTGTAAAATGTGTAATCAACATTTGCGGCTAGTTTAAACACGCAGGCCTACCTGGCAATGATGGGAGGAGGAAGAAGAGAGGGCAGGTCAAATAGGGAAACAGACATGGAGAAAGAGAGAGAGAGAGAGAGAGAGAGAGAGAGAGAGAGAGAGAGAGAGAGAGAGAGACGAGGTAACTAAGGCAGACATACAGGTTAATTTTCACACTGAGATTTTGTACGCTTTTACATTTAATCTATCCTATCTAAATTACACCGCTGGATTCCTTTACTTCAATGGTAAGTGTAAATATGTAAACTCTTTTGTCTGCTGTCTGTAAAGTCTTACGGAGTTTTTTTGTTTTTGTTTGGTGGGACGCAGCCAATCTAGCTTTTGACAAAATTCATTGCACGTGTAACTGACTATTAGCCTATATTTGGATACAGTTTAAATAAAAGGAAAGTTCATGACTAACATATAAGTTGTTTTGTCAGTATGATTTTAGACAAACAAATAATTGTTAACATTTCACTTCAAATTCGTGTTTTGCATTGATTAATTTGGTTATTTTTAACATAGTATCGTGAAAGAATTTACGCACTCCTTTGGGATAAAAAATAAGATATACGTTTTACAAGATTTAGTCATCTACATTCTCTGTAGCGTAGTTGTTCCTGCACAAATTTGTTAAAGGTCTTTATAGGCCGACAGACTAATCCCTATGCTTTATTTTAATGGATAATAATTTTCAAAACACATACATGCCCACTCCTTTATAAGTGATAGCAAATTAGTTATAATTATTTTTTTGCAGAGCTTTGATCGAATAATTTTTAAACATATATAAAAGTACACTGTTATGCTGTTAATATTAGCAGATTAGTGACTATAATTGTGGTTTTTTTTCAGACATGTGGAGAACAAGCGTGTGTGAAGGGTGTAATGAGCTCATTCAGGACAGGTACATGCTCCGCGTGCAGGATGGACTGTGGCACGAGCGCTGTCTGCACTGCGCTTCATGCAGCGAGCCGCTGAAAAACACCTGCTTTCTCCGCAATAAAACCCTGTACTGCAAGCAAGACTACCAAAAGTAAGTCATTCCGACATTTCTTTCTGGTTTTAAGCACAGTTTTCATAAAACCAAAACTATATTTGAAGGGTTTGGTTCCAAAATGAGATAACTCCATATAAAAAAAATCAAAAATCATGTTATTTATTGTGCATTCCAATTAATATCAATTAAAATGCAGTTGGTTTACTTTGATTTAAGCCATAATAACAAAATAAACAGCTAACTAACGCAATAAAACACTATAAAAACATGAAAACAAATAAAAAATGGTTTTTGAAAAAAGAAACGGAGTTATCTCATTTTGGAACCAAACTCTTACTTTGCTCTTAAAATTATTTAAATATTTAAGTAAAAATTGAATCTCTTCCAGTGTGTTTATGTCCAGTCTGGCCGCTATATTTTTGCGTAAATTCACTAAATTCCAAAATAATGCAAGAACAAATATAGAATGTGGTTTGTGTATTTGTTTTTATTTCTAAACAAAATCTATGAAAAAAACACGATAAAAATAAAAATTAGGCTATTTATCTATTCCCGATCTATTCCATGATGCCTCGTCCATATTAATTAAAGCTACAGGCTGGTTTCACAATTCAAAGAATTTATAAAAGAAAACTATAAACATCATGCATTTCTTTTCCTCTGCAATGATTTTGTAATAAATAGATTTTAACGAAATTCAATATTTTTTTTATTTTATAGCAAATTGTATACTTAGGCTAATTCCTTAGGCTAAATAGTTGCATAGGCTAAGTAATAACTAATCTGGACATACATTTTTTCAAAGACATTTTTTTTCATAAAACTTAATGCTTATATTACACTGTGTATAGTGGCAGTAACATGTTAATGTTAAGTTCAAGTTAAAGATAGCTTTAACTTAAACATCTTCTACTGTAAAAATGTCTCACTGCACCTTGCATGTGAAAGTTAAATTTGTGATAATATTCTTATAAATTATGATAATATTATGTGTCATAAATCTGCATTTTAGAATTACTCAACACATGCTATTTTGCAAATATTTGTTTGCGATTATTTTGAAACCACCTCATAATTTGTAAACAAACATTATTTCTATAGCCCAATGGTTTTTCCAATGACGTTGTAACTGTGTGTGTGAGACTCGATTGTGTCTATTGGGGGACTTGGCACAGTGCTTCTGAAAGACAAGGTGACTGCGGGAGGAAGGGTCGCGGTGGGCCATGGAATGTGAGGAGGCTTTCATACATATACACACACCATTAGATCAGAAGGACAGCACTACTGACACGCTGTCAAGATGTGTTAAATTAGCAGGACCCATCGACGTGGCAACGGCAAGCTGGGGACAGCATATGGCCACATCGACACGGTGCATGGACCCCCTACCACCCCCAAAACTCACTTTCTTTTTCATTCACACACTCATATGCACATTCTCACCTTCAAATAAAAGAAAGTGCATGTGCCAACTACATGACTTCGTGGATAGCCAACCATAGACAATAGATTTATGCATTTTGCCAAAATGCCAAGTTCAAAGTAACTTTTGGGAACTTTTACTATATGAACAATCACATGCTCATACATGTGTATCCTTTAAAAAATGCTGAAAACAGAAAACATCTTGCTCTGCACAACATTTGGCTTGAACCCAGTTTGTGTGAAGACCTAACTGTTCCCCTATTTCTCACATCATGATCATAGCCAAAGTAATAATAGATTGAAGAAATGACCACTGTGCCCATAATATGTGGCTGATGCTTTGAGGAGAAAGGAGGATTGGGCCATATGTTCTGGGTACAGGAGAGTCTTGTGTAAGAGATATGAATGCATGTGTGTGTTAGGGAGGGGGTGCATGTAGTGGGGATCTTTGCATGTGAAGTACGTTGAGGCATCTGGATAGGTTGGTGCCCAGTGGTGCCCCTGTTTGATGCCCGTCCGACCGTAAGATATCTGACCTGACCAATTAGCCACATACTTGGTGCTTGGCTAGCACTCCTGCCCAGCGGCTCAGTGCTTAACTTTGGGCTTGGGGATGGGGGGCTAGCTGACCCAGCACTTACTGACCAGGTTAAGGAGTATTGAAAATGGGTCAGTAGGCTGCTCTATTAACTTGACTGTCTTTTAACAGTGATTAATGTGATTTAGTGATGCTCATGATTTAATGACATAATAGAATCCAAACAAAACTTAAAAATTGTAGTTCAAAGTAAAATCTAATCGTCGTTATACTCTAAGTTATATGAACTTAATTTATATCAAATTGGTATAAAAAATCGAGTTCTATTTCACGCTTATTAAATGAAGTTATATATAATGTAAGCTTAGTCAGTTTATTTGATTAAACTTAAAAAAAAAAACAATTCTAAAGCTTTTAAGTTGAAATATGATTTTAAAATGTATATAAATCCATATATAATGTTTTCCCTACATTCTTGAATCTCTTGACTTTTTACATACATGAAGCACCTACCTTATTAGAATACACACAGTTTAGTTGACCTGCCTTGCAGTTTTTCAATTTTTTCATTCAACCTAAGTTTAAATTCAGAAACCACAAATTGTGTTAACATAAAAACTACATTACAACCTTCAGACAAACCATTTTTTAGTGTTTTAATATAGTTGTGTTATTTTTCCTTATACATTCCTGTGCATTTTGTGGCTTAATACAAGTGCAATAGCCAATATGATTTTTTTGTGGTTGAAGCAAATAATTACAGTAAAACGTTGAGATGTTTTAGATATATATGTTTATATCACTACAATTAATACATAAGCAGCATACATATAAGCGTGTTTATCCACATTTCTTTTCATCACAAATGATTAAAAATTCTCTCTAAATTTAGTGCGACAATTGCATACTATCATTTTTTTATGAACTGGAAGTTTTTTGTGTGTTAAATGTTACATCAGGCATGCATTAAATTTATTAACACAAACATAATCTTTAAATGTGGTGCCATGTTGGAGCCAATGCCACTATGTGCTTAATGCCACATAACAGACAAAACGCCACCGGCATCCTCTTCATACACGGATTCACATACCATAGATGCTTTGGTATTTAATGGAGGGCTTTTTTCTGTCCGACCTACTGAACTCTCATTGGTTCCCCTCAGCAACTGCAGGGCAACACTAATAGTTCTCAACAATGCAAGGCTTTAAGATGTTTCAATTCATACTCATCACGAGAGGATTTTTTGCTGTCTAACAGTGTACTGAGACACACTGTTGTGCTCCCGTGCACCTATAGCTTAGCTATACACATAAAGATAACACCCACGATCAATAATCAAAAGCCTTTAATTGGTACAAATTGTAACGGAGAGTAAGGAAACAGTCTTTAACATCTACATACAGTATACGTTTATGCATTGACATCCATAAATCAGATTATATTTATCAGATGATTATAGCCCATCATTTAAAGAAATGCTGTTTAATGAGTCTCATTCAATATTCATTTAACTCTCGAAATTGAAACATCTTTGACTCCTTTGTAGACTTAAGAGGTAACCTGTCAGCCTAAAGCTGTCACACCTCTAAGGATGATTCTTTTCTTAAGTTTTCTTAAGTCTCCCTGTCGCACTCACCCCAAACCTTACTTCAGCTCTGCCCTCTGCCCCCCTCCGGGCGCGGAAATCTCAGGCCAGTTTGACAAACAGAAAATGTGGTGTCTGCCAGGGCAGAACAATGGCAGCGAGGCTCTGGGCCAGCTCTCTCCTTTGTCTGGGTTTGGTTAAGTCGAGTTAAGATCATTCCCTGGACCAGCCTCACCCGCCAGGAGGTGCGATTCTTTCCCTCCGTCTGGAGCCACGGCCTGCAGAGCCCCTTTCTCCATCCTCCCCGGGAGTCCTGCCCTGGACACAGTCGTGGAGCCGGCCGCCTCTTTCTTAGCTCCTGAAACCCAGCTCTGGTTGCCAGGCGCTAAGATGCACACTCACCATGCTGGGGGTATGCGTCTGCGTCTTTTTGGGGGCCGAGTTGGGTGGAGGGAAGGGCAGGGGAATATGGCAAGTGATGGACGGGGCGACTCAGCAACATTCCAGAAATCTTTTAAAGTACATGTGCTTTACAATGAGTCGAAGAATATTCCCAAATATTCTGAGAATATTCTCCCAAAAATGAACAAATATTTACTGAATGTTAACCCATCATCAAGTCACTATAGGTATTCACACTGTGCACTCACTGCTTCTAAACATATCTTCTCTCTTTTCTCATCAGGTTGTTTTTGGTGCGGTGCAAAGGTTGTGCAGAGGTCATCTCTCCGGCCGATCTGGTGATGCGAGCAGGCACTGCCGTGTTCCACCTGCGATGTTTCTGCTGCGGCGTGTGTTCCTGCAGACTGCAGAAGGGGGACCGCTGTGTGCTCATGGGGGACAGGCTGCTTTGTGCCAGAGACTATCACAACATACTGGCTAGCCCCATCAACTCAGACTCAGGTATTGTTTTGTCATAAAGTGTGGACATTCCAACAATACTGTCTTTATTTGAAAGAAACTATACACACAGGCACAGTGATGATTAAACTAGATTCAAGAATGATGTAGGAAATATAGTTAACAATAATCAATTGTTCTTTTATAACTTTGATTAAGATCTGCACCTCAGAAGTTGGATGGGTTGCGTTTCAGTATACATGTAGAGTAGAGCCCAAGTATTCAAACTACTGTACATTTTACTCATATTTATATATTAATGACTTTAATTCCAGATATATAACAAGTACTATATTTCTACAATATATACTGCCACAGAATCTTTTTACCGACAAATTGCAAAATTATTTTCAGTTTTTCTGAAGTTACGTTGAATAGTTATGTGTTAAGGTAAATTATTTTTGTTTCTTTATGAGAACTCCAAACAATATTTTCACCAAGCTTCTAATAAAAATATTGTTTATGTTTGCATTTAATTGCAGAAAATGTTAACTGGAGAAATAGGTAAAAATAACAGAAAATATGCTCTGTATTTTTTCAGTTCAAGTTCATATTCACTTTAACCAAGAGATTTTAAGTATTTAAGAAAAGTTTTAAAAATTACTTTTTATGTGAAACCTTCGACTTTTAACACAGTTTCCATGTGCCTCGTCATGCTGCCAGTTTTTCACTTTGCTCTTAGATGACTTATGTCACTCCTGAGATTTGATGTTGTTGAAATGTTACAGACACATGACTGGAATGGCCACAATGCATCTAGAATACATCCAAAATTTGAAATGGTCTCCTATTTTTATGTACTGTACATACTGTCATGTGCAATATACCTTTTCACTCATTACTAAAAATGTACCTGTATATAATCTTTTCAAGATCTTTAAAACATCTAGCATAAATAAATGATTTCTAACCTAGAAAGTGTAATACAGACATACTGTACCTATCTATATCTACAGTATATCTATATATAAACCCATTCATACATTTTTATTTATCATTGTAGTTTTGCATATTTAAGCCTGCAGAATAATTGTTTTTCTATTGATTATTTATAGGTACACTGTAAAGCTTTGCCAGTAACTTACTTTAGATTTAATAACTACTTAATTTACTTTCAAATTAGTATTGTATTCAATTACTTTAATCAAAATTAAAACACTGAGGAGAAGAGACTGGCATTACCATAGCAACACTGCAAAAAATGTTTTCAAATATTTTAAACTTCTTAAATTACGATACATATACATAACACGAAGTGACTACTAAGATATTAAGTCTTGTTTTATGAAAGAAAATATATGAACTAGGTATGTTTATGCTTGAAACAAAATTCGAAATTAAATCTACAGTAAATTACTTGCAAACCTGCTGCGAAATTACAGCAAAGTTTTACAGTGTAATTTTTTTAGGCAGTACATAAGAACATATCTTTATTTCTATAACCACAGGTAAAACCGAAGATGAAGAGGATGAAGATGAGGAAGGCAACATTGATACAGGGCCCAGAAACACACCTGCAGACGAAGAGCACAAGAGACCTAAAAGGCCTCGTACCATCCTCACAACACAGCAGAGACGAGCTTTCAAAGCTTCATTTGAGGTCTCGTCCAAGCCATGTCGAAAGGTCAGCCATTACAATACAGAAACATCTGGAAATACAGAGTAATAATGTCATCATAGCTTGAAAGAAGAAACTTGTAATTTACTTTAGAAATAAACGACTACACTTGAATTTGGATTTTAAAATACTCAAAAGATATTTAAAGTTGAATAGATGATTCAATTGATAGTTTTTCTATGAAAAAAGAGTACATTTATTTTTTGTGGAATTTTTATTGATAGCAAAAGTTCATACGGCACACGCATTGACATGCATTTATCTTTTACATTTTTGTTGTTTGTCTTTTTTGTGTAAAAAGATCCCACCCCAGCCACAGCTGGTCTGAGCGCATTGCTGTATCTTTGTTGATCTGATACTCCAGTGGGTCAGTTCATCAGTTAGCCTACATGACCCATAGAGCATGAAGGTCACACTAAAGCTCTATCTGTCTCTCTCTTTTTGTAAGGTAAGGGAGACGCTGGCAGCAGAGACAGGACTGAGCGTACGAGTCGTTCAGGTCTGGTTCCAGAACCAAAGAGCCAAGGTAACGTGATCCCAACGGACACACACACAAATGCCTTGAAAGAACATTAACTTATGCAATTGATAACAGTGTCTTTCTGCAGCGTATGAGCTTGCCAGTAAGGAAACAAGCAGTTATTGCTTCATGTAGGAAACTGATGACATATTATGTATAGATCCTTTTAGATTATATAGGTCTATGTATTTCCTTTCAGGGTAGCGCTGTGTGTGTTCTCCACTTTTTCTTTATATAAAGAAATAGTTATGTCTTAGGTTTCTGACTGATCTGATGTGTTGTACTTACTGTATGGAAAGCCTGGGTTTGAACATGGCTTTGCATCCTTTTCATGTGTATCTAGCAAAATAGCCCAAATGGTATGAAAATAGCCTATTGCACCTAACACAGGATATGTGGCTGTGTATATGATATTTCTTTTAAACATATTTGTATCTCCTTGTGTCGTCTCAAATGTAGATGAAAAAACTGGCACGAAGACAACAACAGCAAAAGCAAAGTGTGTCCCCTCAGGAGAAAAGAGACAGTCAAGCACAACACACGGGTAGGCCCATGCAAAGTTTGCAAAACACAAACACACAACAGATTTGTTATCTTTCTGATAAATGTTGCATGAGATCATCCACTAGATACATTTATCCAAGTACAAAAAAATACATATATTACACAACTTATACTAACGTTCCTTGCCATCATTTATATTACAACAGCGCCCTCTTGTGGAGCCCTACCCACTGAACTCGAATGTACCGGCTCATATGTCTCCTTGTCCCAGCAGAACATCAATCTAGAGTCATACAGCTTCAAACTAGACCCCTTTAGACAGGGTCTCACCCCTCCTCAGATGCCTGGAGACCACATGCATCCCTATGGTAGAAACACGTACAATGTTTACAAATACAGGAGTTGGAAACAATGCTTTGTCAATTGAATTAACTGTCTTTGGTTTACAGGTTGTGACACTCTCTTTGACAATGCAAACAGTGACCCTCTTTGTCACTTTGAAGACTGTCCGTCAAGGAGCGATCCCTCCCTGTTAACACCCATTGACCGATTGTATTCAATGCAAGATTCGTACTTTACATCTTGAGCGCTGTCAAGTGTTTATTTCCAAAATGAGATAACTCTGTTTTTAAAATGTTTAAAAATCATGTTTTTTTATTATATTCCAAATAATATCAATCAAAATGCAGTTTGTTTGTTTTGATTTAAGCCATAATAAAAAAATACAGCTAACTAACACAATAAAAACATGATAACAAAATAAAAATCACGATTTTGGGTTTTTTAAACAGAGTTATCTAATTTTGTAAATAAACTCTTCATATATTTACTGTGTATATATGTATGCATGTATGAATGTGTTTGTGCAGCTTCTGAGTGTATTTTGCATTTGCATGTATCAGGACTCTTAGATGGTGGTGAATGAAATGGTCATGTATACTGTGAAAAAAAACATTTCTGTCTTGTTTGTATTTATTATGGTTTGTGTGTGCTCTGGATTGCATTATAATAAAATGATAATTGGAAAAAAGTTATCCAAAATGTTGAACTTATGCAATTATCTGTGTCTTTGTACATTTGATTCTGTTTGACCCATCAGTCAGTCCTGATTCTGATCATGTAACAGCATTTGACCAAACTCAAGATATCCAGTCCCGGCTTTCAGCACCTCTTATCATGACAGATATCCTGGATGGCACTCCACGAGACCATTAAATTTGTATAGGGCTTGTATATGTGATCACCTAACACAGCCATTCTTCTGGAATGTGCTTTATTGACTGTATAGATGACTTTGTGGGAAAGCACTTGAAGATAATGTCAGGTGAAAATGTAAAGCATACTGCAAAGATAGAAAGCTCGTATTGTACCTGGTTGCCCCTTTAATGAACTATCACAGCTCTACTCTGATATCAGGCCCCCAAATGCAGCCCCGTTTCAATGGGCAAGATTGTAGATGTTACCCGTCAGTTAAGACAAACAACATTCTGTGGAAAATGGATATGGAAATCATTTTTTAATGGCAACTATAATCGTCTTTATGGGTCTTTACTGGTAATATGTTGGGTTCTATTGGTGGGATGTTATCAGTGCTCGAATTGAAGGGGGCTAGGGGGGTCCGGGAAGGTATTAGGTCCCCATAAGAGGTAAAAAATAGACTTAGGGGGGTCCCTCTGATATTGATATTTTTATTTGAGTAAAAATGATAATGAATCATGTGATTAAATTCATGCTATGGATATTGTAAATTTAGGGAATTTATCATTACAATCATTTATTTAAAGTTTGTTTATGGGCTAGTTGTCATGTCTCTTTATATTTGAAACGCCACGCCCCAAAAAAGCCTGTTCTTTCCTGTTCTTTTATGTTGCTCTGTTTTTAATAAGTAGTATACAGTTATGCATATTATTATTTGTATAAATTATATGTTGCGAGACTGACCCCCACCAAAAAAGTATTGTGGGGGGACCCAACATACCCAAACCCTACATAAAATAACTTGCTTTGGTTCAGAAATCCAAGAATATAAGAGAAATGGACAAATACATTGTTAACATAAGTTTGAACAAAAAAATATCAAAAATGAAAAAAATCATTAAAGAAAATCTCCTTGGCACGCGTACAGTCTCTCGTGCATTGCCGCGAGACTGTCCGTTGGCAGTCGTAAGTCATCAAACGAACATCATACGGTCACAGTGGGTAGCAATAGCCTCGTTATTATTACGATAGCAGCCAGGAGTCATGCAGTCAGCTGATCGGTTATTTATTGAGCATTTCGTGCCAGGACTGGCTGCAAACCCGCTTCCTCTTAAGCGATTTAATTGGCGTCGTGCTGCGCTGACGCTCGGGCAGATGTGACTGGTTAAGCACCCTGGTAACTTTGTCCTTCTGTGCTGAAATGCTGGAGAGGAGTGAAGCTTCACACTGCTTAAACAAACGCAAGGTTTTATCAGTGCTAGATCCAAATGAACCCATTTAATTTTAAAGTCCGTTCATTAGAGGTAGGGTCCAAGTTCACTGAAGGAAGACAGTGATGAATGCACTGTCACCTTCTGAGTTGACAATGATGTGATTGGTGGCCATCCTAAATCAAGTTCCCTGTTTGGCTTTAGTGTACACTCACAATATAGAGATGATCAATTTATCATGAGAAAATTTTATATGACAATTCTCTGGAATGAACAGAAGAGGGCACTGTTGAGCTATAGTGCGTTGGTCCTCAGGTTAAGCCACTGTTTCACAGGTTTAAATGGAAAAATAAATCAAATCTACAGTTTGATGTGGGTGTCTTGAGAATACTATTTGCAGAATTAGACAGGGAACTTGAATGTTGCTATTTGGTTTTTTAGTATATGGATTGTGAAGGTTGTAAGATTTGGTTGGTGATCGTTGTTGTGATGATTGCAATTCTGCATGTGTATTTTTTTATCCACATTAAACAGGACTGGGAGTGTCCAGACAGGTGTGTGTGGTCTTTCCTCTTAGTCTGTATCCCTCCTTACCCTTACAATGGGGTCTTGCTAGATACTTTTTTACATTGTATCGCGTGCTGAAGTGTCACAAATGTCCCATTGCAGTTGAATGTCACCCCGTTTTTTATTCGATGGTGGCTTAATGAACTTCACAATAGCCCATGACAGCTACAAAGATACACTCAATGTTCACTGAGCTGAGCTGATAGCACATGGACGTCTTTCGTTCTTTTAATGTGTGCAATAGAGAAAAAGTGTCTTGCGTAATTTTGTTTTTCTCTTCTTAATTGTTTTCCTTCAAAAAGAAAATCTCTTTAACTCTTAAAAAAAATTCTCTACATTATTTTTTCTAAATCTTTTTCTCTTTAAAAGAATTTCGGCAGAGAAAAAAACAACAATTAGGCAAGACTACAGGAGGGAACGTAAGGACAATTGTTTTTCTTCACCAATATTTTTAACACATATTGGTGAATATTGTTTCAGGGCCTCTGTAACATCCGAATCTGTATACATTTCTTTGTTCCCATAGAGAAAGACACTTTTGGGGGTGAACTGTTCCTTTAATAACTTTATTAAGTCTAATGCTGTGCACATGGATGTCTTACACTTTCATATACATGTCTTATGGCACTCCACATGTTTAGATGCATTATTAAAAATAATGAAAAATGTATGACTAAAAAAATGATTGCAAAAATTGACATCTTTAAACTGAACACAAAGGGGCCTCTGGTGCTGTGTGTTCCTCGTATGCTGGATTCACTGTCTCCTGATGAGTTCTGTCAGAAAGCATGCGGTATATCAGACTATAACTGTTGACATCATTACAACAGGCCTTGCTAAGGGCTAGAAAGCTTAACAGGTAAACATACTTTACCTTGATGTGACCGTTTTCCCACCTAGGGCAAAATATGAAACGCAAAATCTTAAATGACACACATATTCAATATTTACAGAATTATACAGACATCTACTCACTTTTTCTGCAGTTGAAGCAACAAAATGAACAGCAACAGAACATTGAGAGGATAAAACATCCCAAGATAGCAATTAAACAATGGACATAACCTGAGGAGAGATAAAACAACCTTTAAATGAACAAGAAACACCTAAGAAAAGAGAGTTCAGGGATCCTTTATTAGAAATGGAACTGCTCACTTGCACACATTAATGGAAAGGAAGATGTCCACGTGCCATAAGATCTGCAGGTAAATTCAACAAAGCCCAGCAGCAAATGTCCAGGTGGACACTGTACTCTACATGTAGATTTGTAGGTGTCATGGCCTTCAGTGCAGTTCATTAAGCCACCACCGAATAAAAGAACGGGGTAACACTCCACTGCAATGGGACATTTGTGACATTATGCAATATAATAATCAAATAAGATTATATCTAACAAAGTGACAATTTACTTAAAAAACAGACAATTGATATGGTGTACCTGCACAAGTAGGTGGCGGTGCATTCCATGCACCTGAAGAATTACAATGGAGATCAGCTGTGCCACTCATCTTGTAACCAGCAGCACAAATAAACTTACAGCTTGAATTAAGCGAATGGTTCCCATACAGACCAGAACATTCCATCCAGCCATGCGATGGTTTGGATAACTTCTCACATGACACGGCTGTGGAGAGGAAAAATGTATCAAGGATAGATATTGAATGATAGTTAATTTCCAGATAAATTGAACATAAAGTGCAATAAGAAAGGTAAGATGTTATCGTCATATCTAATGTTAAACATAGAATGTGGTACTACCAGTATTGTGTGAGCGTCAGTTCTCACTTTTGTAACCGTAAATGTGTCCAAACCTCAGAGTAACATTCCATTCCATTTTCTATCGCTTATGCGAACTACCTCGGGTCACGGGAGCCTGTGCCTATCTCAGGAGTCATCGGGCATCAAGGCAGGATACACCCTGGATGGAGTGCCAACCCATGGCACACACACTCACTCATTCACTCACTCACAAACTACGGACAATTTTTCCAGAGATGCCAATCAACCTACCATGCATGTCTTTGGACCAGGGGAGGATACCGGAGTACCCGGAGGAGACCCCCGAGGCACGGGGAGAACATGCAAACTCCACACACACAAGTCGTAAGCGGGAATCGAACCCCCAACCCTGGAGGTGTGAGGCGAACGTGTTAACCACTAAGCCACCGTGCCCCCCCTCAGAGTAACATACTTAATGCTTTTTTTTATTTTAACAACAAAAAATTCCGGCTCATTTAGTTTGTTTTCAAATTTTAGTTGTTTGCACCATAAATACTTCATAAACTTTTTGTTCTGACCTGTTTCACACCATGGCCCAGAAAGACCTGCTTTACACACACAGGTGAAGTTGTTGACCTGTTCAATGCAGTCTCCTCTGTCAGTGCATGGATTGTTTGAACATTGTGCTGAATTAAAACATACGGTTCATATTTATAAATCACTACCTTTCTGCACAGAAAAACTGTATTTTTATTAAAAGTCAAATTAATGTTAAAGCACTCAATTATTCAGATACGTGCTCTTACCTTTGTGGCAAACAGGAAGCTTATTTTTCTCACACCCTTCATCGTTCCACTTGCCATTATTGTTTGATTCAGTGATGTACATTTCCACACAGTTTTCATTAGACTTAATGTTATTGGGCTCATTTGCAGCCCAGGGCTGATATTCTGCAATCTTTCTATGTGAAACCCAAGTCCAGTTGCCATTGTTCTTCTTTAGTCCGATCCAGTAGTAAGGGCTAGATCTTCTTGGTAAAAGTTTTTCCAGAAAACGTGTTACATTTTCATTGTGGATCATCACGATATCAGTGTAATTCTGTTTACACCACTTCCTCGAGTAGGTCCAGTTCATTGTAGTATTGGAGTAACCATAAGTCCATCCTTCCACATCGACTGTGAAGTTTTGAATAATACAACGCAAGTTAACCTTGTTTTAGATTTGAATTAATGATCTTCTTTAAGGATGATGAAGGTTCTATACACTTACCTAATATCACCCTCAGATACATCAAAAGTCCAATGTCGATGAATGCAGCTCTCAGCATTAAAGCAAATCCAAACTAAACATTAACAAACATTATTTAAAATAAAATGCATACCAGCAGTCTTATATCCAAAATATTAATATATGAAATATAAAGAGTCATAATGGATACAAACCATGATATGTTTTTTTCTTCTCTATAATGAATCACTCGTATAGTGGTCAAATACTTTTCATAGTCTCTCCAGTTATATTTCAAAACTATCTTCGGCTTTGTGGGTATGTGGGTTTATATTTTACAGTTCATTCGTATAAAATGGGCGGATGTTTTCCTTTCAGGTTTATTCTATAAACATTTGGAACGAAAGAATGGGACTTTCTGGAAATGTCATCTTTTGTGTTGTTGTAACCTTTTTTTTTTAAATCATCACAGCTCTTGCACAACTGCAGTAAAACTAGATGATTTTGGTTGATCTTGTTTTAAACCTACAACATAACCACACGTTCTAAATGTGTGTATATGCATAAGTTTATATCTCGTGTTTATATGTATATTCTACTTAAGTGGACCCCAAAAAAGGCTCCTGGCAGGATTATACAGTACTTCACTTATATAAAAAAACTCCCTGGCCTTTTACTGTAGATAACACACACAGCTTCAGGGCAGGACACATTGACAGGATGCATTCAGATGAATAGGACCTGGGTTATTTAAACAAAACCTTTCACTGCATTCACAATGTTAATGGCTTTACTCATTCTTAAGTGAGGAAAGATACCATTCTTTATTTAGGTGTTGAGATTCTAATGTACTGCTTACTGTAAAGCTATCTGGAGTGGAGATATAAATTATGAATGTTATTGAACAAATGTTATTTATGTTCGATATTGAGTGGATGCAAAACAAATAAGAGAAGGGTGTATGCAATGTTTTTATGAACCTCTCCTGTCAGTATACTTTATATATATATACTGTATATATATATGAATACTACATTTAAGCATGGAGTCATTTTTTAATAAATATCAACATTTATTGGTTTACACACAAGTAGTTTTATTACACCATCAATGAATAAATATTTACAAAAATATAATAACAGCAAATTTACACTCATCACATTCGGTAGTACTGTACAATATGTTCACTCAAGTAAACAATTAAGGCTTTCATTGGAAAGAAAAATTACGATGAATGCAGACTATTTTCCGGTCATGTTTGGGTATCTTATGAAGTCCCTATAAAGTATATTGCTCTTCTGTTCTATATGAGACTGTCAAGACTGTTTTTATAAACCTGTGGTGGATCCCCAATGTCAGATTTGCTGGTCAGGTCAAACATGTTAGCTGTTAAAGAAACAAAATAACAATATTCAAATAACAAATATATACGTATTAAGTTTGATTAGCACATTAATATTGCTGCATCCTGATAAGTTATCTTTATAGTGTGTTTTATACTGGTTGGCTTACCATTTTTCTTCAATTTTCTTAGTATCCAAAGTGCTAATAACAGACTAGAGCTCCCAACAGTGGCTGCAACCCCGAGAGTCACTTCTACTGCTTTAAAGGCTGGTACTGAGGGCCCAGGTTGAACTGTAAAGTGGAAGTTAAGAAAATAGAAAATAATCAGTGGTAAAATTTCAGCTTTAAAATGTCTTGTTTTGCTATAAAAACACCACATCTGCTTCCCACAGTCATTGTTGGCTGTTTACCTTGGCATAGTGTCACCTCCCCTGACCAGTTTCCATTGTGGTTGCACATCACCATCTCATTACTCTGAATCTGGAAACCATCATGACAGCTGAATATGCAGATAGTGCCAAAGGTTGGTTCCAGTGATGTGCAGTTCATGTGTCCGTTGACAGGCTCATGAAGTTGTAAGCACTCCACTGCTACAGAGTGAAAAAAAACAAGAAGTGTTTTAAAATACAATTTTCAAAATGAAATCCATAGACGTGACAAGACTTTGTTAAGTACCTTCACATCGAGGTGGTTCATGACTCCACTCTGCTGTTTTTGTACAGCTGATCTCTGATGCCCCCTGGAGGCGAAATCCTTCTTCACAACTGAAGCTGCACTTGTTTCCGTAACTAAAGCTTGAAAAGCCATTGCAGGCAAGGAGACCATTGGCTGGATTCTCAAGAACCGGGCAACGAACAGCTGAGCAGTGATGGAGACAAATGTGAACGTTTAAAATCTTCATTAAGATCTGGTGTAAGTTAAGAATAACTAAATGTACATTATGTGAATTTTACCCTGCATGCTTTAAATACTCACGTTCACAGGTCGGTGGTTTATTTGTCCATTCTGCGGTGGCCTTGCATCTTGTTTTAACTGACCCCTTTAGTTCATAACCCTCCTCACAAGTGTATTCACAAACAGAGTCAAATGATAAGTTTCCATTAGGATAGGAACATGTGACACTTCCGTGACCTGGTGCGGTGATGTCGTCCGGCTTGCATTTTATAACTGAAAAATCAGGAAACAAGCACTATAATTAAAGTCATTTTGCTTAATCTTACAGAAATAAAAACAGGCATATCAATAATAGCAAAACCTTCTTACCTTCACAGCTGGGTTGTGAATCGTTCCAGTGTCCCGTGGCCTCACAAAACAGCGTAGGGGAGCTGGACGTTCCTAACGTGTATCCTTCTTGACATGCAAACTTGCAGGTGGTCTGGTAGCTGAAGGTACCCTTGGAATCGTGGTGACAATCTATTGTCCCATTGTTTGGTTTTATCAGCTCTGAACATTGAACAGCTGCAAAAAGATATCCATATATCAACACATTGAAATGTGAGATAAGAGAAAAGTTTTAAGTATAAGAATTTGTTAAAATCTCATCTGAAATATAGTGTAAATTCTACTTACGTTCACAGGTCGGTGGTTTATTTGTCCATTCTGCGGTGGCCTCGCATCTTGTTTTAACTGACCCCTTTAGTTCATAACCCTCCTCACAAGTGTATTCACACACAGAGTCAAATGATAAGTTTCCATTAGGATTAGAACATGTTACACTTCCGTGACCTGGTGCGGTGATGTCCTCCGGCTTGCATTTTATAACTGAAAAATCAGGAAACAAGCACTATTATTAAAGTCCTTTTGCTTAGAATAAAAGCAGGCATATCAATAATAGCAAAACCTTCTTACTTTCACAGCTGGGTTGTGAATCGTTCCAGTGTCCCGTGGTCTTGCAAAACAGCGTAGTGGAGCTGGACGTTCCTAGCGTGTATCCTTCTTGACATGCAAACTCACAGGTGGATTTGTAGCTGTATTTGCCTTTTGAATCGTGGTGACAATCCATTGTGCCATTGTTTGGTTTTATCAGCTCTGAACATTGAACAGCTGCAAAAAGATATCCATATATAAAGAAATGTGAGAAAAGTTTTAAGTATGTGAATTTGATAAAACCTCATCTGAAATATAGTGTAAATTCTACTTACGTTCACAGGTCGGTGGTTTATTTGTCCATTCTGCGGTGGCCTAGCATCTTGTTTTAACTGACCCCTTTAGTTCATAACCCTCCTCACAAGTGTATTCACACACAGAGTCAAATGATAAGTTTCCATTAGGATTAGAACATGTGACACTTCCGTGACCTGGTGCGGTGATGTCGTCCGGCTTGCATTTTATAACTGAAAAATCAGGAAACAAGCACTATAATTAAAGTCATTTTGCTTAATCTTACAGAAATAAAAGCAGGCATATCAATAATAGCAAAACCTTCTTACCTTCACAGCTGGGTTGTGAATCGTTCCAGTGTCCCGTGGCCTCACAAAACAGCGTAGGGGAGCTGGACGTTCCTAACGTGTATCCTTCTTGACATGCAAACTTGCAGGTGGTCTGGTAGCTGAAGGTACCCCTGGTATGGTGGTGACAATCCATCGTCCCATTGTTTGGTTTTATCAGCTCTGAACATTGAACCGCTGCAAAAAGATATCCATATATCAACACATTGAAATGTGAGATAAGAGAAAAGTTTTAAGTATAAGAATTTGTTAAAATCTCATCTGAAATATAGTGTAAATTCTACTTACGTTCACAGGTCGGTGGTTTATTTGTCCATTCTGCGGTGGCCTCGCATCTTGTTTTAACTGACCCCTTTAGTTCATAACCCTCCTCACAAGTGTATTCACACACAGAGTCAAATGATAAGTTTCCATTAGGATTAGAACATGTTACACTTCCGTGACCTGGTGCGGTGATGTCCTCCGGCTTGCATTTTATAACTGAAAAATCAGGAAACAAGCACTATTATTAAAGTCCTTTTGCTTAGAATAAAAGCAGGCATATCAATAATAGCAAAACCTTCTTACTTTCACAGCTGGGTTGTGAATCGTTCCAGTGTCCCGTGGTCTTGCAAAACAGCGTAGTGGAGCTGGACGTTCCTAGCGTGTATCCTTCTTGACATGCAAACTCACAGGTGGATTTGTAGCTGTATTTGCCTTTTGAATCGTGGTGACAATCCATTGTGCCATTGTTTGGTTTTATCAGCTCTGAACATTGAACAGCTGCAAAAAGATATCCATATATAAAGAAATGTGAGAAAAGTTTTAAGTATGTGAATTTGATAAAACCTCATCTGAAATATAGTGTAAATTCTACTTACGTTCACAGGTCGGTGGTTTATTTGTCCATTCTGCGGTGGCCTCGCATCTTGTTTTAACTGACCCCTTTAGTTCATAACCCTCCTCACAAGTGTATTCACACACAGAGTCAAATGATAAGTTTCCATTAGGATTAGAACATGTGACACTTCCGTGACCTGGTGCGGTGATGTCCTCCGGCTTGCATTTTATAACTGAAAAATCAGGAAACAAGCACTATTATTAAAGTCCTTTTGCTTAATCTTGAAGAAATAAAAGCAGGCATATCAATAGTAGCAAAACCTTCTTACCTTCACAGCTGGGTTGTGAATCGTTCCATTGTCCCGTGGCCTTACAAAACAGCGTAGGGGAGCTAGACGTTCCTAGCGTGTATCCTTTCTGACATGCAAACTCACAGGTGGTCTGGTAGCTGAAGGTACCCCTGGTATGGTGGTGACAATCCATCGTCCCATTGTTTGGTTTTATCAGCTCTGAACATTGAACCGCTGCAAAAAGATATCCATATATCACCACATTGACATGTGAGAAAAGAGAAAAGTTTTAAGTATAAGAATTTGTTAAAATCTCATCTGAAATATAGTGTAAATTCTACTTACGTTCACAGGTTGGTGGTTTATTTGTCCATTCTGAGGTGGCCTCGCATCTTGTTGTAACTGACCCCTTTAGTTCATAACCCTCCTCACAAGTGTATTCACACACAGAGTCAAATGATAAGTTTCCATTAGGATTAGAACATCTGACACTTCCGTGACCTGGTGCGGTGATGTCCTCCGGCTTGCATTTTATAACTGAAAAATCAGGAAACAAGCACTATTATTAAAGTCCTTTTGCTTAATCTTGAAGAAATAAAAGCAGGCATATCAATAATAGCAAAACCTTCTTACCTTCACAACTGGGTTGTGAATCATTCCAGTGTCCTGTGGTCTCACAAAACAGCGTAGTGGAGCTGGACGTTCCTAACGTGTATCCTTCTTGACATGCAAACTCGCAGGTGGTCTGGTAGCTGAAGGTACCCCTGGTATGGTGGTGACAATCCATCGTCCCATTGTTTGGTTTTATCAGCTCTGAACATTGAACCGCTGCAAAAAGATATCCATATATCAACACATTGAAATGTGAGAAAAGAGAAAAGTTTTAAGTATAAGAATTTGTTAAAATCTCATCTGAAATATAGTGTAAATTCTACTTACGTTCACAGGTCGGTGGTTTATTTGTCCATTCTGCTGTGGCCTCGCATCTTGTTGTAACTGACCCCTTTAGTTCATAACCCTCCTCACAAGTGTATTCACACACAGAGTCAAATGATAAATTTCCATTAGGATTAGAACATGTGACCCTTCCGTGACCTGGTGCGGTGATGTCCTCCGGTTTGCATTTTATAACTGAAAAATCAGGAAATAAGAGTTATAAAAAGTCCATTATAAAAGTCCTTTTGCTTAATCTTACAGAAATAAAAGCAGAAAAATCAATAAAAGTAAAAACCTTCTTACTTTCACAGCTGGGTTGTGAATCGTTCCATTGTCCCGTGGCCTCACAAAACAGCGTAGAGGAGCTGGACGTTCCTAACGTGTATCCTTCTTGACATGCAAACTCACAGGTGGATTTGTAGCTGTACTTGCCTTTGGAATCGTGGTGACAATCCATTGTGCCATTGTTTGGTTTTATCAGCTCTAAACATTGAACAACTGCAAAAAATGTACGGACGTGATAACAAGAGACGTTAAAAAAGTTTAATCAGCATTGAGCAATGAAATTTGCCTCATGTGTTATAAATTCTACTCACGGTCACAGCTTGGTGGTTTGCTCGACCATTCTGTAGTGGCGGTGCATCTCATCATTTTGGATCCACCCTGGAGGATAAATCCTGCTTCACAGAAGTATTCACACTGAGAGTCATATGAGAAATTCCCATTTGGATTAGAACATTGGACACTTCCATAATCTGGTGTGGTGACATCCTCCGACTTGCATTTTATAACTGAAAAGCAGACAATGAAAAGGCACCGGAATGAAATTAAATGTTTTAATAGATATGTCAGCAGTGTTCAGAGAAATGTCACTCACCATTCTCACACCTGTCTCCATAAAAACCCTCAAAGCACGAGCATGTATGGGTGTTTATCATCTCTACACACTGTCCATGACCACTGACACAAGAGTCTTCTTTGCAGGATGCTGAGAGGAAGAACATTTTTTATTTAATTTTTATTAATCTTAATATTTCATTTCAGCTTATAAACAAAAACAATGACTACCTACCAGTGTAGCACAACGCAGTCTTTTTTTTCAAACAGGACTCGTCGTTCCACTTGCCAGCATCGGGGTCTCTTTTAATGTATATTTCCACACAATCTTCGTTATTTTTTTTCCCGTTGGGCTCATTCGTTGCCCAGTTCTTAGCTTTATCAGTAAGTGTCTTGTTGGTCCCCACCCAGGTCCAGATGTCATTAATTTTACGTATCCCAATCCAGTAATACCCTGTGACTTTTGGAAGGACGCTGTTTAAATGAGAAATCTCCTCTTTGTTTTGAATGGCCACCAAGTCCGTGAATTTCGCCCTGCACCATTTTCTGGCTTTTTCCCAGTTCATGGTGACGTCTGAGCGATGGTATGACCAGCCTTCAGTGCCCGTCCACGTGTTAAGCACTGCAGAATAAAACAACTTTGTATTAGCTTTTGTCAGGTGGTACACAAAAACATACATATTAATTGTGGGTGAGTGCTTTTCTTTCTCACCTGAAGAAATAAAAAGAAGAGAAGCAAAAAAATGCAAAGGTTTGACTCCATGTAATGTTTTGACACAAAAGCCCTGCAAAGTTAATAGACTATATTATTAGCAAGAACATAATATATAAAGATACTACAGTGATTAAGTACTACAGAAATACATGCAAATGTATGTAAAGAATTAGATTTTAACATCTGTATGCCTTATTCTTACCATTGTTAATGATTTCAGGTGCTGTTTTCAATGTTCCTCTCAGGAGTTCTTTTTCTGATATGATGGTTGTGATTTGGGAATAACTGGGATGGGGCCTTTTTATGGTTGCTCAGCTATGCTCAGAACTTCCCTTCCCAGAACCCCTTTTGACGTCGACCAATACAAACACAGGAATTCTATTCCTTGGAAATACCCACTTTAACGGCAACGGAGTAGGAAACCTCCTACCACTTTCCTTTACTTACATAAACATTCCCAAGGTGGACAAGGCTGAAAACTTAAAAAATCTATTTAATGTTTTATTTAGAGACAGGGCTTCTGATTTATTAATAAATAAATAATATAATATAATATAATATAATATAATATAATATAATATAATATAATATAATATAATATAATATAATATAATATAATATAATATAATATAATATAATATAATATAATATAATATAATATAATATAATATAATATGATGTGATATGATATAATATAAATATATAAATTATACATATTTTTGTCCAATAAACACATTTTTCCTGCTTTTACTGTCCACTATATCCATCATATATATATCAAAACAATACATAACTTAATATTAGGGATATTAGGTTGCATATCCTGTGATGCATTATCTACAGCTATGTTTAAAAAGGAAAAGCAAGACAATGAACATTCAAGCATTGTAAAGTTGTGGGATAGGAACTTTATCTTACTTTATTTATTTATTTAAATTTTCTAACAATTAAGCATTGCTATTATTACAATACTAACACACACTTAGTTTGTAATCTGTGTTCAAAGGGATGGACCGCATATAAGACCAGAGGAAGGGATGGTGGGAGAAAGATTACGAGAAGTTCTTAACAACACTGACCTACCAAGTTCATTTGTAATGTAAAAAAAGCATATTCATTTTTGGTTGCTCTGAATAGCCTGATATGGATGTGTTTCTGTTGCTTTTTATACCACAGCGAAGATGGCAGACGCTCTGAGTGCCCGACATTAAGATTGATCCGGAGGACAGTTTAAATGCATATAAAGATTAAAGGTGGAACTGATAATAAAAAGATAGTGAGGGGAACTAAGAGTGCGGAGTACCACAGTAAAGGCAGGCTTGTAAGTGCCTTTCACTTTTTAGTGTTACATTTAGGCATTTGGCAGACGCTTTTATCCAAAGCGACTAACATTGCTTTTATCCTGTACATTTTACATAGGTATTTGCAATCCCCTGGGATCGACCCCACGTTGTTAACGCAATGCTCTTACCACTTAGCTACAGGAATGCTTTTAAGTATAAAAATCATAGAGATATAAGGTTACATATCCTGTGAGGCATTTTCTACAGCTTCAAAAAGGAAAAGCAAGACAATATGGGTCATTAAGAGCGTGACCAGAAATTGACATTCTGCCAGTAACAATTCCACTGACGCCTTTATACACTCATTTAATGGAAAATAATGGCCTTTATAACAAATCCTAATGTTTAAGCAAATGCCAGGTTTGTCCATAAGATTTTATGTCAAGTTATTATGTCTACATTGGTATTAAAGATAAATTGTACAGATTTTTATTAGAAGATCTTTATGTTAAATATAAACATTATTTAACATTATTTATGTTACCTACAAACGTTATTACACATTATTTATGTTAATTACAAACATTATTAAACAAACATTATAACAGAGGAATTGCTGTATATGAGGCATGATGAGCTGGAAAATATAATATATTATTATTATAGATACTTACATGCACATGATTTTTAACATTCTTTTTTGTACATATTTGTACAAATTAACCTAAGGTGTATTTGTCATTGTTTTGTTTAAAATCTTGTTTTACTTAGCTTCCCCAGAGGTTTCCAATGGCAAGGTTTAGTTTTCACAGCTTGATTTCAGAATGACCTAGACATCTGTGGATGCCACACAGTCTATGATGTTTGCACAGAGTTGTACC
The DNA here is from genome assembly GCF_015846415.1 of Triplophysa dalaica. Taxonomy (NCBI): domain Eukaryota; kingdom Metazoa; phylum Chordata; class Actinopteri; order Cypriniformes; family Nemacheilidae; genus Triplophysa; species Triplophysa dalaica. The sequence continues at coordinate 16,043,445 of NC_079554.1, forward strand.
AGCATCCGTAGTACAGAAATAGCTTCCACAGGTCATCCTAGAGCTGGTTTAAAAACTGTGTCAAAATAATATGTTTTCATGGATCCTCGATTTATTAAAATGTAAAGCTTCTACAAATTATCCAAGGATTTATTTTAACATGATTTAAAAACGTATAGCATTAATGCATTTTAAGAATTCTGGCATAGGCACTTTACTTTATTTATCTTTATTAAATTTTAAACAATTGAGCAGTGATATTATTACATTAATTACACACACTTCGTTTGTAATCTGGGTTGGAAGGGAAACCAGAGGAAGGGAGGGTGGGATGAAGATTACAAGAAGTATTAAACAACACTGACCTACCAAGTTCATATGAATATACTTAAAAATACATTACAAATGAACTTGGTAGGTCAGTGTTGTTTGATACTTCTTGTAATCTTTCTCCAACCCTCCCTTCCTCTGGTTTTATCTGCAGACTTTCCCTTCCAACACAAAAAAAAACACTTATCAAAAATAAAACTTTGGCATTTACTCATTTCTGACTCATAAATGACATTTTGTTAAAGTAGCTAATGGATTAATGTCTGAAATGACCGAATTTAAATTCTTTATAAAAAAAATGTGAGCCAAAGTATACTAATAGTGTAGCACTATTAATTATTAATTTTCTTTTACAGTTTAATATTCTGCATTATATATTTTTTCGTTCATATGGAGTGAACTTTTTGCCGTTTTATTACTTACATTTACTTCCGGTTGATATCTGTATCTATTTCTTTAAGAACAGCGTGACAGTGGCTCGTGTTTCTATCCCACAGTAAAGATGGCAGACGCTCTGAGCAAAGTGCCCGACGTTGAGATTGATCCGGAGGGAAAGTTTAAATACATTTTAGTGAATATAAAGGTTAAAGGTGGAACTGATAATAAAGTAATAGTGAGGGGAACTAAAAGCGCGGAGTACCACAGTAAGTGAAGGCTTATAAATGCCGAGATCTGCCTCTGCAAGCCAACGAGTAAACAATATAGTTCAGTTAAATGTTTATCAAATCAACTGACATAACGTTAATCCTGTACAAAAGCATACGTTTTGACATAACTTGTGTTTATATAAACGATAGGATATGCGACACTGAGTCAACTTTTCTCATTTAGATCACATATTTGAAAAAGTGAATCCTGCTATGGAGACTTTGGGATTGGAGTGCAGTTGTCTCGGAGGAGGCAAGATTGAGCACATCAGCAATGATAAGAAACTGCGCGTGTTTGGGGAATCTACGGTAATTTTGTATCTATTTACAAGGGAATGTCCTTTGGAGCTAAAGCACCTCATGTGAGGACCTTAGTAGATGCTTTAACTGACCTGTAGAAGTCATCTGCTTTCATTATAATGATGCGGAAGAAAGGGTAGTTCCAAACTTTTTTGTGTTCTGTTGAACACAAAGGAAGATATTTAGAAGAATGTAAGCAGCTGAGATTTCTGGGGTAGTCAAAAAATGGTTGTCAAGAGTGCCCCAGAAATTTTTCCCCTAATTTCTTTAAAACATCTTTTGTGTTTAACAAAACAAAATATATATATAGTTATTTCTACTACGGTAGTCAATGGTGCCTCAGAAATCCATTTGGCCAAATATATTTTGTTGTGTACAACTGAACAAAGAAATGTATACCATTTTTGGTTGGACTATCCCTATAATAAACGGTGACTGAGGTGTGTGTCAGATACACAAAGTGGGCCTTCTTTTAATTTATTTAGTTGTAGAATAAATCAGATCAAATCACAAATTTGTATATGTGTTTGTAAATATATTTCCTACTTTATTTTTTATTTAAATCGTGCATCTCTTGTTTTTTAGGGCTATGGAAAGGCTGACCATGCTGTCACAGTGGAAAAGCTCAAATCTGTCTATAAAGATTATGAAGTCACTATGGAATAAAGTAGTACATTTAAATTCCTGGTAGAATTATTAAAAATACCATTTAATAACATATTATTCTATGTATGTTAAAAGATGATTTTAAATGTTCACACACAATCCCCTGTCAGCCGTATTGAAGCAGACCTTTGATCAAGTACGTTTACATGCACCCCAATGATGTGATTAAACTTTACCTCATTTAAACGCAATAGTTTGATATAAATAATGCGATTAATCTGATAATCGCAACAAGCATAATAATTGAAGTTACATATGTGGCGTACACCGGTTTAATTTGCAATAAGAAGGCATGTAAACTCCTTAATCGCATTTTTACTGCTCTGACCAAGGTGCGCAAGCACTTCTGTTACGCACCTTAAGAGCAAATTCATGGTAAACCTGACAGTCTAAAGTTTTACCATGAACACAACTCTCTTCTAGCAGTCTTTGCTCCTTATCTTCATACAGATACAGCGCAAACCCGATGACCGCTTACACAAACACTGCAGAGACATTTCCATCATATTTCTGAAATTAACACTGTGCTGAATAACTTGGAAACAAATCCGGATGAAGACATTTAGTATTTGAGGCCATTCACACGAAGATATTAAAGTTGCGATTGTTTTTACTTCCGTATTCTGACACATTTCCAAGTGAAACGTTTTTCACAGGGAATTGATTGGATTTGTAATAAGAAGTGTTGCATTGATTCTGAAATGAAACTGGCAGCAGACTAACAGTTGAAGGGGATGAGTTAAAGGATGATTCGGCCAATGCTGTCTAATTTACGTCATTTCAGGTGTATAGTCATTTCAGAGCGGAAGTGCATTTTTTTTTAGATTTTGATTTAAGATTACGAGGGTACATGAAAAGAAAATGACCCACATTGAAATGCTATTTACTATAAACACTGCAATATTTCATGAAAAAATAAGAATTGTCATTTTTAATTTCACTGGGACTTTAAAACGATAGCCAGTAACATGCCTACTGTTCCCGAGAGCATTGTTTGTACTGCGTATTATAGCAAATAATCAGAATAATTAAAACTGTTTTATTTGAGCAGTAAATCTGAATAATTCAAACTGGCCTTGTTATCTAACGGTAGGCCTAGCGTGTTGACAAAATGTCAGTCTCTTAAAAGCGTCTGCCAAATGAATAAATATAAATGTAAAACTGCATGTAAATTGGATTGAAGAGGTTTGCTCATGTCATGTAACCATGTTAGTGTGATTAAATCCTTAATCTGATTATAGGAAATAATCACATTATTGGTTTGGATGTAAACTGTCTTGATACACTACACAACGGTTAATCCGTACAGGAACTCTCCTTGTGGAGTGATGAACGTATCCTGTCTCCATCAAGGAATGTGTCTGTTTAGAGACCGGGAGAGGATGAAAGAGTTTCTCAGAATGAGTCATGTTAATCTCATACTGGACTGTCCGTCTGTCGATCTATCTATCTATCATTCATTGATACCTTCATTCATATTTAAGTAAACCAAACTATAATTTTTTATATAAAATAATATATAGAATTTTGGCTCACTTAAAATTTCATTATAAAAAGCCATGATTGTGCAAAGCTTAACATTTAAATAGATTGATATCTGATAATATATGTTCAAAAAAACACATCAGAAACCTAATTATAAAGTCTCCAATTTGAAAAACTGTGTGTTCTGTAAAAGAGATTTTTCCATCCTGTTTTGAAGTCTTCATCAGCTTCCTGCATCCTGAGACCTTGAATGAAAGAATATGACCCCATTGTCTGTAATGCTCACTTTCAATTTTATACACATCTAATGGCTCAGCTTTGACGATCAAACTGAGAAGTCTGAAAACTAAATTGTATATTAATCGTTATAGGTTCCGGCAAATATGAGGGTTATGTCTGTTTACAATAGCCTTCCCCAAAAAAACTAGATAGATAATAGATTCATTAGTTAATAAATATTGTTTACATTCAACATATCAACAAGATGTAGAGCTGTGAGTTATCGAGTTCCATTTTCCCTGTGAAATTCCCATCTTCCTGTGACGAGTCTATTTGAACATAATGGTGCAGTATTTGGAGTTCCTGTAGATGTTATCTCCATCATAAACTTTCCCTAATGTTTCCTCTAGCATGTGGCTGGCATATGTCTTCTCACTTACGGTCAAGGATGTTAACAAAAATAGGTGTCGTTCTATAAAGTGCAAGTGGTAGTTAAAGTATTGCCAGACAACATTCTCACCTATTCTCCAGACAAGAATAGTTTTGGAACGCCCCAGGTTACGTGTGTTACAGTAATTTTATTGATGTGTGTTGCAAGACAACTTACAGGAACCGCAGCATCCATTTTAAATACTTAAACAGTCACAATACAATTGGGCAGCATCTTAGTAGGAAAGTCACTTCCAAAAAGATAACTTTCCGTATAAAAAGTAGTTTAATCAGAATATACGGATTGTTTTGAGTGACCATATGGAAAAACACAGGCTGTTTGAAATAGAAAATCACAGCTATATGCCTACTGTACTATTAACATTACATAAAAGGAAAAAAGTGTAAAACATGTATTCTTGCAAAATGCACTTCACATATAATCTAAACAGCCAGACCTACTATTGGAGTGAGCCAGCACACCCAATTTATAATATTGCAATGTTAATTCGCTGATTTAAATGGCCTAGAAAACAATCAAGCCTACTTCAAGGTGGGCAGAGTTTGTAGTAGATATTAACTGGCGTAAAGAACCTGTTACTGCATTCTGGAAGCTGTAATAATGAGGCTTAGGCAATGGCTTGTTGGCCTTTTAATGCTTGTTGTATTGCTTGTTTCTGTAGTGCAAACGTTAAAGGCTTCATACCCGTATGTCGATAAAACAACATCATCAAACAACTGAGTCTCAGCTAAGGGAGATGCATAGATAAAACTTTCATTACTGCAGACACAATGTGAGCAGTAGTGAATTAAGGCCAGCTTGGATCCTGTATGTTGGCAGAATAGTTGCAGAGGACTTCTGGATTTATTTTCTTTATAGATGATTGGATGTATGAAAGCCCTTCAAATGTTTTCTTTATGGGGAGTGACATTAAATTACGGCGTCTGTAACTGAACTAACACGTGCCCCTTCGTGTTTTTGTGGACAACTGTGGCCACTGCAGTTACTCATGTGAACTCTTCCCCAAGATATTCTTTCAGTGAAAAACATGTGTAACCCTTTATTGAACTTTTAAAAAGTGAGACTTTCTTTGGAGATCTTTGTTTGTCTTCAGATGTTTTAGTGATGCAAAGCAGGCTCCAACTTTCTGCCCCGAGTACAAGATAAGCATTTCAACTGGAGGTTTTGAGGATTCACCAGGAGACCAGTGGTGCTGTATGTATTTCAGTTTTATACTGTAGTCTAGCAGATTGTTATTACATCAACTAAAAATTCATATCTGAAACACAATTGCAAGTTGTTTAAGATATTTTTATGTTGTCAAACTAACATTTCCCGTGATCTCTGACACCACAGCTCAAACTATTATTGTATTATTTTATTGTTGTGAATTGTTCGAAGAAGATAGTTTGAAACGTATGAATGTTAAAATGTACTCAATACGATTTTTCTGCACAATAACAAAATAGTTGTTTAACTTCTGCAAAGTTCACTCTTCATATCAGGTTTCCTGTGGGAAGGAAGAGGCCAAATTGGCCCTCTTCAGGTTTGGGAGAGTCAACATCCTGTATGATTGGCTTGATGTAAATAAAATAAAAAAATGACTGTGTCTGTTATTTAAAAGACAGTTGTTTTATGAGAGTGCTTTCCTATGCCATGTGGGGAGGGTCTATTTAACACAAAACCAAAAGTGTAATTCAAGTGACAACCATATTCTAGGAAGTTATCCAGTCCTCCAGCTGTTGTTTTGCTCTTAGAGAAAGACGAACGTTTCTGAATGTGACCTTAACATGTTTATACTACACTATACATAATTTTGAGATGATATATGCGAGAAACAAAGTAATAAATCTCGCATTAAGTTACCTTCTTCAGCACAAAATCCAGTTTTAAACAACGCTGTAGAACTATTAAAGCGTAATCGTCCTGTTAATCGATTACTGCCACTTTAAATTGAGTTTTGGCTAGATTAACATGTTTCATTTTCTAGCCAATCATCATGGAGTGGGATTTGATGACGAGTTAAAACGTACCTCCCCTAAAATGCGGCGCGAAAATCTTGAGCTGTACCATGTGAAGTTCAAGGGGGGGTTTGAAATAACCAATATGATATTAAATTACACTAGTAAAAGATACAAACGTAACGACTTTGTTTCAATTTCTATATCGCTATATGCTGCCTGCAAAGCGCATTAACCCGTTTTCCAATAAGGTTTATTATCAATATATATTCATTACCAGTGAATGAACTCGCCCGGCAAAAGAGAAAATGAGCGAGGTAAATTCAAAGAAACAAGAAGGTTAGGAGAACAAAACGCATGTTAATACAATATCATAATTTATATTTATTTTAACTTGAATAGTCCACATGAATTGAGGGGGTAAGTTAAATCCTTAGCAGATATTTGTTTTATCAGATTAGCAGTATGAGTAACCTGAAGGCAACACTGTTTACATTTGACCACGAGCACGATTTGTTGCCATCGATGTCATAAATGAACGTATGACATCGGTTTATATCGAATAAAACATTATGTTGTGAAAAACGCATCGTTTAAGTAGCACATTTAAAGTTGATTTAAATGCAGTTTCGTTTTGGAAAAGTGACCACAATGTCTCAAGTGACTCTTTTGGAAGAAATTTCTCAGTGGAACCAGGAAACCTGTCAACAACAACTCAAATCTGTCTTGCCCAAACTAGTTATATCCTTTACTGACTGTCCATGTGTTACACGTGTGTATCTGATTGTTTAGTATTGCATTGTCAAGTTTTAAAATGTATAGATCTGCCTTGACACTTTTCACGCTATGCATCATGATACTGACAGCTGGGAAGAGCACACAAGTAAGTTTGTATTCTGTATCTCTACATTTTTCTGAAAGAATGTGTTAGATTGATCTTGTATGGTATAAAAAAGCTTTTGTTTAGATTTGTTTTCAGACACATCCAGTGAACCTAATAAAGAATAGGCATATTTGCCAAAGTGTCTACTACTACATATTTGTCTTATTTTAATTCATGAATTGGGGTAATATGTGAAGGATTTCCAATGCTTTCCTTAAATTTTTTATTTGGGTCACCTAATTTATTTATTTTTACCTCCACAGATATTTTGCAGATAATCACAAATAGATTCCTTCCTCATCTTTCTTTATCTGAGCTAGAGATGGAATGTTTTTCCAGTGTCTTGCCCAAGGTGTGTTCAATGTATATACGTTTTCCTAATAAACAGGACCTTTAATTTAATGTAAGTGTGTGCATCATGTGTTGACATGTTGCTTACTTTCATCTGCAGGTGGTGAAAATTTTTGCACGTTTCTTTGAAGAAATTGTCAGGCAAGTCGGTGGCCTCTCCAGTCAAAACACGGAGTTGCAGACATTCTTGAGGAATATTCTAAAGGTATGCCAATGTCATAATTTAACTGCAATGTGGTTTAACTGTTCAATGTTGCTTTATTCGCCATTGATAGCGTTTTATGATGAATTGTCCAGATGATGGTCCAGACTTTGGAGTGCCTCTCCGGCTGTGTACGCCATGTCGGGTCTTTTGAAGAGTCTGTCTCCTTGGATGCCATCCGATCTCTGCCCTCCTGCGTCCTCAGAATCTTAAAGGACACTTTTCAGCACTGCAAGGTACAGCAGAGTTTCTAATAAAATGATGGACTGTAAAGACACATTTTGGGAAAAAAGGCTGTTGCCTGTTTATTGCAATCATGTATGTTTTGGGTCATGTAAATATCACGTTTCTGATGTTTGTGTTTACAGGACAGTGAGGTCATGTACAGTGGAAGGCTATCATTGGTGGGAGATCTCCTTCAGGGCTTGTTTAAAGAGGCATACTCTTTGCAGAAGGGCCTGATGGAAGTCTTGGAAAAAATTAAACTTGATGACAGTTCATCTGAGGAGGAGGTTTCGGACATTGTCATAGGTGTGTGGTTTTGTTGGATTTACCCCGCATTACGGTGCCAATGGTTCTAAGAAAGTAACATTCAGTAGTTTAGCTACTTGCCTCCAATAATAAATTGCCTACCTTTTTTATGTGTTTTGTACAGTCGAACCCAAGAATTTGTTATAATTTGTATAAATTACTTTGTCTTTAAACTTATGTTACAGCAAGGGTTATCTGTTCTATCTGGTAAAGACTTTGATATGGTTTGTAACAGTCGTGTTGAATTTTGTGTTTTGACTTCAAGTGATTCACGGTTTGCTGGACATTTGTGCTATCATATCCGGTCTGGACATCGCTCTACATGCCAACACATGGAAATTTATTATCAAGTAAGTATAAAGTATATCCTACTGTTAGCTTTAATAAACACCTGTGTAATATGTGACAGTATGTGATGCTTAATTTTATGAAACTATGCGGAATGTAGTGGTGAGGTTGTGAATTGCAAAAAAACTGGTTTACTCTACCCCCCCTCCTTCGAAGCACTATGGTGGCTGGCACAGGATTAGGATGTTGTAATGTTTTCGCTACTTTGCCAAAGGAGATAACGTTTTTACAAAATGTATTCTAAAGAGCAGTCATCCGTTATGGCTACTGTAGAAACAACATGGCGAATTCCATTTAAGGGGACCCACGGTGTATATAGAAATACCTTGTTCTAAGATAATAAAAACATAACGCTTCACTATGAAAAGTCTTTATACACCTTTGAAGACATAGTAATGTATATAAGATTGCATTTCTGTCAATAGATCCTCCAAAAAATTACACACTGGAATTTTATGGGAGTATTTGCTAGATTACTGAAGCCCAATTAATAGTTGTTTAATTTCAGGCAGAGTGTGAAACACCAGTCTCTCGTGGAAGATCGGCTTCACCACACTCACATAGCTTTCTCATTGTGTGAAGATTTGTGTACATCTGTCCAAAACTGTTTTGTGATGGCTCAACAGATCCAGCAGTCCGGTCTGCAGGTAGAGTGCCAAAAATTAACAGTTCTTTACACAGGAATGTGTTGAGGTTAGATAGATAGATTGTGTTGTTTTTAACACAAGAGGTTTTTTGACCTTGAATGACATTTTTGGAAAGACAACAGTTTATTTACACAATATTCAACTGGAATATTCCATTTGTCATCCATAATATACAGACGTGCTCAAATTTGTTGGTACCCTTACAGCTCCTTGAAATGATCCTTCATTTCTCCTGTAGAGTGATGAAACTAAAAGCTATTGTACCATTTATCCTTGCATGCCTTTGGTGTGTCATAGAATAAAGCAAAGAAGCTGTGGAAAGAGATGAACTGTTGCTTATTCTACAAAGATATTCTAAAATGGTCTAGACACATTTGTTTGTACCCCATAGAAAAGATAATACATAATTGGATTATGATGATATTTCAAACTAATTCGTTACTTTAATTGGTATAAAAGATCTATCCAGTCATATTATCCGTCATTCAGCCTATTAAGTACAGTCACTGTGCTGTATGGTATCATTGTGTGAACCACACTTAACATGGACCAGAGAAAGCAAATGATAGAGTTGACTGAGGAGCTCAGAAAGAAAATAATTGACAAGCATGGTAAAGGCTACAAGACCATCTCCAAGCAGCTTGATGTTCATGTGACAACAGTTGCAAATATTAGTAAGAAGTTTAAGCTCCATGGAACTGGACGCTGCCGGAAGAGGAACATCGACCCTATATTGAACAGAAGGATAGTGCGAATGGTAGAAAAAGAACCAAGCATAACTGCCAAAGAGATACAAGCTGAACTCCAAGGTGAAGGTACGTCAATTTCTGGTCGCACCATACATTGCTTTTTGAGCAAGAAAAAGACCCAGGAGGACTTCACTTTTAAAAGAAAAACATAAAAAGGCCACACTGGTATTTGCTAAAATTCATTTGACAAGCCACAATCCTACTGCGAGAATGTCCTTTGGACAGATGGGTCAAAACTGGAGCTTCTTGGCAAGTCACATCAGCTCTGTTCAAAGACGAAAAAAATCAAGCTTTCAAAGAAGTGAACACCATACATGGAGGAGGCTCGGTTATGTTTTTGGGCTTCTTTGCTGCATCTGGGACAGGGTGGCTTGAATCTGTGCAGGGCACAATGAAATCTCAAGACTATCAAGGTATTTTGGAACGAAACGTACTGCCCCGGTGTCAAAAAGTCAGTCGGAGGTCATGGGTCCTCCAACAGGATAATGACACAAATGCACAGCTAAAATCTCCCAAGGATGGATTAGAACAAAACTTTGGACTATTTTGAAGTGGCCTTTAATGAGTCTGAGTCAAAGTCTGAAACAATGGTGGATGCCAATAACTTTTGTCAGTTATTTCAGAGAAAATTGCGCATTGTTCGGACAGGGACAAATTTGAGCACGTCTGTGTACAGTATACGGTGTTATGATTTGGTGGCTGTTTATTCTGTAATTATCACTATTAACAGCTTTTATCTGTCTTCCTCACTTTGTTTCTCATAGGAAGTTGTGCATTGTCCTGAATTCAAGCTTTTCCAAAAAGCAACAAAGATGTGTAGGTTTTTTGCCAACACCTTAGTCCACTACACAAAGGTAATTAATGGGAAATTTAGAGTTATTTTTTAAAAGCAAAATATTTAGAATCTGATATAGTCAGTGATTTCATGATGATGTCCCTTTTCTTTTCACATCACAGGAATTTAAAGCATTCCTTGCCAAATCGTGCCGTCATTTTCACCAGTGTTATCTTCAAATACACGGGTAGTGAATCATTTTTAAGCAGTTTCTTTTTAAGCAATTTCTTTTCTCTGTGTTTTGTCTATGTCAAGTTTCAGTGATTTTTTTTTTCTCCTTAGGAAGTTCCCGCCGTCTGTGTTGGCGTTATCTGTCCCCCCTGCACTCATTGAGGACTTGAGAGTATCAGTTCTGGTTCCCATGGATGCCATGCTGATGCAGCTCTTGTCCTTCCATCCTTTTGCTGAGTCTGTCCTGGACCCGGGCCATCGTAAGCGTACTTATCATAATAACAGGCTAATCATTGACATAAGTTATTCATCAGGCTTGACATTTATGAAAAGCAGGTCAAGGTGTAGGCGATCATTTCTGAGTAACTACTAAGGAATTCTTTAAACTTGTTTTTTTTAATTGCCTGTACAATATAGGGTTCAACAATGCGCTATTTTCGTAGCTCCTTCAAAATAAAGATCATTTAATTTTTAGCAGAATATTTGGATTTGCCCAACCACTTCAATCCTTATAGATTAACAGTACAATACTTTACATGAGTGTCTATTTTTCCGGTATGTGTATTGAAAATGCTAATCGAATCCCAATTGAGGTACAGAAAATAAATGTAGCCTCATCGTCTTTTCACTTCGCATCTTAAAATCTGTTAACAATCATCTCATCCTTATTTTTCCATGCAAGCAGTTAAATGGATCTCATTTTGCCCGGGTATCCATGTTGAATATTTCATTTATTGAAATTGGCCTTGCATAAACTTTTGACACAGACATTGCTGCCCTTAGCTGACTTAACGCACCGTGACGACCTGTTTAACATTTCCTATATTTTGACCTGTCCTCATCCAACTATAGATCACTCAACCAAGTTTGTTGTGTTCTTTGTTATGTAAGTTGTGGCACACTGCCTGCAACATTAACATTTCAGTCTATGAAAAGTGAAACAAAGTAGTGATGGATTTTTTACATTTCCGGGACATGGTTATAATGGGTGCCGAGAGACCTACTGTCATCTCGCAGCTATCACGCATTTCTGAGTGAACATCCTATAGTCTTCCCAGTCACCTTAAGTGATCAAGTACCCTGATTTTAGTTAAGCATCCACAACCTTAGGAAAATGCAATTAAAAAAGAAAATGTTTATTCCACCCATCTGTTTTTGATGTTTTTGTGTTTTCCAGAGTACAGTACAGAGCTTTGTCTACCACAATGTCTGCTACTGGTGAATGTTTTGGGTAAAATCTCCCAGTCAGAGGAGGCATTGGGGCTGTGGAGTGATGGCAGCCAGTTCTCTGAGGAAAATCCCAGGTAGGTCTGTAGTTGGAGTAAACTAATGATACAATGTGATACCTGGTCTGTTTATAACAAAAGAGACTAAATGCATGCGTTCTAAAATAAAAAAGAACTTATTCCAAATATACATAAAAGACTAAGGAATTCAACCGTGTACAGTTCATTATAATCAATAAATCATCAATGTAATGTTTGCATGGCTATGTCCTGGAAAAATGTTGTTTATTTTAGGGGGGAAAATCACAACCAGTCACCACAACTTTAAATAAAATTCTGAATTATAAAGAACAGTGGGAAGTGGGAAGAAATGAGACCTTTGCTAAAAGGAACAACACAGGAAAATTGTTCATGACCCTTGTGGTTCCCCCTCATTCTAACCGAGATAAACTTGGCACTCTTACAAGATGCGTTTTAATCAGGTTTTCCATCCTTTTAAAAATAATCCTTTCCATGTTGATAGTCCTCAGACTTTGTGCTTTTGTTAGCTCTGATTTCCCATAGTCTCGTCAAATTTGATTCAGACACACTTAATATTTTTATATTCGTGCCATCAGATCAAAATAACAATTATTCAGTATCTCACAGAATTCTGGATTCTCTAGAATAGATGTTCTCAAATTGTTCAAATCAAATTAATCAAATTAGTTGTTCCAAGTACCACCTTATGACCGCCATAGAAAATAAAATGAATAAACACTTAATTTAATAGAGCTGTGAATCATTATCATAGACATCCTCCTCCAATTCTAATGTATTATTAATAAAACAAACACGTTTTTTATTTACCAGCTGTTTTCAAACTATAGAACATGAAATAGGGCTTTTAAAAAGAGTTTTATTGGGGGATTTATTAACTTTGAGGGGACTTGCAGAAAGACTACGAACTTATATTGAAGCCAAACAATGTGAAAATAATTTTTAACACAGAAGATAAATAAACATACGTATACTTAAACATCAAGAGAACAGCTCTATATAACAAAAAGAGATTTACACTTTACTACCGCGACTTTTGTCAAAGTGAAGCATCAAAACTAAATCGCAACGCACCCTTAATTAATTTAACTTCGAGTAGATGCAGACATGTGTTAAATGAGCCCTTTACAGCATTAACAACAGCTTAAAACACCTGTACAAGTGCGAGAAATACGTAAGTAACTTAATTTGTAACCAGCTCATGGAGTGATTCATAACACAAAATGTAAATTAATATATAGTTTTTAATTTTCGGTCACATCACATACCACCGGGGTCTATTCAAAAAAATGTCTTTATGCTTTTGCCTTAAAAAAATGTTTGTATCAAAGGCTCTGCCACTTTTTGCAGATGGTCTGTGTTTGAGGCAGTGTTGCAGAGTTTCAGAAAATGTGTGTTGGAGCGTGCGGTCCCCGTGACGTTGCCGGGGGTGATGCTGCGGGGTCAAGCTCAGGGTACAATCAGCCTCCACCAGCAAGTGTGTGTTCATATGTGTGCCTGCGTGGCTGCGTTGCCCCCTCAACACTTTGCTCCATTGGTTAGTACACTCATAAATGCACAGTGAAATCTCCTGGTTAATCGGTTAACAACGATTGATATTTAGCTCTTTGTACAGTGTGAGTTGACGTTGCTCAGTGAAGCAAGAGACAAATTGGTTGTATATCATGTAAAGAATTTAGAATGTCATGTCTTGTTTGAACAATCCTTGTTTTATTTTTTATATATGGTTGTTTTTGTTAAGAATTAAGTATTTATAAAGTAATGATTTTCATTAACATGGAATTGTAAAAATGATGATCTTTAATCATTGCAAAATGTGTACATTTGAAAAGTCTTATTTAATGTCAGTCAATAAACGCTGATATCACTTTATACCTAAGAACTCAAGGTGACAAACTGCTTCTTCAAGACATAATGTCATTTACAGGAAAGTGCATATAATTTTGCTGTCTTCTCTGTTTCCTTCATTCAGGAGAGTTCACTATTAGCCGCCGTACTGCAGCCAGACACACAGACGGCTGTTTTGGCCATGGATGTGTGGTGCTTCCTGGCGCGGTGAGTGTTGATCCACACCCCTGACTTCTGTGACTAAAGCTTTCCACATCTCACTTTGATGGCCAACATGAGCAATCACGCGACCATCCTGTGTTAAATCCCTTTTAGAATTAAAAGTACAAAGTACAAACATCTACATACCATTCAAAGGTATAAACTTATACACATTATACCGTGTATCAGCTGTTATCAGTGGTATACTAGGAATAAAAATTTACGGAAGATTCTGTGAAGAACAACATAATAAAGTTGTTTTCTCTCGCTCTACAGGTATGGCTCGGCCGACTTGTGTTTTCATCATGTCCACGTTGTTGCTCACCTGGTGAGTGGAGTCGGTTCAGTATGTGACCTTTATGTGTTCTTTACACCCTGACTGAACTGACAATGTAAAATGAACATGTGGGAGAGCACATCTTTTTTTTGCTTTGTATTTAATGAGAGAAGCCCCTGTGTTATTCTAAAGTTTTATCAGAATTTTTTTCCAGAAGATCTTTAGTAGTGAACTTGCTTCTGTGACCTGTATTGTTATTGTCCCCTGCAGATAAGTTCATGTCCTGATAAAGGTTATCAGTTGGTTCACTTGGCCCTGCTACTGAGACGCCTGCTTTTTCTCATGACACCAAAACATCAGGTTTACTTCCTGTTCTTTTCTAGCATACGAATAGACAACTTTGTCCGCAATTTTACATCACCTTTGCCTTGATTTTTAGAACACTGCTGAGTTTGTGTTTTCTTCAGCTTCCTAATATTGTTGGGTTCTATTTAAGTTGTAGAGCATCTCTTTTTTTCAAGACAGTCTGTCTTTAAAATGTGATGAAGTATGTTTTTGTGATGTGTTTACATCAGATGGAGTTTGTGGAGCGTTTCCCTCCCTCTCAAGAGGAGAACCTGTGTGTCTGGCGTCACATTTTGCTGAGGTGTCTGAGCACGGAGGCGTGTGTGCGTGTGGAGGAAGAGGTGCTCTCCAAAGCCTCTGATGCGCTGCAGGAATGGCAGGACAGCGGCTACAGACTGGGAAACATATTAAGAGTGGTGAGAGACGCTGATGTCAACATCTGCAGCAGACTTTGTTAGCGTCTATAAAATAATGCTTTAATTTTAAAGCTGACAAAAATGTTCTTACAGTTCGATTTTGATTTGCAGTCTGATCCCAAAATTATGTTCAACTCATCTCAGCAACATAAGTCAAGGTGGCTTGTTGCCACATTTATCTTAAGTTCTGCATAAAAGCAGTTTTGAAATGTGCGTCGTACCCAAGTTAAGACTTTAGATTAGATCCTTTTTTTCCCCACATTGCCTTTGTGACATCTATAATTGTTTGTCAATCAGATTGATCAGTCAATCTGAGATCCATATTCAAGGTCCAAGACTATAAAATCTGCCTCGTGCAATGATCTGGCCCTGAACATATTATGATAAGAGAATTAAGTAGATTGAAGTTTTGATATAAATAACAAAGCCTTGCACATAGATATTTTAGCCAGGCAGAATTCAGGGTCTTGCATTGTGTTCTCAGCACTTATGTTTCGATTGTGTTTTAATAACAGCTTGTTATATATATTCGTCTGCTCTTAAAAACAGCCTTGTATCTCATAATCGTCCTTAAACAAAACCCTTGACTCCTTTGTTTATTTATGGTTTAGAACAGGGTGCTGGGATGTGTGCTGGTGGTGATGGGAGGGAGCAACCTGCATGCAGAATCTGTGGTGTCTTCTGTGAAGATCATCTCTCTGATGTGGAGTCGTATGTGTAGCAGCCAGGTGAGTTGAGCCAAACTTAAGCACACACACTCAGAAAGATGTAATTCCGTAAAATGATTTATATGTTCTACTAGTGTGTAGTTGGTGTATGTGCCTACATTTTCATCTATTGTTCGTTGCTGTTGCCAGGTTCAGATATATCCTCCTCTCCAGTGCACAGTGAAGTTACTCCTGTCAATATCAGCTGCTGTAATCAAAAGTGTAGAGCCACATGTTATCATTCAGGTGATCTGCTTTACCGTGTCACATTGGATGGGGTGGGTTTTTTTTATGGAGCTCAATTGTGACCCTGGACAACAAAACCAGTCTTAAGTAGCACGGGGACATTTTTAGTAATCGCCAAAAATACAAGGTATGGGTAAAAATGACAGATTTTTCTTTTATGCCAAAAATCATTAGGATATTAAGTAAAGATCACATTCCATGAAGATATCTTATACCGTAGATGTATAAAAACTATTTTTGTGAATGGGTGGCCTTCCACATTGCCTCTGATTAACAACTTCAAAGGTGATTTCCTCAATATTTTGCTTTTTTTTGCTTCCTCAGATTCCACCTTTGTAAACAGTTGTTCTTCCGCCAGATATTGTCCTATTCTAACAAACCATATAATCAATAAAATGCTTATTTCTTCAGCCTTCAAATAATTTTAAAAATCAAAAAATTGACCCTTAAGACTGGTTTTGTCGTCCAGGATCACATTTGTCTTTTTATATACGGTTATGGTTTCATTTTTTGGCACCTTGCAGGCTGTTTCCTGTTTGAGTGAATTGAATCTGCAGAAATGCCCGGATGACCTCCTCATAGCTGCCTTGGAGTTTCTTGCCTCCATGGGGAAAGTATTTGTTCCTCCCAATATTCAGGTAAGAGTTAAATGACTTAATTGTTTCTTAAAGAGGAAATGATTCCCAGTTGACTATTTTGTGTGCTTATAAAAACATATTTGTGTGTGTGCTCACAGGGTCAGGTTCTGCCCAGACTCAGTGCGCTGTTTAATGGTCTCCTGACTCACCCGTCCTGGCTCCTATTCCAGCATGTTCTGGAGGCGTTTGGTCTCTTTGCAGAGGTCAGAATTTCCCTTTTGACTAATAATAAATGTCATTAGTTGTTTAAATCTAATTTGGGGTAAATCAATGTACGCAACACATAAATGAAAACAAAATCTACAAGTTTTTGAGGTCATGTTAAGTTTAATGTAGCTAATGTTGTTATTCATCTTTCTTTTGATTCTTAAGATAACCAACCACGAGGAAGTTATTTCCCAGACTTTAACATCAGAGGAGGTCAAAACCAAAGTGATAAACTTCCTCAGTAAGGTATGTTGAAATGCATAGTTTAAATGTTCACTGTCTTTCTGCAGTTCGTGCTTCTCTTGATAACTGTATTACTCTCTACACTACAGACCGTCTCGCAGAGGGAGTCTGCGGTAGAAAGATTGGGACGTCTGAAGGAGGATAGGAGCATTATAGAAAATCACTGTGAAACACTGGATAGAGAGAAGAGCTTACTTGTACACACAGCTCCTGCTGAGGAGGTGAGTCACGTCCATGCAAGAACAGGCAGTCAATTTATTAGTGCGTACGTGCCTATGTGTCATCTCTAAAGAAGTATGTTTTAGTAATTCTATAACCACGTGTCTCTATTGCAGTGCCAGCCATGTCCGAAAAGGGCAAGACAAGAGACCAAAGCAGAAGAGGAGTACGAGCGATATCTCCAAACGGCAGAAAGTGCGTTGAAAGCTCTACAGTCAATAGAAAGGCCCGGCTGCAGCCCGTCACCTCCGCAGTGGGTCAGGGTCAGACTTGAGGCTCTACAGACACTTATTACTCAGATCAACACCACTACAGATGAGGAGTCCTGATTTAACTACACCATCACCTCTACTTTGATTTTTACACAACCTGTTTCTTTCATATTAAATTGACTAAAATCAATGTTTGTGTGGAGAGGGGTCACTCTGAAATTATTTTTTTTATTAAACTATAATTAAAGAGAAATATGGGCTTTTATTTTGTGTTGATACGTAATATTTTGACCGGTCATAATCGGTGTTAGGGTGGGGTTGATATGGGTTTTTAAACTCGGTCCAGTTGATGCACGCTACCAAGCGACGCATTTACAGCACGCGCTCATACTTGGACGTGTCACAACTAAACCGCGGCTGTCGGACGTAAATATTACCTATTTGATTCCTTACAATAGTAATAATATGTAAAAGGAGCGATTTGTATTTGATTTTTATATAAAAATAGCGTAGGTGCTTTACAGAAAGTTATAAAACATGTTTATTTAATGATCAACATTCGCATTACAATATCAGGAGAAATAATAATCCTCAAAATGGAACGAATGTGTATTTTCCCTATGTTTTAAAATTGATATGGTTTTGAGATGATACTGTCTAGGTGGGATTATTTTTAATATTGTCCCTTGAGTTTATAAGGACTTTGCTGTGTGAAGAATAACATAGCAAATAAAACCTAATTAAATAATTCAACAAAAAGCCTTTTGCTTGATACACGTCAGTAGCTCACGCGCATTGACTCGTGCCTGCTTTTATTTTTCATTGATGGTCAAATGCGATGATTATACGGCAAAATGGACTTTTAACAACAAAGTGTTTTAATTAGTAAACATTTATAGAATAGATGTAAATATTGCCGTTACAAGTTATATTTCTAAAATGATCATTCTCATAATAAACATTTCTATATTCTGCTCTAATATATGACAGTTTTAAAATTAGGGTCTAGATTGCAAATATGGAAATGTATGGCAAAAACATGAGCACATTTTATCAATTGCAAAGAAATCAAATAGAATAAAATCTTTTATTTCAGCAGCTGATAATACAAATAAATTATGTCAGGCTCTTACCCAAATCTACAGGGAACATTAATGATTTTATACATTTCTTCTCAAGTTGAGGCGGTCTGTCCTCCAAGGCTCTTTATATAAAATCTGTATGGCACAAATAAAAATTGTCTGGATAAACTTCAATTGAGCAGATGTGTTTTCAGATGCAACAGGACCGATGAATTCGACTAGACTTGGCATGTTTACAGTAGATGAACTCTTTCTATGGCATCAGATTATCATTTTGGGAGGAGAACCTTAAAAACAATACCCTCTTAATTTACAGTTTATTAAAATGTCTAAATTTGTACATCAAGACAAGCGGTAATTTCAGGAAGGTGCCCTTTGTAACTGTGTCTTTGTGTAGGTTATATTCTGACTTCCACTTGTATGGTTATATTCTGACTTCCACTTGTATGGCTTTCTATAAAGGATCAAGCAGATCACCAGGTGTTCTCATCATCCCAGTTGAGGTCATCATCACCCCAACCTTCTGCCGCTGTCTGCGAGAAGCAAAACAAACAATCATTAAGCATCAAGGGAGTACATATACTGTATAAGCCTTGTTGGAAAATCATGACAAACAAGATTTTGGATTGAGCCAATAAACTTACCTCGGTTAAGTCCGCTGCGGCAAACTTGGCTGTAAGTTTCAATGCATCTATCGGTAAATCTGCATTATCTGACGTTGTGTTTCCCGACATTGTACCTGTTATGGGTTCACCGACTGAGCTCTCCACAGGGAGCAGATGAGATGCGGAAGACAGCTTTATATCTGGAACCATGTCTGCGAAAAAGTCCAGCTCTGGGTCTCGCTCTGGTTTCTTCTTCACCGCAATGGTGAACTCCTCTCCGAGACCCCCAGCTCCGTGGCTTTTGAATGTATTTTTTGGCTTGGGCTCGGATTCTAAACTTCCTTGGCTGGGTTCAATGGTGTCGGTTCCCTGGTTCCAGACAGTGTCCCACAAGGTATGGTTATGGTCTGGAGGACTTATCACTCTCGAGTTCAGTTTAAGTGCTTTTGACAACTTCTGAGGTTCAGAGATGTTTTCAGATAGAGATAATGCAGTATTTTTTGTTGATGTCTTTGGTACAGAGACTGGTAGATGACTGGAGGGTGACTGGTCTGAAGTCACTTCAGAGTCCTCGAAATCATTCCACGGTTCCTCGCTGTCATTCCCAGTTTCAGCTGAAATTGCCGAGCTATCCTTGGCTGGGATGCCTGGGGACTGGATGCTGATTTGGACCGACTGACTCTGGTCTTTTTCCGGTTCTTCTGTGTCGCTCCAGTTTGGCCAGTCTTCATCGGCTCTCACTGTTTTGCTGCTTTGTGTGCTGTTCACAGCTTGTGTGCCCATTCTGAAACCGTTCAAAGGGAACGACATCCCCCTGCTAAAACCTGTAAGACGATTCATTTGAGTTCTTAGTTTCAAAAAGCTCAAAATTACAGAGAAATAATTAACCAATATCAAAAATAAAGCTACATTTAATGTACCAAGTTCAGAATTGTAACATACCTGCCCTCTCTGCTATGGTGAGCTGCCGAGCAGTTTTATCAGTTGCTTGTAGTGAGTACATATTTTCTAACACCACCTTTTTGGTCTCCGGACCCTTAGGAAACAGATTCAGGACTTTTGGAGGTTGTGAGATAGGAGGATGTGATGGCCCGACAATATGCACAGGTGATGCTGCGGAGGAAAAAAGTTTGTGTATACATGAATGATTTTAAAGCATGTCAATAGATTGAAAATCTCATGTTTTGATTTCCTTACATTTGCCTCTAATACGGTATATAAAATTTAGGTAAAATTTATATTTCATTTGTGATAATTTTCTAAAATGTAGCGGTTTTGAACACAAAATATAAGGTTGCACCCGACACTGACTTCTTAAAGGAGAGCAAATGAAACATGTTTTAAACATTTAATTGACGTTGCAGCATCCTCTAGTGGCAAACAGATGATATTTTGTATTTATTCGGCTTTTGTGATAATGAAGATTCTGTCATGCGAGTTTCTTTAGATCACAAAATGTGTGTACTGAACAAGCTGTGCAAATCTTCAGGAGTCACAGAGAACAGAATGTGAAACTTAACTTTTCCCTATTAAAATGTATTAACAGTGTCTTACTCTCTGGGGTGACCTCTGTGGACTTGGTGAAGTTTGGCGTAGTGCGTTTAAAGACTTTGGTCCTCTCCCCACCAACAACTACTTGTGCTCCGAGCAACGGAACAAGCACAGCCAGGCTTTGTAGCGTCATGGCGACAAGTGAGTCATTTGTATCTCTCATTCCCAGCAAAACCTGCACAACACAGAATTTTTTCTCGACTATAAACATCATTAAACTATTCACACAAAAATTACGTCTCACTGTACCTGAGGAAGAATCTGGTTTTTGAGCTCTTCACAAGTAAAGAACTCTGCATACATGTGGATATGGGACAGAAGGACGACCCTGACGTGTTCCTCGTTGACTTTAAAGAGCTTGAGGAGTTGAGTAGTCACGTATCTCCGATACAAAGAGACGGACAGCAGACACTCCTCACTGGTGCTTCCACTGGAGTCTGTAAGTCAATAATATACATCACCACTGGGACGACAAACCACACATGAAGTTACTCCAGGGGGTTTGTCCCTGTAATATGTATACTGTTACCATGTTTACTGAATGCCTCTACCTTGCTTAGGCCGTAAGAGGTGAGGAAGGAAGCTTTTCACCGCCATAGGCTCGGCAAACACAAGAGAATTTAGCAGTTTAGGAGCCAGACGAGTAGCAATTAACACCTCAGGGAGGTTCTGAACTCTGTCTAAGAGAAACCTGCATAAACACAATACAGTTATATATATTTTTTTAAAACATTTGATACTAGGGATGTAATAATATTATCAATGTCGTGTTATTGCAATAGTAAAATTGTCTCCATAATTATCCTGGTCACATAAATGTATGAAACAGGGAATGTTATAAAAAATTATAGATGTTACCATTGTCAAGGTCCATGAGGAGCAATTCTTTCATTTTATAAAAGGGATTTTTAGGTAATTTGACCCATCTCATACTATAACTCATACCTCTAAGCAACAGTTATGGTGAGAGAATAAAGAAAAGAGGATGCTTATGGCATGTTTACAAGTCATCATTTGTCATTTTAAATATTGCAATAAATATCGCACCCTGAACTATGCCGAGGTATGATCTACAGATTTTTATATTCTTTCATCCCTATTAGATAATAATATGATGTTTGATTACGTTCATGAAAGTTCAGCCAGGCCATCGTGATGACCGGTATTTGTGATCTTAATTTGTCAAATCATGAGTTTGTACTTAGAACTATTCAAGACAGAAACTTACTTAAAGAATTCATTCTTCTCCTCTTCAGTTTTTAGCGTTAGACTCCTCAGAAAATTCACAATATCCAAAAAGTCATTCCTATAGAAGTTAAATATAGTAAAGTTTAGGTTGTGTATTCCCTTGTTTCATCTAATAAGGGAATATATCCTTAAATAACTTTTAAAAACAAAAGTAACTTTTTAATGCCATGAAACAGATTGAAGGTTAACCTGAAAAACTTGTGAGTCAGCAAATTGCTGAGAGAGGGTCGAGACGTGGGCTCGGGGGTCAGGAGGGTGATCTGTAGCGTGTTCTTTAGACTCTCCAACAAATCATCGGAGACTGAGACGGAAAATTGTAGACATGGAAAAAATAAATATTACACATGGAAAAAGAGAGAATGGAAAAAACATACAGTACTACGATTTAGCTAGAGAAAAAAAGATAGCACAGAAGGCGGCACATATGGTTTTAATAACAACATTATGAAAGCCACATTGTTGCATTCTCCTTTGGATCATTATGTTCTTTGCACATGAAGACATCATGACATGTCCTAAATGGAAAACCTGTCATCAAACTGCCTCTGACATGCAATATCGTCTTGAACGCTGTTGTCAGACTAATAACCCATTCGTCACAATGTCTCAGAAAATCAATTCAAGACTGGTTAGCAAGTGCCACAACAGGATGAATGCTAGACGTGCTCTGCCTACTTAACATGTTTATGCTAATTTAAAGAGTCACTGACCATGTCCCGTCAGGAGTGGAAGGAGAGCCTCTATCATCACCCCGAATGAAAAAGCGTCCCGGGAATGGGCGTGCTTGTCGGGAAGAGTTTTAAATTGTTCAAGCTGAAAAAAAACCCACATTGTGGTTACATCACTGTGATGTAACTAAAAGTATGGTTAGATGGATCGAATGCTGCATTTTCCTACCTTTTCCTCGGGAGGAATTACATCCTTCTCCTTCATATTTTGGATGGTTTTGAGAAACTGGAATTTACCGGAATTTAAGTGAACCAGAAATCAAATGTTATATGACCTCAAAGAAAGTAAATAATGATTTGTCCTCTTTAAATTATATATGGTGATGCATATTAAACAAATAGGGAGAGTTATGGATGTTACCTCGGGGGTCGCCTCTGAAAACTTGCTGACCGTTTCCATCCCACCAAGCTTCCAGTGGCCATCTTCACTGACAAACACTGAGGACATGCAGACGTTGTTGTGACTTGATTTGCCCTAAGTTACAGAAAGAAACGTCAGTGCAGTTATAACAAAGATAAAAAACAAAAGTGTATTGTATACCATTGCCTAATTTAAATAAAACGTAATGTTCACTGAATGTATTGTTACCCTGTCGTGTAGAAACACTAGTGCTTGCAGGACATCATACAAGCCCGCGCAGATCTCTTCTGGAGAAAGATTGTCTAGCACTCGTTCTAATGGTTGAACTGGCTCGGTCACTAAATGTATAAAACCATCCTGCAATGTACACGACAGGAAGCGGAGAAGACACGGATGCCGCAGCGTCTTTAGGTGCTGGAAAGGAAGATGCATTGAATTACAGAATTGATTTTGAAATGCATGACATGTTGTGTACGATACATCCAAGAGATTCAAGGCAGTAGAAATAAGATAGGGGTGACAAATAAAAATAATGAGGAATTAGTTAAAATGTCCAAACATTTGCTTGGTAGCGTATGTCATCGGTGACGTTGCATGTCAACTGTTCTTATACCTTGGCAGCTTTACTGAGTTTATCTTCATTGTCTTGCTTGTGCACAAAGACAGAGGCGGGTTTGCCATCTCTGAGGAAGGCGGAGTACATTGTCAGACCTGAAGGAAGAGTCAGCAACAGCTCCTCCAGCACACAGCTTGGCAGAGTACTGCTCTCAGCACCCATCCTTAAAACCAAGTGGTATTATCAGCCTATCCCACTGTCAAACAGATAAAACATCAGCCTGTTTAATGTACAGGTATTCCTCAAGCTCATATGTCTTGAAACTTGATGACAGATGACGTCAGACAATACAGTACCGTTTCACCTACACTTTTGTCAGTTAGTTGGCATCTTAACTATTTAGCCTTTTAAATTAGTCCTTCTGATTTTGTTTTAAAGGACAGCCAATAATATGACTACACCTTTCAATCATTTCAATAATGACTGCGAAGGTATACAAAAATATGCGTAGATCTTACACAGTGTCACACGTCACACGTGTCATATAGGTATGCTTGCAATGACAGACATAGCATTTCTCTATTGACTCATCATTGACAATAAAAGCACTTTTTCGAAATGGATTGAGTTCACATTAACACTGACAGCAGATCTGTTTATTTTGTGCCTGTGTGCAAGTTACAACGAGCAGACTAAGTTACCTGTTATCGGCGTGTCACCTCGCAGTTTGAAGCGAACAGACTATATAAACCTGTTTCTCTTTACAGCAGAAACCATTATTGCAAAACGACTCGTTTGCTTTCCTTACACCTCGATCAAGTCTGCTGCACGGTGGACAGATAATCCAAATAACCTTACATTTTATCAATTTCAAATCGATTGTTTTGACGGACTGCGTCGTTTTAAGTGTGTTTTATCCCGACGCAGTGCACGACTTCCTGTTTTCAAAGCGTAAACACCGGCTTTTCCGGTTATAGATTTGGACGAAACCACTGGCGAATGAATCTGCTGTGCGGGGGTGACACTGTCACCGAACAACAAATAGTAATACTTATTTAAAGCGTATAATTTAGGTTGGGATAAAAGCGACAAATTACAATATCATTTTTTTTCACTTGGTGTTCTAGCGAATTAAGTCGTTGTAAGTACAATGGATTCGTCTACAACGAAATATCGCGAATGGTTTATCCGTCGGAGGTGTGAGACAACTGTGAGTCAAACTGAATGTTAATTTCGGTCAATCAGGATTTTTGTGATCTTCATTATTATTAATACATAAATAAAAAGGTGTTAAGAGTATTAACACACGCACAGACACACACTAATTTTCTGAGTTTACTGGTAAAAAACCCACCTTCTTGACCCCACCTTTAAGTCGCTTTGGATAAAAGCGTCTGCTAAATGACTAAATGTAAATGTAAAAAAAATTGCGTATATATATTAAAGCCGATTAAAACTTGTTAACAAAAAAATATTGGTAATAATTTTAATTAGAAAACGGAATTACATATCAGATATGTTAAGATTTTCAATGGGATCGTTTTTTATTTCAATTATAAGCCTAATCGTTTTATAAATATTAGTTATTCTATCAAAAACTCTGATATGAAACAAATTCTTTTTCATTCTGTCACTCTGAAATCAAAATAAACATCAAAAACCTATATCATCTCAATGTCAGAAAGGTTGTGTGTGGGCTATATGGTATTTTACGCTCAGTTTAAACTCATTTAACTTCAGCTTCAGCGTAGACATGTTTAGACTGTGAAAATAAACACTCTGTTGAAGGCTGACAGTTCAACAGCCAACATTTGTCCTCACATAGATGTGATATTATGAAAGTTCCTTTTCCAAAATAGTCAGTTAGACAACACCACTAAATACCAACATCATAAATGATATCCGTCTAGACTGTTTAATATATGTGCCTTCTCTTGTGATTATTACATGAGAACTAATCTGGTCTAGTCTCAATAATTCTGATAAATGTTAAAGGGATACTTCACCCAAAAATTGAAACTCTGTCATTATTTACTCACCTCGAGTTGTTCCAAATGTGTATAAACTCCCATAGTAGGAAAAAAACAATAGTCAAAAGTGCCCCGGAACTATTTACTGTCCTACCTTCTTCAAAATTCAACGTACCCAATAAAAGATAAAGTATTTTTTCCTACTATGGGAGATCTGTTTGGTTATAAGCATTCTTCCAAATATCTTTCTCTGTTTTCATCAGAACAAAGAAATGTATACACATTTCAGACCACTCGAAGGTGAGTAAATGATGAAAGAATTTTCATTTTTGGGTGAAGTATCACTTGTAATGGTAAAGATTAAAATTCAATCACAAACCCTAAATGCGTTTGTTATTGTTAGTGCTTAAAATTCAGAAAGGCTTGTCTAATATCATAAATAAAATAATTAGTAGACAAGACATGACTGAATGAAGTATGTTATGATAAAAAGGGTTGCTTTAACATTTTAAAATCAAACATTTTAAAGTGTGAATATTAATGACATTTTGAACTCTGTAAACAAACATTTAGGGATATGTCCAGCACACGCTGTGCTGTGGAGAAGGGGGTGGTGGGGGTGTTCATGTTTGTCTGAATACATGGATGATTCACCACTTGCAAACTAGACGATTAGTAATACAGCACTGGCTGGATAACTGGACCCGACCCAATAGAGGAACACCAATACATTCTGCCTCTATATAAACATGAGTGTTCCCACAGCAGGTGAAAGAAAACAGAAAGACAGAAGATAGTATCTTAACGCTTCATTCATTTTGTAAAAGATCTCATGTGACTGCATTATTGTCTGTGATGAGAACAGTGGAAATACCAGAGATGGCCAAATATTTGTCCTTTCTTTTACTGTTTACTTGTGCGTCCGTCGGTTGTTCAAATCCGAGTAAGTATCTTTCTATCAACTTAAATATTTGTTATATTTAATCAATATGGTGTGTTTACTGTCATAATAAAAGAGATTTGTTTTCTCACTGGGTTATATTGACACTGTGAATAATTAACCCATTTTTATAAGAAGTCATCCTAAATTCACTTTGTGCTTGTTTTTGGATATAGTCTAACATAAATGGTACTCTTTGTTTTTTATAAATAAAGACATATTTTTTGTAAAACCAACACTATTCTCTATCCAGGAAGCTGTCAGGGACGTTGTGGACACGGCTACTATAAAGGAAGTTTATGCCAATGTGATAATGAGTGTCTGGGACTTAATGAATGCTGTCCAGACTTTGAAGACCTCTGTACCACAAGTAGGTTTCTTATGAATCCTCCTCTGGGTTGTTTTATTATTAGTATTGTTTTGGACAGCTCTTATGTTCAAAATAACAAGTAACTTTTTTAGTCACACTTGGACAAATGTAAGCAACACTTTCTACATTACTAGACTATGTTGTAGTACGATTTACAATTTTTTTTCTGATCACAGGGAATTCATGCAATGGACGCTGTGGGGAGCCTTTTAACAGAGGCAATGCATGTCACTGTGATATTGAGTGTACCACATTTAATCAATGCTGTTCTGATTATGAGAGACAGTGTTTGGTAGAAGGTAAGAATATAAACTAAACAAACTATTTGGGTGTACCGTAACAACAATGCTTGTTCAAATGTGTTTAAAATGATCCCTAAAAAATCTTTGAAACCTTTCAGGCACGTATGCGACAACTAACAGCATTATCTCACTTATCTTGTGAAAATGTATAACCTACATAATATAATATATGGATTGATTATTAATGATCATTTATTCATTATATTTTATAACCACATTAATATCATTAACAAATATGAAATTGGTTAATACTGTCAACAGTTTGGATAAATATAACACCTGACCATCGCTTTCCATGCATGCATGCTGTTAATTTAGCTTTAATATTCGCCTGATCTTAGGTTTTACATCTGTGTGGCTATTATAGACTTAAAGCCAAGAAGCACAGTCTCCCCAGCAGTAAGGATCTCTAACTTATGCATAAATAAAAAAACCTGCATGTAAAATTACTGAGGCTTTGCCACGACTCATAATTAACCTAATCAAAATTTTTGTACTGTTACTTTAATGTACTTGTTCATTTTTGTTGTACAATTTATACACATAACCTTGGTTTTTGGTAGAATCATCCAATGAAGATATGTCCGACGATGAAGAACAAAGTAAGTCTTTCTCTTCGTTTCTCAAAATCTTCCTGAAGTATGAGTAAACAGAGATTATGGAAATGGAAAATCTTTGAAATTTAGTTGAATATTAAAAATGTCCCAATGTAATTGCATTAAGGGCAGAATTGATCAGTTATGACAGTGAAATTGAATGTAGTTAACTTAAGCAAATACCTTGAAGAAAAAAATGAGCCCAGAATCAGAATTGGTTGTGATTTGTTTACATGCCGTTCCAAAGTTCTGTTGGGACAACTTACGAAAAGTTTCCATTTTTAGAGTTGCATTTTTGGATGACCTATGCCTTTAATACTGCATATGTGCCAATGATTAGAATGGTCGTTTGTGTATATTTCTTTATATTTTTCTACCAAGACTGATCTGGTTTGGGTTAATTTACTGACATTTATTGTATATTAAGTTAAAATGTATTTTTAAGCGGTCGCAAGAGATTTAGAAATAAGATTAAAAGTGTTCCTGTTGAGCAGTTATGTTGGATATATTTGTTGTATATGCAAAACACCATGAACTGCAGTACTTTTTGACAAAAAAGTATAAATACATTTAGAAATAATTGCTTAAACGATTCACTTCTTTATCAAACAGTTGCCCCTATTGAGACAAGTCCATCTGAAGTAGAGGATACAACAAGCACAGTATCATCAGAGCGTCCAACAACCATATTTAAATCACAGGGTACAACAACAATCATTTCAACAGTGAGTTCAACTAGCACAGTACCCACAGAGGAACCTACAACCACCATAACAGACAGTCCTACAAGTACTGTACCCACAGAGATGCCTACAAGTATTGTATCTACAGAGGATCCTACAAGCACTATAACAACAGAGAGTCCTATAAGTACTGTACCTACAGAGGAACCTACAAGCACCGTAACAACAGAGAATCCTTTGAGTACTGTACCTACAGAGGAACCTACAAGCACCGTAACAACAGAGAATCCTTTGAGTACTGTACCTACAGAGGAACTTAAAAGCACCGTAACAACAGAAAATCCTTTGAGTACTGTACCTACAGAGAAACCTACAAGCACCGTAACAACAGAGAATCCTTTGAGTACTGTACCTACAGAGGAACCTACAAGCACCGTGACAACAGAGAATCCTTTGAGTACTGTACCTACAGAGGAACCTACAAGCACCGTGACAACAGAGAATCCTTTGAGTACAGTACCTACAGAGGAACCTACAAGCACCGTAACAACAGAAAATCCTTTGAGTACTGTACCTACAGAGGAACCTACAAGCACCGTGACAACAGAGAATCCTTTGAGTACAGCACCTACAGAGGAACCCACAAGCACCGTGACAACAGAGTTGCCTAAAAGAATCGTATCTACAGAGGATCCTACAAGCACTGTAACATCAAAAAGTCCTACAAGCACCATACCAACAGAAAGCACTACAAGTACTGCACCCAGTGTAGGTTCAGCAAGTACAATATTGACTCCTGGTACAGCCCTTCAAATCAATCCCACAAAAGACAGTTTGTACCCACAGGATCTTAGTTTGACTGGCTCAATTAAACCAACACAGAAACCAACTAAACCAAGTTCAGTCAATGAAAAAATAAATAACGATTTCCAATCTGGTAAGACTTGGATTTCCAAATACAAATTGTGTTTTACAACAAAATATTTCACATACCAGATACATTCTATATTTTTAGAGTTTCTTTAAAGGTCAAGTGTGTAATTTTTCGGAGGATCAACAGTATTGACAGAGATGGAATATAATATACATAACTATGTCTTCAGAGGTGTATAAAGACCTTACATAATGAAGCTTTAAGTTTATTACCTTGAATGAGCTATTTCTATCCACATACAGCGCCGGTCCCCTTTAAATGGCATTTGCCAAGTTGTTTCTATAATAGTTCATAAATGTGTAACCTCTTTCGGAAAAGAAGAGCATTGTGTTAACAACACAAGGTCGTGGGTTCGATCCCTTGGGATTGCACATACTTAGAAGCAAATATATAGAATAATACAATGTAAGTCGCTTTGGATAAAAGTTAGTGCTCTGTCAGCCTCCATAGTTCGTCAAAAAGGTTTGGTGGAGTGAAACGCTGGTTGCAATCGCAAACTTACCCCTAGATGCCGGTAAATTTTATACACTGGACATTTAAAAAGCATCCATGAACTGTTGGACATGAAATATTGTTTTTATACCAGGAAATATTTATTTTTCATTTTAAAACACTCTTTTAGACGACTATGACACTGATCTCTGCAGTGGGCGTCCCATCAGTGGTCTGACTACACTCAAAAACGGCACCATGGTTGCATTCAGAGGTCAGTTCCAGATATTCAGTACACAAAATCTATCTTATATGATTCTTTCTGCGGTGGAATACATCACGTTTTTTCCTTTCCAGGTCATTATTTTTGGACACTGGACAAAGAAAGAAATCCTGATCCTCCTCGGTTGATCAAAAGCGTGTGGGGAATCCCATCTCCCATTGATACTGTTTTCACACGTTGCAACTGCCAGGGGAATACCTATTTCTTCAAGGTGCTTACCCAGCCAGTAGAAAAACACAAATTACTGCATCACACCCAAAAATAACAAACCGTAAGTGTGACTAATTGTGATCTGATAATACTTGTGCATATTTCACAGGGAAATAGGTACTGGAGGTTTGAGGATGGCACAATGAATCATGGCTACCCTAAACCCATCACAAAGGGCTTTGGGCAGCTCAATCACATCACAGCTGCTTTATCCATACCTCAGTACAGAAGCCGAAGAGAGGTTGTAATCTTCTTCAAAAGAGGTTTGAATCAACAAATGCACAGATATGTTCTTTTTTAGAATATAACTTTGCTGAATCATTACTTATAAGCAGACACAGTTTAATTATACTCAAAATATTGGTGCTAAAAGGGTTCTTTACAGTGTTGCCTCTGAGAAAAACTTTCAGTCGAACCATTTCTTATACATATATTTATTTATTTATATTTTCCACTACAAAGAACCTGTTGTTCACCAAAAGATTGAACAGCATGACAGCATTCATATAGCAACCTTTTTAAGAGTAAATGTATGCACCACGGATGTCCAATATTGACTTGTGTATTGATTTCTGCAGGGGGTCGGGCTCAAAAGTACACCTACCAAGTTACTCCAAGTTGTGGGTCAAAGCCAACAATTCCTAGATTTACAATAAGGAATAGATTCAGAAGAGATTTAGGTAAGGAACCACAAAGTTACAATTATAAAACACTATTTAGGTTCACATGGCAATTTACAGATCAGTCAGAGAATACTAGGAAATTATAGTGTTTGTCAAGACAGAGTTCTTAATGTTTGTGTGTAGATAAGAGTTTGTGTAAACATGTTTCGTAGAAAGGTTAAAACTGTGTATAGTACTTCCTGGAACAGAAGTTTCACCATCATAGAAAAGTCACATCACACCTCTTCATTTGTTTTATAAATGACTTTTGACAGAATTATTAACTCCGACAAAAAGAGAGTATTAAACGGATTAAAGATTGTATTCTAATTTTGAGCATTCTTTTTTTAGACTCTCTGGGGAGAGAGATCACTATCTCTCAAACCTGGAGAGGATTTCCATCTGTAGTGACCTCAGCCATTTCTGTGCCATCGAGGGTTAGAGAGGGATACAAATATTACGTGTTCTCTCAAGGTAAGTGTTGGATCGGTCATTAAAGCGGGTAAAAATTCCTGGCACCGTTTGCAGTCACATATACGGATATATTAATACGGATGTTGGGTGGAGTATGCTTGACATACAATATATTTGTAAGGTGGCACTTAGGACTACAAAGGAAATGTTGTTCTTGTGTTGTTAAATGTTACAGAGCACAGCTGAATGCCTGACAAATGTGGCTCAAAGTTTGATCATTAGATCACATCAATGTGACATTATATATTGCAAATTAGTTGGAAATAATCTCTTCTTTTCTTCCACAGAAAAACACTACAGCATGAAAATGGAAAGGGAAAAACCAGTGATCCTAAAATCTGCTAACGGCCAAAGGGAAAAAACAGCAAACAGCTTCTTCAAATGTCCACAGTCCAACAAAGTTTGACCTCATGAAATGAATGTAAACATTTGATTTCTAATGATGCACTTTTTGCTGTGTTCTTTGCAGAAGTTCTTTTTGTTATAAATGCTAAAGAGACATCAAGGAATGACAGAAGTTATTCCAAAGCAAAATATTTTATTGTACGGATGTAAAATTCTTAAAATAAAAGGGTTGGTCACAACCGACAAAAAGAGAACACGATTATAATTCACTGAATTAAGCCTTGAAGCAGAACAATGATCAGGCTGCTTTTTTGAAACAGTGTCAGTTAACATTGCGTTGATGCAGCGACTGGAATGGAGATGCTTCATCTGGCAAAACGTCCCCTCACACCCGTCACACCTGATCCACCTGGTTCAGAAAAAAATATTTTGGGGTTTCTGTTAAATTCACATTAATTGATGAATGTGATGCCTAAAAATGCCATAATCAGTGAGATGTTTAAAAAAAA
The DNA here is from genome assembly GCF_015846415.1 of Triplophysa dalaica. Lineage (NCBI taxonomy): Eukaryota > Metazoa > Chordata > Actinopteri > Cypriniformes > Nemacheilidae > Triplophysa > Triplophysa dalaica. The sequence continues at coordinate 16,075,844 of NC_079554.1, forward strand.
TAAACAAGCATGGTCTTACGTCTCCTTACGAAATTCCTGCCAGAACGACCGGTAGTCCACTGTCTGCCCGACCCAGTTCTCGCTTTGGGAGGCTGAGAGCTGCTCGTATCTTTGAGAAGTGATGTTTTTTATGCAATATAGAAAATATTAAAATGAATTAAAACCTTTTGTTATAACATAACTTATGAAATATGATGATGCATCACATCTTTCATATGAGCTTTCTCATAAAGAATTACCTGCAGAACTAGAGGAAGGTTCCTGGCTAGTGGAGGGTAGACTGGCCTCATCTGAAGGCTGTGCTGGTTCATCTGCCTCAGTTTGAGACACGGGCTCGAATGAAGCTTCAGCACTGTTAAATCATACAAACACAACTTAAAATACACCATGTGCTACCAGTTCCATATCCATTATGATCTTTCAGAAATATTTTTTTTATAATTTAGACTCCTTATGACACCTGTCTCCTGCTGCCTCCATGAACATATCGTCTCGGTCCTCCATGCCACTAGGGCCCGCTGGAGCGCTCAGACCAGGAGTGGAGGTGCTCACCATGGGCACAGACTGAGAAGCATGTTCGGTCACTTCAGACGTACCTGATAGAAAAGTCACTGAATAAAAATAAGAGATGTTTCAACACAATGTTTAAAGACTTAGCACTTCAATCTCATATAGCATTAGATACATGACAGGACGATGTATATTAATACCAATATATATATATAGCCTACCTGGAGCGGAGATCTGTAGTGGGGTTGTGGGCACGCTGCGCCCCCCTGACTCATCCTCATGACCGCCAAGGAAAACAGAACTTTCATACATGCCTAAACCTGCAGAAAACCCAATCACTTAAAATAACTGACCACGACCTGTGGCACACATAGCACTTCATGCAAGGTAATATTTCTGAGGAACAGGGAGGCACGAAGAGGCATGCTACCTTGTGAAGGTATCTGGCCAGGGTCTGAATGGGTGGAGGTGGCCTGTGGGAGGTCATCTGAAGGGCCAAAGCGAAACCGCGACACACCTGCGACCTGTGTATAACTTCATAACGCCAAGAAGCCGGTCACGTGACGAGACCAAAACTCAAACCTACACACTAACAACAATCTTAAGTTTACTGCTATTGTGTAAAAGACCAGACACTTACTGCATTGCTTCAGCAAATCCTTCAGAGCGAGGAGGAAGTAGTGTAGGAGTGCTGGGAACCATCCTATCATCCTCTTCGAAGAAATGCTGTTGCTACGAGTCAAACAGAAAAGATGACAAGAGATTGAAAGACATCAGGCATTGGCGCTTGTGTTCAAACGCGCAGCACAAACACTTAAAAAAAACTCACTTCACTACTGGCCATTCCAGGGTTAAGGTGAAGGCCTCGCCCTGCTGTCTGATGGCGAACTGGGAGACGCTGCAGACACATGCGGAGTTATGTTTTAAAAGCACACAACAGGCAATGCTTCATAAAAACAAAACAAAAAAAGCACAGACAAACACGTTACGCTGTGCACATAGCTTTTGCACACACCTGGACTTGAGCAGGTGGTCCAAACTCTTGAGCAGATGTGCATAAGATGTTAAGTCGAGGTGGCAGAGAGTGCTGGGGCCTCCTGGGTGATAGTGGCACTCGGGGGGCGGAGCTGGTGACAGATGGATCTGCTGCAAAGGCCTCCAATGTGCCCGTTTCAACTGAGGTGTCACATGCAGATGATATAAAGATACATAAATAAAAAGTGTTTAAAACATCTACTTGTATGTACTGTATAAGACTTCAAGTTATTGAAGAAAAATGTGATTCATTAACTTGCTTAATAACATAATATGCAATTCAATAATGCTTAGAAATCAAGTTTATATTACAAAATTGGAAAATTAACACGCTTCATTTTTTTGTGGGAAAACCAAACACCCCTCTGTATCACAGGTATATAACCTAAAATTGATTAAAGAAACTATTTGAAGTAATAAAATCATTTAGTTATTGCCAATCTTGACGATATGTAAATTAAAATATAAAAAAAGGATATTTTGCATCCTTAGTATTATATCAAGTAAAAAACTAAAAAATTACCATAAAAAAACATTTCAAGATTTTACATCATTATACTGTTTTGATAATCTCATGCCAGATTTGTAGTTACTCACGTCACATTTAATGTTTTTAGTAAAAAGCAAACTCCTCACCATTAAGGGCAAAGGCCTATTTTAATATAAATTGAAAACATATTTTCAAATGAAGTGTAATAATTTATCAGATGTGAATGTAGACATTACTAAACGACCTTTCAGACAGCAATGGTAAGGTTACAGTAACTTACAGCTGGTGCTCTGAGAATCTGCCAAACGTTGGGTGGAGTCTGTCGCTCCGAGACTTTCCTCAGTCTCAGTTCCTGGATCTGTGGGATCTGGACCCTGATGAGACAGAAGCGGATGGAGGAAAATGGGCACAATTAGTAGAAACATTTCTGCTTCATTGCCTCATCATATGTAAACAGAAAACATCTGTCTCGGGAGCACAACAATGACCAATGTACTCTGGAAAAATCTCTCGCCAAATAAAGCAATACTCGCCTAGTCACAGCATTTCACAACAGCAAACTGAGCCTAGATCATTTAAAACAGCTGGCCTTGGGAAACATGTTTTATCCAAACCTATAAAAATTCTTGCTGCTTAGTGGTTTGGAAAATGTTGGGATGTGTACCTCTGTGTCATCGCCCTCATAGACCTCATCGCCATCTCGACTTCCACTCCCTTCATTGCTCTCCTCTTCCCCGATACCATCATCTTCCTCGTCATCATCATCTTCCTCCTCCTCTTCCTCCTCTTCCTCTCCATAATCCTAAAAAGACAGGCAAACAAACTTGACATTTTCAGTACAAGAGAAAAGTGTTATTCTGTTATTCTATACTGATACACTTTAGTGCTACAAATAATGAACTGTGATATGTCTTCATACCGGCTCTTCTTCCTCCTCTTCGTCCTCCTCCTCCTCCTCTGATTCTTCATGGTCTTCCTCACTGTCTGTGTCACTACCAATGACTATGACGTTATGCTCGGTCCCCTCTGGGCTTCGATGGCTCTCAAAGGTATGTGGCAGAAGTTGATCTCCAGGAACAGACTGCGATGGTCCTGGCATCTCATCCATCATCTCCAAAGTATAGCTCTCAAACTCCTTTACACAGGAATATCACCACCATTTCAAACTTGACCGTTCATGTTCTTCAAAAACTTCCTGTTTGTCTTAAGTTATCTTCCTGGCATTACCTGTCCAGCATCAGAGGTGTCTTGGCTCTCCCCTGGTACAACGCTCTCAGCCTCGGTGCTGTCCTCAGTCAAGCCTTCTTCCTAAAGAAGTAGAAACAGAATGTCAGGAAGCCTCAACATGTTTTTGGCATGCATTGATGCATGTGCAGAATAACATTAAAACTAACCACAAGCAAACTTCAGAGTCCATTACTGTGTGAGCTCACCTCTAGGCCGACTCTATGGATGCGGACCCTTTTGCAAATTGGGGTGTCAATGGGTTCATCCTGGGACTGTGTGTCAGCTAAAATGGTCTCTTGCTCTTCTTCACGAGGACGTTTGTTCAAGGTGTTACTGGAAGAAGCGGTCACTACAAAAGAGAGATGCCCACATGAAAACAGGATAGTTCACCCAAAAATAAAAATTCTTTCTCATTCTAAAACCTGTATGACTTTCCTCTGCAGAACACAAAAGATGATATTTTCAAGAAAGTTAGTAACTGGCCCCCATTGACCTCATTTGAATGAACGCAAAACCACATTTCTAAAAATATCATCTTTTATTTTCCACAAAATAAAGTGTCACATCGTATTTGAACAAATTCTTCCAGAATTTGTATTACCTGTACTAGTACTGCTTGTACTAGCCGCTGTGCTCCAGATACCAGTGGATGTCGACAGAGGCCTGTCTAACTGTGAGGCCGGTATCATAACAGCAGCTGCCGGCTCCTGGTTGGACGGTTCGGCAGGAGGCTGAGTTTGCTGCTGGGTAGGCTGAATAAATGCAGTGGCTTGGCTTTGCTGTTGAACGTTTAGCAAAGGTTGAGCCAACGAGGTCTGAACATTAGGACTAGTTGACCTCACTGAACCGCTCGCACTACCATACACCGTCACATGCTCCATCGGAGCTTCAGATGACTGCATTGCTGCAAGAGTCAAAGGAGAGATAGAATACATGAACATTTACTCTCGATTTGTTCGATTAACATTTTTGACAGTCAACCGGCTCACCTTCCTGGCTCTCCACCTGTGTTGTGGGCATGACTGTGGCAGTGGGTGTAGGGGTAGGCAACGGGGCAGGCGTGATCATGGGTTTGATGCTGGCCCTCGGGGTTGATTTATTCCCAGGGATGGCGGGAGGCTTGCTGGGTGTTGCTGCCACCGGTGTGGGTTTTATGTTGGCAGTTGGAGTTTCAGAAGTGCTTGCGCTGTAAAGAGAATGTGAGGCGTGTAAAAGCTCGGCAGGTGCAGTTTTCGAGATATTTCAATAATAAGAAAAGTGATGTACCTTCCTCTTTCAGCCACTGGTGTGGTCTTTAGGGAGATCTGTCGCTGTTCTGTTGTCCTTTGCTGTTCATGGGTCTGAACACAGAAGAAAAAACAAACATTACAGCACTTGAAGCAGTTAAGCTGTATGTTTGGAATTCAAAGACCATGATGTTACCTTGCTGGAGCCCTGCTCCACGGGCTCGTCTCTCTGCTCTCCATGTCTCTCATGCTGCTCGCGAAGGTCTCGCAGCTCTCTCTCCTGTCTGCTAAAGCGTCCCTCATATTGAGACATCAGTGCGTTAACACGTACCTCCAGCTCCTCTTTCTGTTGCTTAAGCTCCTCTTTTTGTTGCTTAAGTTCTTCGTTTTCATTCTGGAGCTGATTTTTTTGACCTGGATAAAGACGTCGACCACAAAAGAAAAACACTGACAAGCATCCAACTATCCTATGTTTCAAGTTGATGACAAGCTAAGACCAAAAACAGTGCGGACTCTATGTTCTTAGTTTTTCCAGTCTGGATTCTTACTGGTAAGCTGGGAGATCTTCTGCTTTGCCATTACTATAGCCTTCTTGGTCCTCTCCTCCTTTTCACCCAGCTGCTGTCTGAGCCGCTCCTCTTGAGAACACTTCTCATGAATCTCCTGTCTGAGGCGCGTTAGCTCCCCCTGCAGACGAGAGCCGTGTTCCTGTGCACTGCGTGCCTCTGCTTCCCGCTCGCTCACGGTCTTCATGACACAACATATATAAGCAATAAGAGCGTAAATATGATGTATATGTAATACAAAACGCCTTAAAACCCAAACCAATCCATGTAATGTTCTCACCCTATTGAGGTTCTCCAGCTGGCCTTCGAGTTCCCTTGACCGGTTTCCTGATTGGCTGAGGGACTCCCTGAGGGCTTGAAGTTCTTGAGCGGATGCTTGCTGGGCTTCTTGATCCTGAGCTGGTGTGGAAGCTGCAGCGGCTACCAGCTGCACAAAACCCAACCAAAATCAACCCTTTACCACCCGCCCACAATATAAACAACGTTCATTATAAAAGACTGTGACGTACCTTGTCATATTCAACCTTGAGCTCGTCATACTGAGTTTTATACCGCCTGCCAATCTTCTTGACCTGCGTGATGGTTTTGACTTTCTCTTGAATGTCCAGAACTTTGGCCTCCTGGTCCTTCTTTAGAGTGTCTTTCTCCAGCATCACCTTCGCAAGGTTCTCCCTTAGGTTCTGTACCTGAGACTGCAGCATGGTCAATGACCCACTGCTCCTGCAGATAGCAAAATGAAGAGAAATGCATAAAACATTAGGATAAAGGAGACATTTTGTGCACTGAGACTTTAGCCGTGGACAGAAAGGAACGGTTCCAACCTGCTAGCCTCCTTTTTGAGCTGGCCTATTTCCTCTGTGAGTTGCTGGATCCGTTTAATGTGCACCTCCCTCTCAGAATGCAGGCGCTTGTACTCCTCTGGGTCAGTGTCTTTCTGCTGGCTCACCAGATGCTGCAGAGAAGATGAAAGAATCGTCCAGTAATTGTCATTTATGACATCTTCAATGGTTTTCAAACAAAGGCGAAACCTCTCAGGGTATAGAGACGCTTCTGACCTGAGTACGAGCTTTCCAACGTTTGATGTCCTCTTCCAGAAGCTTCTTCTCTGCCTGTAAGACGCCGCTCTTCTCGCTCAGCTCCGTGATGGACTCCTGCATGGGTTTGACATCTGACTCCAGTTTCCGCATCTGTGAACCAAAACACAAAACGATTGGTGATCAAATATAACCAAATGCACATTACAAAGTGCCTAAATAAAAAAGACTGTGATCAAAAATATCTGCCCAGTCTTGCCTTGGCCTGAGTCTCCTCCAGTTCTTGCACAAGCTTCTCCTTCTCCTCTCTCAGCATCTTATTGGTTCCCATGAGCACATTCATGGTCTCAGTCTTCTTCATTAGCTCATCATGCTGAGCCAGTGTCTTTGCAGTCACCTTTAGACAAATAACAATTAGAAATGTTTTCAAATGCGAACAAACTTTTTATCGCTGTAATGAAAGCTGGAACAGTTTGCTCAGCAATGACCCATAAGTTGTTCCAAATCTGTATACATTTCTTTGTTCTGATGAACACAATAAAATATATTCAGACCATTCACTACCATAGTAGAAACATTTTCTTTATACATTTCTATGTTCTGTTATATTTTGAAGAATGTAAGAAAGCAAGTACGAGGATACTTTTGACTACCATGTCATTTGTTTCTACCATGGTAGCCAATGGTGGCTAGGAACTGTTTGGTTACAAGCATTCTTCCAAATATCTTTCTCTGTGTTTATGAGAAGACATTTAAATCCGATTTGGAACAACTAAAATTGAGTAAATTCATTAAAAACTTTGGTGAACAATCCCTTTAAAATTGGCCTCCATTCTGACCTGCATCTTCTCTCTCTCAGCATTCATGTTCTCTTGCAGGTCCTTCAGCTCTCTCTCCAGATGCTCCACTCTCAGCCTGTGCCTCAGACTCTCCCCCTGAGCCACCTCATACCGAGACTCTGAGATCTCCTTCTCTCGCCGCACAAACCTGCAGAGAGAGGCAGTAGAAATGAGTGAACATCCTTGAATGAGAAAACAATGAAAGACTATGAAATATCTTGAGGAAACCTCGGTAGAAACAAGTCAAACATTTCCTTGTGTATTCCCCCTATCGGATTCATTTATTAATCCTTTATTAGGCATTATGTGAATAAAGACAAAGCAATGATATTGGCAAGTGTGCTGAGGTGGACTAAAGGGAACAGATGCTCACCTGAGGATCTCCAGGAGCTGGTCCTGAGACTTGCCCTCCTCCGTTAGCGAGATGTTAAGGGGACTCTCATTGGCTGCTCTCTGCAGCAGACCGGCCAGCTGGCCACTCAGATTCTGAATCTGCTCGTGGAGGAGGTCGTTCTGCCTTTGCATATCCTCACAGCGAGACTCTAACTTGCCCTGTTCCTCCTGACACAGAGAGTGAAGAAACAATGTGTGAAAAATTACAATTATTCTCCATTGGAAGCTGAAGTACCTTTTATTTGACGCATGTTTGTTGCAGCATTCCAGTGCACGTACCTTAAGAAGTTTCTCTTGCTCCTCCCAGGAGATACGACCCTCCAGCAGCTGTGCGCTGGTTCTCTGGATCTTCTCCTCCAGCTGCTGTTTGAGAAGAGAAACCTGCAGAGCCTGAGCTTTGGCAGCCTGCATGGCCTCCACGTCAGCCGCGTGCAGCAACATCTCCTGCTCGTACTTATCCTGGGCCTCGGCCGCAAGTTTGGCTTGCTCCTGACCGTCCAGGATGGCCTGCTGCTCTTGGGCGGCAGAAATGGATGCTCTCTCCAGGATGCTCTGGTGCTCTGCCTGCAGGCTGCTCAGAGACTTTCTCAGCTCGCTCAGCTGAGATAAAGAACAGATATAAGTGAATCACTGTATAAGTCAACCTGAAAGTTCAAAGATCAAAACATTGGTGAGAGCTCGCTACCTGCTCCTCCACGGCAGCGACAGCTTTGTTCCTCTCCTCCTGCAAGCTCTGCTTCTCCTTATCCACCTCCACGAGCGTTTGTTCCAGTTGTTTGTACTGCTCTCGAGCCACCTCCAACTGGCTTTCAACAGATGTGCGGACCTCCTCAGTTACCTGAGAACAAGAAAACCAAAAAGAAATACTTTAATATTAAAACAACTATGATTATTGATAGAAAATATTTTATTTTAAGTATCAATATTTTAAGCTTAATATTTAGTTTCACGAATGATAAATGTACAGTCTCTGTAGTTTCACATTAAAGTGATAGTTCACCTAAAAGGAAGATTCCATCATCATTTACTCACCCTCTTGTCATTTCAAACCTGTATGACTTTTTCTTCCGCAGAACACAAGAAACATATTTGAAGAATGTTGTTAACTGGCCCCCCCCATTCACTTGCATTGGTTTTGTGTCCATACAATAGAAGTGCTGGTATTCCAACTTTCTTTAAAATAGCTTCTTTTGTGTTTTTTTAAAAAAGAAATTCATACAGGTTTGAAATGACGACTAAATTATCGTTTTTGGGTAAACAATCATTTTAATGAATCAAAACATAGGAGGTCATAAGTGGTTCCTCTCACCTGTTTCTCTTTATCCAGAGATTCCTCCAGGTTCAGACACATGTCTTTGTACTGTTCCATACTTGCAGTTGCGTTTTTCAGTCGCTCGGTCAGCTCATCTGCCAATTTTTCTGCATGATTCAGCTGGGCACGCAGAGACTCCACCTCACTTTCTCTACTATGCAGACCTGGAGGAGATCATTCACAAAATGAGTGGCCTCCCAAACCCTTGTTTGTTTCAGCTTCTGCCGCAAAACAAACCTGAAATACGTTTGTAGATTACATGCGGGCATCATGTCTTACCTATGTGCGCAGTGGGTGACATAAGTCGGAAATCACCGCTACTCATCTGCACCCTCAGGTTGTCCAGCTCCAGTTGGGTGGAAATAAGCTGTTCTCTGCTCCTCTGGTACTGAGCTGCTTGCGTTTCCAGCTGTTTCCTAGCATCCATCAGCTGCATCTGTGTGCAGGAGGGACAGCAAAGGGAAGGAAATTGTGAACCAAGGTACATAGAGAACTAGGGGTGTCCCCGACTAACAATTTACATAGTCGATCAGAATTGTCATGTCTTGCCTATGGTCGAATCAGACATGTGTGTCCGTGCGCGTGCGTGTGTAGATGACACCAGGTGGTTAAGGGTACATTGCAACATTGATGCACCAAAAAACAATCAAACATTAATTTACAGAATTTGTTTAGAACAGAAAATATCTTTATAGTAAACAAACGAGGTAAGCCAGAGTCAAGTCACAATGTGCAAAATAAATGTGTTAAAGCAAAATGTCTGAAATCCAGGGGAAAAACATTTTTAAAACAAGCCACAAATACTAAAATTAATTTTCCTTAAACACCACGTAACAATGCAGTGCTATACAAAACTAGAACGGATCTCGCCTTAAAACTAAGTTTACAACTACTCGATCATAAGGAATAATTTTTTTACAAACGGGAATAAAGTGACTTTATTTAGCACATGTAAAGGAGGAATGCAATAAAGCATCTTACCATTTAAGACTTTGTGCATTTAAAGAGAAGGCGTTAGTTTATTTTTAAATGCCCAAACATTCAATAAGTGACAAATGTTTGGAAAGGGTGTACACATTCATCTTATGTGCCGGAGGTTTCCGTGCCAACCCTAAAAATGTCCCATTTCTTTACATCATAAATAGCGCAGTGCATGCCTGTCTGCTACGCCACTGCTCATATAACCAAAATGACATGATCCCCATTGCTTAACACCTCTGCGAAGATTTGACTGAGTTTGGGAGTCGAATAAGGCTTCTCCGATCGAAGCACCTATAGAGAACACAAGAGGACAGAAGATGAAATAAGAGAGATGGGTGCTCACATCTTGATTGCGTGCGAGTAGGTGTTTCTGTGCCACTTCATTCTCAAGTTTCTTCTGCAGTTGAGTGATCTCTCTTTCCTGCTTCTCGATCTGGGCCGTCATACGCTGCCTGACTTCGGTCTCCGAGCGTTCAAGGGTTGCCTACGGTGTAAACAACTTTTAATATCTCCTTAAAATGGTGAGACAGTACGAGGAGTTGTTTCATAAAGCCGCTCATCACCTGTATTGATTTAAGGTTGGACAGCAGCAAGCTCTGGCCGTGCTGTTGGGCCTGAATAGACTCTTTCTCCTGGGTCAGTCGGATCTCAACCATCTTCAACATGTCTCTTTCTTTGCGCAGGTTCTCTGCTTCAGGCTGAAAGATGCACAAATCGTTTTAGATAGAATTAACAACCATTAGAAACCAAAACATCAATTCACCAGACATACCTCAGCAAGGGCACGTTTCTCAGATGCAACACGCAGATCTTGAGTGAGGGTATGTATGCTCTGTTGGTTCTGCTGGATCGTTGCAGACTGTTTCTGGTTCTTCTCATTTAGAGTAGCTATCTCCTTACGGTACCCCTCCACGTTATCCTGGAGCATCTCATATCTGCCATACAAAACACATCAAATGTTCATCAAGCATTACGTCGAGATTCTACTTTTAGAGAAGCTTGAGGATGGCGTGAGCAGGATGATATCTCTAAACATACCGTTTGGAGGTGAACTCTAGCTGCGTGGCAATTTTGGTGTTTTCAGAGCGCAATTCAGTCACTTGGTCCTGTAGTTTTTCACTTAGCCTGGTCAGAGACTTCTCAGCCTCTAATTTTTCCTTCTTATACACCACGAAGACTTCTTGCAGCTGCCCAAAGGTAAAAAGCTTAGATTGAAGGTATAGTTCAATAAAATATTCTGTAATAATTTACTTACCCTCTTGTCATTTCAAACCTGTATGACTTTGCTTCTTCCACAGAACACAAAACAAAAAATATTATGAAGAGAATTTGCATCCATTTAGTTCTGTTATATGCAAACAAAACCAATGCATTGAATGGGTGCCGTTGCCGCTCGGTTAACAACATTATTCAAAATATATTTTCTTGTGTTCTGCTAAAGTCATACAAGTTTGAAACGACAAGAGGGTGAGCATCTAATGACAGCATGTTCATTTTTGGGTGAATTCTAAGTGTTATTCTTGCACAGACAGAAATCCAAACATGAATAATTTGCATTTACACTATAAATACATCGGTTACAGTTTAAACCGTAATTCCACTTAGCAATCCAAAGACATAAAATGCAAATCAGTTAATGTCCTGCTCTGAATGGCCCACCTGCTTCAGGGCAGCCCTGGCCTCTACAGACTCAGTGTTCTCGATCGCCGTGGCAACCAGTGTTGTAGGGGTGGCAGCAGTGGGTGTGACAGCTGGAGATCGACGAGGGGTGGAGGTCAGCATGAGCTCCTCAGTAACAGCACCTGTTAAATTTCAAATTTATTAAAATCGAATAAATTTAAGAACTCACAGGGCATCGAAACAGGAGTGCTGTGTCGTGAAGCACGAGCACACGTGACCTCACCTTGCTGTGGGAAGGTGACGCCGGTGGCCTGGGACAGCAGCATGCGGAACATGTCCCTCTGTCGTGCAACGGCATCGACCTTCTGCACATCTTGAGCTCTCTTTTCCTTCAACTGCTCCAACTCGCATTGAAGCTCCTCCAGATATTTCTCCACCTCGTTGCGTCTAAACACACGAATGCATGCTCTCAACATCATGCTCAGGTCTTCATCTGACCCATGATTCGTTTTTTACGTACTTCATGATGTCTCCCCCCAGCTCGTCTTTCTCCTTTGCATCGCTGAGGTCTCGGAGGGCCATAAGGAGGCGCTGGTTCTGCTGCTGGAGCTCATCGACGCTGCGGAATGTGACCAGATGCTGGGAGATCACCTCGGACGTACTGCTCACATCAGCCGAACCAAAATCCTCCTCCTCACGTATGACGTGATTCCCACGTGCCTCCTCCAGCTCGATTAGGAGAACCCGAACCTGTGATGACATACAGATTGTATTTATCAAAATGTTGCGCTGCAGAGATTATGAAACTAATACGCACATGTATAATCCTCACCTGTTGAGCCGTATCAACCAGCTGCACCTCAAGTCTCTGGTTGTCTCTTGTCAGCATAGAAGAACTTTTGTTGGCTTCATCCGCCTCCTTCTGCAAGCGGTGGACTTCCTGAATAATCAAAGAATGTATATTTGTAAAGCTACGTGTGGCCAAAGCAGCCAACATTCAACATGATGCACATCACAACAAAGTGTGAGAAGCTTATTTCTTCCTCACCGCCACAGCTTGCTCAAGTTTAGCAGAGAGACTAGACACAGACTTCTGCAAGCGCTCATGTTCCTCCCTCTGTCTCTTGAGAATAGGCGCCTTGGCTTCCATCTCCTGAACAATATCATCCAGGTACTTGTGCAGACGCTTGTTTTCTAGCTTCTCCCGCTGCAACTGCTCTTGCGCCTCAACGTAAGCTGTATATATCTACACAAACAGACATAAATTCCTTAACAGAACACCGGCAACACTGAATAACATTGCTTACTTGCATTATTTATGTCTTAAATGCTAGCAGTTTTTGATGATTGTTGGTTTCATACATTTGTCATCAAGTTCCACGTGTAAATGAAAACATTTATATTTGTATATTTACATTTGTTAAAGAGACTTTAATTCAAGCATTTACAAATAAGGAGAAAGTAACATTAAAATGTGAACTATAATTTAGTGCCACAAAAATAATCATCAAATGTAAAATTGAATTTCTAATTCTTAAATAAACATATTTTACATTAAGGCATTAAACAGTTTCATGGATGGCTAAGTACCTCTGTGAGCTTCATGCCTGGTTTGATGATTTTGGCTACCGCTGCTGCGGTGGGGGACATGGTGGTCACCAGCTCCTCTGTGAGATGTGAAGAAGCTCCTGAAACTACCACACAAATAATAATAAAACAATAAATACTCCTTCAAAAAACATTTGGGGGCAGGTGATGTCCAAAGCAAGCGTTACAAATATTTTTTGTCAAAAGGTCACGTGATAAAGCAGCGATTCTAACCTCTGTGTTTGGCGTCAGACAGCAGCTCATTAGCATTATCCAACTCTTTCTCCTGGCTGCGGATTATTTCTTTCAGTTCAGCAATTTCCTTGTTCTTGCACTCTTCCAGCTCTTCCATCTTCACCTCCAGAGCTTTATTAGCTGTCCACAGAAGACACCACATTATTACGAACATGAGAAAACAAGCATGACATAGAAAGAAAATTGGCATAATTATCTGACATTATATCCTGCATCTACTCTTTGGAGACTGCTTGATTCCTTTTGATATTTGTTAACATCATAGAACCGGTTCTTACTCTCTCCAGCCTCTTTAAGAAGCTTGTGAAGTTCCTCCACAGCTTTGCTGAGCTCCTCACTCTTGGCCTCAGCATCACCCGCCGCTCCCTTTAAATTATCAACACAGGATTCAAAGAGATCTTTGCATTCTTATGATTAAATAAAAATATAATACATGCACTTTCAATTTCCTAAAACAGGCATCATTTACCTTATACAAATTTGAGATCTTGATATTTGCATTGATTTCATTGCTGAACTTCTCCTCCAAACTGGCTTGTTGTTCCTTTGCCTAAATATAAAAAGACACACCCAACAGATTATTTAAAAAAACGAAATTAATTTAATTCACATTTCAACTGTTGTGGGTAACTCTAAAACAGACTTTCAAAACAAACCTCTTTTAGCTTGGAGATCATTTCCTCTGTTTGCCTATGAAGGTTCTCATTAGACGCCTTCAGGCTGGTCACCTGATCTTGGAGTCGGGTGATCTAAACGGGCATAAAAAGATTAACACATGGACTAGCACATTAAATATATATTTAAGCATGCTTGACGAGATAAAATAATCAGTAAACACAGTAGGATAGTGATGTACCTTTTCATCCCTGTTGTTAAGGCTGCATTGGAGCTCCAGGATCTCGCTGCCCCTCTGCCGTGAGAGAGTCAGCAGCTCTTCGCTCTTGGCTTTGAGCTCGGTGTTCAGCCAGGTCACTTGACCCTGGAGTAGATCTTTCTCCTGCTCCATTCGCTTCTCTTTATACTGAATAAATCAAGACAGAATATAAAAACAGCAATTAAATTGGAAAAGAAATAGGGGTCTGTGGATGATCCTGCTATCGCAAGAAATAGTCTGAATCTTTCGTATTGTACCTTGATCGAGACTGCAGAGGCTTCAGATTCTTCCAGTTTGAGCTGAAGCTGCATCTTCTCAGCATTGACCTCCAACAGTCTGTCAGAAAGACGCTTCAGGTCCTCTGAAAATGTTGGTGAAGTTTTTTTAATCCGAAGGAGTAGTATTATTTAAATGCGCAAAACAATATTTGAAACGCTAAAACAAGAGCTTTTTAAAACTTGTTAAATACCGCTTTGGTGTTCCATCTCCTGTGATCTTCTCTCCAAGGTCCGCACGAGCTCTCTCTTTTCCCCCTCCAGCTCATCTTTGATTTTAGATAATTCATTCTACAAGAAAAATAACTTTACATTAACAAGACACAGAGCCTCTTCTCAAACTCTACAAATAAATAGGCCTAAATCCACTGCTAACGTTACCTGTTGTGATTCCAGTTTAGCATGGGAAGACGACTGGTCCTTATTTTTCTCTTGCAGACATTTTAGCTCATCCTCTAAAAAAAGAAAAGTACAAATACAAATGAAGTCCGGTTCAGTGTTCTTTGTTAAAGAAAAGTGGTTTTAGCCATGTGCTTACCCAGTTTCCTGGACTCCTCTTTCAGTGTCTGGTGCTCTTGAGTCTGGGACACAAAGTGAGCTTGGCTCTCTGCGAAATTCTTCTCGATGTCAAAATACTGTTGTTCTTTAGGAAACGAGAATATGGACTTAATCAAACTAAAATCATTATATTATATTAACGTTAGCCATGTAGCTGATCGTACGGTGTAAAAGAAAACATTTCTGTTAAGATCTGCTGTAACAAGCAAGCAAGGCTTTTTCAATGAACGTGCATGTATTATGAAAAGAACAAAACCATTCAACGTGTCACAAAACGATATTTATGGTTTATGTTTTTAACAGCATTTATCATAATGTTACGACACGACCTGGCCTGCTGCAGCACAACCTTACCACTGTCCACTCGGTTTTGTTCCTGGTGTGCCTTTAGACAGTCAATTTCACATTGTTGATCTGCAATGTACTTCTCTAACTTAGTCAGGACAGTTTTTTGGAGTTTAGAAATTTCCGATCGCTCCAATATTTGCTGCAATACAGCCGCCATTTTTCGTCTCGCCGGCTCCTCCTCTTCCGCTGAAAGAGTAACTGTTTATTACCATTTCCTGTCGAGCGAATAATTCAGCAGGGGGCGCTTGGTGGCTCAGAAAGAGGTATTTGCCAAGGAACAGCATAAACGTTTCAATTTTTTATTTTTATTTAACTCTAGACATTTATACACAACGTGTAAGTTATACTAGTTGTAAAAACAATAATTCCAAGTGTAAGCTTGATAATTAATGGTTGGTTATTTAATCGCTGTTTAACGGTTAAATAAAATAAAGCGTCTTAATGAGCCACAAACACCTGTGATTGGTCCAGACCAAAAAGCGCGGAGAAAAGTGTCAGCAATTCACCAAAAGCTGGTGTGCCAACCGTCGTGAAATATCAGAAGGAGAAAAGGTAAACGTGATTTTGGTCTTTTTACAGGTGTTAAAGCTGAGGAGTCACATGTATGTTTGACACTGATATATTACATTTTTAAATTCTACTTAGGATGACAG
Source organism: Triplophysa dalaica (assembly GCF_015846415.1). Classification (NCBI taxonomy): domain Eukaryota; kingdom Metazoa; phylum Chordata; class Actinopteri; order Cypriniformes; family Nemacheilidae; genus Triplophysa; species Triplophysa dalaica. Next base: position 16,091,627 of record NC_079554.1, read on the forward strand.
TAAAACAAATAAGTGAACACACGATGGAGACGTAGCATAAGTTACAGCATTCTCGTGCGTTCTGTACCGTTGAAGACCAATCACAGAGATTGAAATAATCACAACCTTGTGACTTCACCTTCCATTCTAGAAGTTTGTCAAACCTAGAAATTTGTGTCTTGATTTTGATGTGTTATTGCTTATATGAATGCATGTTTTATTTTATTTTAAAACATTTAAATTCTCATTGAGCCGTGCCCCCTTGGATGTTCCTTGACGGAACGTTACCATGGAAATGAACATTACCGTAAAGAAATGATCTAACATGACCATGTTCGCTGTTTCCTCCCAAATTTTGGAGTTTTGTAATGTATCTGAAAATCTATTTTTTTTACTCAAACTCCAAACCTCATCAAATGTAAAGGGTTTTACTAAGTACAGTACATTCTGTCTTATCGATTTTAAAGAAAATAATACATTTCCAAAAATGAACTATTATTCTTATTTTTTATTTGTATTTATTTTGACGTTTTATTGCTATTACTCCAGATGTTTCATCTTGACTACATAATGTCCAATATTTACCTTTAACCTAAATTAAGCCGTAGCATTTCCATTGCATTTTGTGACTGAACTAGTCTTGGTGTAGTTCAGCCCAAAATTGAATTTCTGTCATAATTTATTCACACCCAAGTCATTCAAAACTAGTATATGACTTTTCTGTGAATCAACATTCTTCAAAATATCTTATTTTGTATTCTGTAGAATTTATTTTCTTTTTTGGGCGGTAAAGTCTCCATTTAAAATATTAGTTCATAAGAGGCAACTGAATTGTAGTCAGATGCATTGTTTTACCCTTCTAACTTTGAATTTGCTTGTTGTTTCCCACTCAACATTTACAGAAATGCATCACCTTAATTTCTTGTTTGCCTTTATTCTCGCTCTTTCTGTGCTATTTCTTTCTTTCTCGTGCAGTTGTCATTCCTTCTCAATCCATGACCTGTCATAACACATTTCATTGTGAACACAAATGATTTATCAATATGGAATTCATAAATGGAAGCAGAGAGGCAAATAATGGTTGTCAAGGCAGTGGGCGTCCCCTAAGGCAGTGGATATTATTGACAGTAATACTGTTTGGATGGAGAGATAGTATAACCTCGCCTCTCTTTGCTATGCAGCCCTAACCTTGAGTAAGTCGATGGAATTCTTTCGTTTTCATCCTTTTCCGAATGTCATTACACTTTAGAAAACAAAGACCCATGGGAATGTTCCAAGGTCTTACACACGTGTTACGTGTTCTGAGAAGGTTTTGGCTGTCCTGTTGTTTGCTTTGTCTGTATTAATATGAAGGCCAGTGTGTTGATGGTCACCGCACAAATTTATGTTTACGGTGACTTAGAGTCTTAGATGGGTATAGACGAAGCTTAGCTTCCAAAAAGGTAATACCTGACCCTGGGTGTGCATATGTGTTTTCTTTGCTAATAGTAATAATTTGACTATTGAACTTATGTTCTGTTGTTAATTATATATATACTCTATTCCCCAATACTGGTTTCCTTGGTAACTTATGGGGAAAATAAACTCATGATACAACTTGCGTGACTAAACTACACGAGATGTTAATTAAGACGGTGATAGGAAAATTTCAAGTATGTGTTTGTGTGTGTGGGTGGTGAATGCTGCCGTGATTTTCCCACAAAGCAGTGTATGTTAGCTGTGTGACCTCATATCCCCTTCATGTCAAACCCCTTGCCATCCACTCACTATCTATACCACTTCAAGGAGACCTTTACCACCATTATGTTTTAAAACGTTATTGCCCTGAATGTTTACATTTTGTGCCTTTTTGACATTTTGCCTTGTTTGAGAGCGTAGGAGTGTGCTCCCCTATTTGACTCTTTTCAGTTTATTCTTGTGACTCACCTGTCTTACCTTGCCTGCAACATTTTTTTACTGTTGTGGTTTGCTCACGTGCTTGGCATGATTCTTACCAGAGATACTTTATTCCTGTGGTTTTATCTGGGATGTATTATTGCTTACTAGGGCTAAACATAATGCTTTACCTTTTTAATTAGATCAGAATAATACAATGAAAACTGGTAGATATACATGTACATATGTGGATTGTTCCTCTTTTTTCTCAAGTTTCAGAGCAGAAAAAAAAGAAGATAACCTAATAGGCCGCTAGTTAGTTTTTATTTTGAAATAATAGAAAAGTGCCTTATTCTTACTGTAATATTTAACCAGGTCTTGGGCTTTAAACCAGGTTGTGTGAATGAAATGAAATGGTTCCAAGCAACAAAAGGGACAATTCAGCCAAAAAAGAAAATTGTGTCTTCATTTACTCACCCACAAGTTGTTTCAAATCTATATAAATATGTTTGTTCTGATGAACACAGAGAAAGATATTTGTAAGAATACTTGTAACCAAACAGTTCTTGGCTACCATTGACCAGTATTATACCTTTACAGATTTATACATGGTTAGTAAACGATGACAGGATTTCCTTTTTGGGGTGAACTGTCCCTTTATGGGGGTTTTGAGATGTTACGAAACGGTGGAACATTTTATATAACAATGCAGCACAACCAAGCTGTTTTCTGTGTTATATGTTTTAAAGATATTAAACCAACTAAAGGTCTTTGTATGGGTGAAACAGCATCACAGATGGTAGTGATTTTGATGCTTCATCTGTAAACTAGAGAAAATCAGAACTGAACTGTGATTGGTAATTTATTAATGTCAACAAATGAAAACTTTTTTGAAAAAGTTTGGTTTGGAGATATGTAATTATCACAGTTAAATAATATTTAAGTTTTAAATGAGACAAAATGGGGGGCACGGTGGCTTTGTGGTTAGCACGTTTGCCTCACACCTCCAGGGTTGGGGGCTCGATTCCCGCTTCCGACTTGTGTGTGTGTGGAGTTTGCATGTTCTCCCCGTGCCTCGGGGGTTTCCTCCGGGTACTCCGGTTTCCTCCCCTGGTCCAAAGACATGCATGGTATGTTGATTGGCATCTCTGGAAAAATTGTCCTTAGGGTGTGAGTGCGTGAGTGAGTGTGTGTGCCCTGTGATGGGTTGGCACTCCATCCAGGGTGTATCCTGCCTTGATGCCCGATGACTCCTGAGATAGGCGCAGGCTCCCTGTGACCCGAGGTAGTTCGGATAAGCGGTAGAAAATGGAATGGAATGGAATGAGACAAAACCTTATATTTGTAACTTCTGGAAAGCTGATTCACTGTTATGTATTACTATATAGATCTTTTGATTTAAGAGGGTGTTTGAGGTTTGAGCGCGTGACAACATGTCAATGGAATTAAGACCAGACCAGGGCTTTGATCCTTTGGCTACTCCTATGCAGTGAGGATGGCGGCAAATGTGGTCACAGGTGCAGATGCTGTCAGAACATGTTGGTGTGGCATGCAGACGACCTCGTCGCACGATATACTGTATCAAGTGCTCTGCGTGATACATCCAAAACCTAACCACAAAATAACCGAAGCCCAGAGGCCCTGTGTGGGTGTGTCTGAATGGTTTGTCGCTCACATGAAAATATGTTTCTAATTAGTTTCCATGTCATTTTTTAAATATCATGGGGCAGACAATAATTGCTTCACGACCCCACAAGCTGATGCAATTTTGTTGCTGTTTAATTAGGTTTGTTGCACAGCACTTAAGTTAATGAAAAACTTATTTTAAACAATTAAATAATACAATTCAAAGAAATTATAGCATACTGTAATTTGTCTTTAATGTGTTGTTAAAATATATTTTTTCACAAATGTATTTTACACAATTATAATAATTATATAATATATAATGACATTAATTATTTTCACATATTTTAATTGACATATAAATTCTAACCTGGATAATGACGTAGACCATGTTTTGATACTAGTCAAAACTAAAGCTTAACTTTAAACCCTCTAAGAAGATTTCGGGCTAAGCTGATCAGAAAAGATCTTTCGCAGATGCTGCTCATGAAAGCTTGAAAATAAAGACATATTAAATTAATAAGCTTGCTGATGGAACTATCAGAGTTTATTAAACACTGTTTATAGATTTTATCTTTTACAGAGATAACACTTTGGTAGAGTATATACTATAGCCAGTTCAATCCTCATCCAAATTAGGGCTGGGCGATATTGAACATTATATTTTATTGAGATTATTGTGCTGAGGATCTAAAATGGCAGTATGTTGTGAATAGAATATTGATGAAAATTAAGATTAATGTTCCAGAGATAGTGCTTGTAATTTCACTTCCGGCGGAAAACGCAAAATGTTACTCATCATTGTCAAAATGGCATCAACAAGCGAGACAGGTGTCGAAAGAGATACGGAGCTTGATGAATCAGTCCACAAAAAGAATGCACATTTTCTGGTATCAGGATGGTTTGATTTGGAAACAAGGTCTACAACAAGACAATCACAACCAGGAGTGGTAGCACAACCAATCTCTTTCAGAGCATATTGCATGTGGTTATGTAATAAAAAGTAGTAGGTCGCTAGATTTTTGTTGTATTTTTATTATTTATCATATTTTTTTTAATTGGGCAAAAAGCACATTGTTTTACTTGGTCTAGCAAAAATATTAAGATATATCGATTTGAAACGATATCAAGATATCACATTTTTAGGGAAATCACGGAAAAGCCCAAAGTATATACAGTATGATTTGTAACCGTAGCATGTCCTCTACTGACTCTGTCTGTTCTCTTTAACCTGTGGTTCATATAATGTTTAATAAAATCTGTCATTCTCAACAAAAGGAAATTTTCCTAAATTAACAATTGCAGGACAATTACGGCAAAATATGTATATCTGCAAAATTCGTCTTTACTTTTTATATGAAGACTGAACTTTTGAACCTGCAGGCTACAGTAAAATCATAGTCAGGGATTATTTTGAGCATGTGCAGACCTGCTTCTTAAACCACATAAAGGGAAGGTGCAAATTCTTCAGAAGATTTGAGTTTATTGCTCGCCCAATTTGATTCTGTAATTTAAATGCTTTCCTTCAGATGGCATATAATTCGTGTGTAAATGAAACATGTGAATAAGTGCAAGTGAGCTGTTCTGTTTTATTGAAACTCACAGTATACAGGCAGGGAAAATCTTCGTCTGCAATTATTGAAGTTTCGGTTTCTGGAACAGTATAGAAAAAAAGGCTAACCTTTTTACTAAAAAGCTCAATATGGAGATTTTAGCAGCGTCTAGCGGTGAGGTTACGAATAGAAAAACCAATGGCTTTTTTTCACCCCTCCTCCCTTTGAAGCTCTCCGGCGGCTCTCGCAGGACAAAGATGGGGTCGCATTTTCACTTATTTGCCGAAGGAGATTACGTATTTATGAAACACGCTCTGTAGATCAGTTTGTCCGTTTAGGGCTACTGTAGAAACAACATGGTGAATTCCATGCAAGGGGACCCGCTGACACGGTGTATGTAGAGAGAAATAGCTCATTCTAAGGTGATAATAAACATAACGCTTCATTATGTAAGGTCTTATTAACACCTCCGAAGACATATCGGATGATATATTGCATTTCTGTCAGTAGATCCTTCTAAATATTACACACTAGACCTGAAAGTGGATTGTTCACTCACAAAAAAAACATTCATAATTTTCAGAATTCACCCTCATGTTGTTAAAAACCTGTAAGTAAATGATGAACTATTTTTTTATTTGTGGGTCGACTATCCCTTTAAGACAGACCATGCATGCCCTTTATAAAAGTCAAAACAATTAAAGCCCATATAGCACAAATATTTGAATATACTGCTTATTTATCACCTTACAGAATTTTTGTAATACATCACAGTTTTTAAGACGTTAGAAAACATTGCCATTATGGTGGCCATGCAACACACTTTACAGTATGTTCATAAATATTTCACAAAACACTATTTCATTATCTATTTCACATTCATTTATTTAGTCATTATCCTGTTTATTTATTTACATGTGAGACAGGGCTTACATTTAAAGGGATAGTTCTCCCAAAAATGAAAATTCTGTTATCAAGTTACTCACCCTCTTGTCATTTCAAACCTTTATGACTTTCTTTCTTCTGTTCACGAAAAATGATATTTTGAAAAATGTTGGGATCCGAAACCATGACAATACCCATGGACTTTGCATAGGTTTTGTGTCCATACAATAGAAGTGAATGGATGCCACTGTTGTTCAGTTACCAATGATCTTCAAAATATTTAATTCACAATTTTCATTTTTGGGAGAACTATCCCTTTAATACATTTTTACTGGTATTGATGTAACAACTGCACACCACATCCAGTTGTTTTCTATAGAATGCTCATTGAGATCTTTATGTTGAGCTATGTGCACACGCAAACGCAGCTCTGTAACCCGATAGAATAATCCAGTTTATTCTCTTCATCCATTCCTAATATGCCATTTGTCATCACTCCACGTCTGCTTCATCTTCATCACCAGGGTTACTTTCCTTCTCCGGCAGCAGTCCATACTCGTTGAGGAAGGCCTCTACGTCGGTAGCAAAGAACTCTTCGTTGAAATTCTGGATAATGGCCAGGAAGTTTCCCAGCAGCTCTCCAGCCTTGTACACCAGCAACGCCGGCAGCACGTCATCTGAAAACCGCTCGCCAGCACCTGTAGAAATCGCATTAATGCGACAGAATTTGACGCTGGTGTATTCGGTGGCCAGGCAATCCAGGCAATTGTTGAGGGCATCACACCCATGAACTCCATCTTTGTAGATGTGGACCACCACCACTGTGAGGCGATGCTCTTTCTCGATCACCTCCAGAAAGGCCTCGCCATTGTCGAGCTCGTACACACCTTCGAATTTAGGGCCGAAGCTCAGGCTCTCGTGCATCTCTTGCATGCACTGCTTACGGTACTTGCGTAGACTCCTCTCATCCTCCTCCTTTATCAGCTCGTACTCCTGGGCGCTCATCTGACAAGTGAAATAAGAGGAGGGTAATTGTAAGATATCACAGGAGCAGGAGGAGTATTACAGTGCCTATTAAACTATTGAAACTATATGAACTATTAAAGACCTTTTGTATGGAAGGTACAGTATAACTGTATTTAAAGGCATATGTATAGCTACAGTACGTATGAAGAGTTTGGTTCCAAAATGAGATACCACCTTTAAAAAAATATATATATCATGTTTTTTATCATGTTAGTAAGCTGTATTTTTGGAGTTATTATGTCTTAAATCAAAACAAACCAACTGCAGTTTGATTGATATTACTTGGAATGTACAATAAAAAACCTGTTTTCACGGATAAAGGAGTTATCTAATATTGAAACAAACTCTTCATGTATATCTAAGGTATTAAACTTATGATGGATTTTTCTCCAACGCATCTTATATTTGCAATACAGTCAAAGAAGAAGAAGTGACAACAAGACAATATGCAACCTTTCGGTTATATCCACCCGCAGTGGCATCTTTTGGTTTTTGGGGGGAGGACATCTGTCTCAGCAGCTCTCTCTTGTTGGGAGGTAGAGCCTCCTGGTCCATGCTCTCCAGTTTAAATCGACGCCAGTCATTGATCACACCCTTTGGTCCTAGATATAAATGGAGAAGTAAATAATATGTCGATTTATAAATCAACAGACAAGGAATGTTTGTGAGTTTTCCAGACATGACACAGTACTAAAACCATGACTTTCTTTTCAGCATTATTCTATCATACTTGCATATAAGGTCATTTAATATTTTATCAAGTAACATATGAGCAGTATTGCACACATTATGTAACAAAACCATATGTGGCATATATGTAATGTGCTCCTCAGCTATTTCTCCTTTAAAAACTTTTATAGTTTTATCTTCCGGGCTGGGTCCCTAGGGGCACTGAGGCACTTTTTTCTGTCAAGCTATACACAAATAGGCCTAGTCATACACTATAGTGTCAAGCACCTTTGAAATAGAAACGATTTGACATGAGAAATGTCTAATGTCTAAAAAAATTATTTTTTGATTGTCCTAATTCCAAATGACCTCGAGTCATTAGATCACTTGCCTTCTGTTACAGGTATCTAAAACATGTGCTGACCTGTCTGAGTTACGCTCACTGGTTCCTCGTCGACGAGTCTGTCAGACATTCTTAACTGCTGATAATCTGCGGAAAAAGAAGAAATCTTAATCACATATTTTAAAAGACAGTTGACGGTTACATCAACAACTAGCATTTTGTTCTTAGAAGGCAAACTGGTCTGGTTCTATCAAGAAACAACAGACATATATTAAGTTTATGTTACAAGAACTTGTGCATGTAATGTTTGTTTTTTTCGACCACAGAAAGCATGAAAATATTAATAAAAACTTAGCGACGAAATTTTGCTGAATCGACATTGACTGTGTCAGTTGACGCAACCACTTATTCCAGGAAGATGTTAGGTTTACCGGAAATAAGTAGATTAGATTGCTTCTTGATCCAATTTGTTGATTCGGTTGGCACGGGTGGGTGTGGCTATTATGATGTCATGGAATGACAAGTGAACTGATCTGCCCCAAGACACATAAATTCATATAACGTACCATCTTCACAGATGATTTAGGCTGGGTTAAATTTGGTTATTAACATTTACTTAATGCACTCTTTCATTCTTTAAGGTGTTCCAATGGCATTGGTGAACCAAAGACATTTTAATTGGAAAATACCTCATTAGATGACACCTTAATGCCAGCAGTGTAATTCCCAACTGATAACTTAGTATTTACTCTTTATTGCATTATTTTGATGTATTTCATATGACACTGAGACTGAAATCACTCTGCTGATTACCAACGTAATATCAGAGGTCTCTTTGTCTTTCGCTACACTCAGTAAATCACTCAGTAAATCACTCAGCATCACTAATTGAGATTAGAACTATGATGCAATGGCTTAGCTAGGATGACAACAATTAGAATCCTGTGACAGCTCAAGTTTTCAGTTTTCTTGATCATCTCTTTAAAACATCGTTGCTTAGTCCATTGATGTTGTTTTAGCTTTATTGTGGATTGCAAACTATGACATTTAGCAGACACTTTTATCCATGATAATTAGTCTTAGATTTCATTTTTTTAACTAGCCAAGTTAGTGAAATTAGTGAAAGCCCTTGGAGATTTATAATGCCAGTCAAAGGGTTACTTATTTTTTCATATTATGATTTTAGAACAATATTTAACTCATCAAAGCTATGGAAAAACACAAACGTAACTATGGGATTTATGTTGTAACCAAAAATCCAAGCATCTGCAAAGGCATTTCACCCATCAATGCTTTCTGAACAGCATTACGGGCCTTGAGATCACAAGGCTTTAAAAATTCAAGTGACCCTAAATGTTTTTCCGGTAGTAAAATCTATAATTACAATTGTATTATTTGCTTGGTGACAGAACGTGTAGCCATGTTGTTTAATCTTTCTGTTTTCTCAAAAATGTTGTTTAAGTCTGAACTGTATCTTTAAGCCTTGCTGAATTTTGCAGAACAGTATGTTTAAGGTTTGCATACCTTTTCAGAAATGAATGTTCTGCATACATATAAGAATCAGAGCTAGAAAGTCTCGAATGAAAATGTTTTGCCAGCCTATCTTGCATTCCCAAGCTTGATGTAGATTTAAATGCCTGTTTTTCGAGATACTCTTGGATCTATTTCATTATTGCGTGTCCCAATTATGTTTACGTCTATTATTGTAATGCCTGGAGATAAAGTCAAAATAAAACTGACTAGTCAAAAACCAAAGCATGCAGATAAGATATAATGAGGTAAATAGATACAGTATGTAATTAATTGTCAGGTTTTTTGTACTTTTTTTTCCAGACATAAAAAATATAAACATTACAGAACTGTTCTTTGGTCACGTGTACGTTTTTTTTACATTGTGTTGACATAAATACCTTTCAGGAAATACAATGACAATCACCCATATCATGAGTTCTCATACACAATCCATTTGTCCCAAAATTGCAATTATTTCTTCATTCCCAGATTCAGTGATAAGGTTGTACATTTCCATACTCTGAATACTGGACACAATATCAAACCATCTTTTTTGGGGATCATATTGCAACCATTTTTGTGCTTTCTTGCTGGCTGCCAAGGTATTTGTTCCTCTTTCTTCAAGTTAATTGCTAAATTCCCCAAGTAAATTGTCATAAACGAACATTCAATCCCTTCATTACTTGTCAGGTTTATAAAAAAGCAATGCCTTGTAGTGTATAGGGCCAACTTCAAATTGAAATCGAGGAAAACTATAAAATCATTTGTATTCCAATATAACCTTTTAAAGCTCATAACAATTGCCTGCTCACCTGTTTGTACAATCCACACAAGTATACGTCCCTGCAGTGCGCTAGTCTTCTGTGAGCTGTTGTGTGGTCACTATCACCATTAGCTTGTCCTTCATGGTTTTTCAGTGTGCATGGGGAGGGCCCAAAGAAGCTTCCTTAAATCAGGACACGTTGGACAACACTACGCTCCAATGCAGAAATAGCACATGGTTCTTAAGAGGATTTAAGTGCAGTAATTAGACAATGGTTAGAACACAACCAATGACTAAGTTAAGAGATGAGAATTGAACGGACTACAAGAGGATAGTGAGATATTGAGAAGAATAATCTTTTTGGACTACTGAAAGAGGATTAGAAATGTAGTCTTCACATGGGGAATGTATTGTATTGTAGTATGTAGTAATGCTCTGAAGTCTACATCATTTACCCCTTTTAAAAAACAAATGAGACACTGTAAGGCCTGGTTAACTCCAGATGAAAATGAGCCAAGTTGGTAAATTTTATGCGTTTTCCATGTTTATGTGTATTGTTTGTGGGAGCAAAAGCAAGCAAGTGTCGGATTTAAAAATGCACCTCAATGTCTTAACAACTTTTTTAAAATGTGTGACTTGTTTTAGACCTGATGATGACAATACAGTTTTTTCTATTTCTGTACCCTTCACCTTTTTTTCAGATTTTTCTAGAGGTCTGATGTATATCTCTTGTGCAATTTAGCAGAAGAATACACATAGCATGAATGTTTGCATACTTCTGAGAGATAAACGGGTAACCCACTTTCTACATTAAAGTCACTTTCATAGCTTTACTTAATGCTATTTCTGGACATGTATTGGCTTAACAGATTAAAGGAACCGGTTTTCACGTGGGTGGAGTGAGTTTTTTAAAATTAACAATAGGCAAATCAGAGATGTCAAGCAGATCACTGCTTCAAATTGAATAAAACACTGCAATCACCAGTCTATACATCTTGTTTTGTTATGTTTGCGTATACTAACCAAATCTCTCTTTTGGTTTTGACAGAAAGATGCAAAAGGCATCCCTGAGTGATCTTACATTTTCATATTCCAAATCGCCATTAGAGGGCAGCCACAGAAAACAATGCGCTTTACGTCTATAAAGCACACCACTGTAAGAACAGGAATCAATGCAAAACAAATAGAGATGAAGTGTTAAAGTTGTAAAGTTTTTTTAAATCAAAAAATGGATATTTGGACTGGCGAGTGGATGAAAAAAAGAGATTCTGGGTGTGTAAAACAGAGATAACGAGAAGGAGGAAGAAAGAGAGAGAAACATTTTATCACAGCTTTAACAGTTCTGGCTCAGTGAATGTAAACACACAGATGGTCCATAAATAGGATTGACCTCATTAATGTGAAAACACCCTTAACTTCTCAGAACAATCTTTAACATCTCTACTCACTCCTGCCTATTGACCTAAACAAACGTTATGTGACCCAAACTTCACTTCTGATACACCTCTGCAAAGAATCAAAATCTGCTGAGTAGTTTTAATGTAATTTAGTACAATTAATATAAAATGAAATCTAAATACTATTAATATTAATTGAATAATATAAATAAATTGTTATCTTATAAAACGTCCGATGAAACCGTCTACAACGTTACGTTTTCTATCTCATGTTTAATCTTTATTTTTCTTCTTGTCACAGCTGATTTAAACCATTCAAACGTTAAGATGGGTGACGGACCGTTCAAGAGTCTTTAAAAAAGGTGCTTCACCATTATAGAAGCATTTGTTGTTCTATATAATATCCATTCTTTATAGTAGAAAAGGGTTGGATTAATAAAAGTATGTTATAAATCATCGCTGTAAAAAACCTTCCAAAGCACCTTTTTTGTGAACCCTGTTATAGAAGTTGTGGTTATGGTTTGTTGTTATATAGACTCCTATTTTATAATTGGGTGTTAAATGACAGGCTGATGACTCTGTTCATTTATTGTAGACATGACCAGACAGCTCCAGTTTTCATTTCAATCAAACCTTAATTCTATTTTAACCACATGCTTTATGAAGCTCTTACTGGAACTACACTTACAGTTTCCTCTATGGGTTATTATTGTAATTACAACAAACTTCTGGTTTTCCATGAAGGTATAAGACTTTTGAAATGTCTGTAGTGTACGGCATTAGTGTACAGGACTGTGCGTCAACGGCAGTGATGATTCTTGTTTTAATCCCATATGAGGGAAATTCAGAGGTGATATTTCAGATTATTCATATTTCATTCAGTATTAAAACATCCATGCCTTGTATTTGCCTAACAATGACTAAAGAGCTCTTACAAAAAATGAATCTGTAGACTAGAGGCACACCCATATGGGGATCACCTGCAGGTGTGTGAATGTGTGCGTTTATAATTTACTCCCCCCACCTCTCAATACTTCAAATGTTTCGTCATTTTATTATAACTGGGTGTGGCTCAAATGTAGGTAAACCCCTATTAAAATTCCTGTGAATGTTGCCACGGCACCATCATAACAAAAGGAAGTTGTGACCACAGGTTTCAGGTAATAATGTAACTACTCAGCTCGGACTTTTGTTTGTTTATTTTCAGTTTTATTTTTTATCTTGGTCATTATGATGTGAAAAGTGCACCACTCTGTTTGTGTTGGATATAAATTGGGTGTGTTGCAACAAGCACCTTTTCTTTATAGCGCATCGTTCGGATTTTGCTCATAAAAAGCTTTGTGAAGTGCTTAATCTAGGTGTATTTAGGCATTACCAACAAGTGACTTCACAATTTTAAGGTCCAGTGTATGAAATTTAGCGGCATCTAGCGGTGAGGTTGCGAACCAATGGCCCACTCAACCCCTCCCTTTCAAAGCACTACGGCGGCTGACACAGAACTAAGGGTTTTTGCTTTTTTGCCGAAGGAGATAAGGTACTTACGAAATGCGCTGTGTAGAGCAGTACAAAACTTCATTATAGACATAGTTATGTATATTATTTTGCATTTCTGTCAATAGATCCTCCAAAATAAATACATTGGATCTTTAAAGATTTCAGATTTTATCTATGTTTGTGTTAGATTTTAAACTGAATAAAACTGAACTGTGAAACGTCAGAGTTGCTGTAAATATGATTGTCAAAACCGTTTACGTCATCAACACATTTGCATAAAAATGTTTTATACAAACATATACCAACTTGACCCTCATGAAGTCAAGCAGAAGAACCAAACTGACTCCGGTCAATGTTAATAAAGTTAATTAAAGCAATTTTGTTCAATTTACCAATTCATGTGGGATTTAAATCTCTGGAAAAATTGTCCGTAGGGTGTGAGTGCGTGAGTGAATGAGTGAGTGTGTGTGCCCTGCGATGGGTTGGCACTCCATCCAGGGTGTATCCTGCCTTGATGCCCGATGACTCCTGAGATAGGCGCAGGCTCCCGTGACCCGAGGTAGTTCGCATAAGCGATAGAAAATGGAATGGAATGTGTGATTTAAATATTTTATTACTATTTATTATCATATACAGTATATCCATTTTAGCCTTAGTGTTGCCGTATAAATTAAAATATTAAAATATAACATGAATGGCTCCAACTAGACTCTCCCAGTCATCTTGTAATTACAGTATACTTGCAAGCTGCGAAAAACAGCATTATTTTCTCTTGTAGTTTTGCCTTATGGTATGTCACTAATGGACTAAATGACAGGGATTCTTTGTCAAAGCACAAAAATGTTATAGTTGTTGTCTAAAATTCTAGCTTCACTCTGAAGCTCATCAAATTTGAGCTCTAGTCATGTCCAAACATTATGATCATTTTGTAGAAATAGTGGATATGTTCTTTTTGGGTACAAAAGACCGTAGTGGCATAGGCAGAATTTGCATAGTTTGTAGTTATATTAAAATCCATAAAAATAAATAATAAATCTGGGTGGACCTATTCATTATAGCAAGTAAAAGCGACACCCTCCCAAATATCTGTCTACACGTATCTACACGTCAAACGAAAGCTATGGTGAACGTAAAAATGTAGTCTAGTGTTTCCTCTCTTTTATGAGGCAGTTGATGAAACTGACTCCGATGACCGCATTGGTGTTTTTTTACCTTTTCAAATAAATGAGGTGAATCACAAAGGTCCACAAAGCGCTCGGTTACGCCTCTCTATTTACAGAGAACGGAAGTTGCTGACCTGTGTCCAAAAAATCGGTGACGCCTTGAAGGCTTTTTTTTCTTCGTGCTCAACTGGGGAATATTTATTCATCCTAATTTCTGAACGATTGTGTTTGTATGATAGCAGGGCACTATTGCTGTGTCATGCTTGCTTTATATTTTAAAAGGAGGTTATATGAAGTATTATTGTTTGAAGGTCCCCTCTGTTAGCTTTTTCTTTAAATTCAATTAAATCTAAGTTAATATTTTACAAAGAAGGATCTTCAGGTTAAGTGAATATTTTTATTTTTATTTACTTCTAATACTTTATGATTATATACTTATTCTGTCATATATTATCGCTTTCATACTAATGACAGTTTTATTCAGAATGATTTTTCTTGATGTGTTTTTATTAAGTGATTTTTATACTTAATGGTCAGGCCAAAATGACAAATTTAAGAACTGGCTCACCATAACCCAAAACAAACAGTGTAGGCCTGTATGACCAGGACAGAGAATTAAACCACAAGGTAAATTATGGCTTTGCTATGAGAACATACACAAACCCACGCATCCTTACAAAACCATGCCATTGAGCCCTTTCATTTCTTGCAGTATATAATCCAAGTCATCCAATGAAAAGATGATACATCAATGCTGCTGCGGATATTATGTTTGAGTGTACTAATGCCATGTCTGAGTTAACTAATATTGTGTCTGGCAGGATGTGTCTAATTTGTGCGTATGAATGTGAATTGTGGAGTCCAGTGACTTAGCGGTCAGTTGTTTTAGCTGGACTTTGCTCATGAATGGGAAGTGAGTCTGGTTCTGATCTCAGTCATTTCGCATGGCTTACTCATTCTCTTTTATAACTTTTTCTTTCGTTTTTCTTTTGGCTTGCCCCTATGCTTCAATCAAAAATTGAACGACTCATACATGTTCTCCTTTAAACCACCAGGTGGCATTACATGCACAGAGAGGTTTAAAACTACCAATCATTTGTCAATGGACTTTTTGAGCTATTGGAAGTGAGATAAAAAAAACATTGGCAATATGAGGAGAAATAATTTTTAAAAGGGAAGCAAACCTTTTGAAGGAGCATCATCTCCCTGGTATTCAATAAGTGCTCAAGGGCAATATGTGACAAATCATGGCTCACCTCTTGTGGGTTTCAGACCTACAGCCTTCTCGATATAAGCCCACATTTTTACAGTAACTTTCATGAAAGTATGACAACACTGTCAGAATGATGTAGCTAAAAACCAGCTGTCCTTCACAGGTGTACTATACTTTCCTAGAGAAGTGATAAAATACAGCATATAGACCCCTAGAGCACTTAAACTTACCTTTAACTTTACCGAGAGCCGGTAGGTATTCTGGCAAAAAAAATTATATTGACAGAATGATTTGAAAATAAGAACGAGAATTGTATAGAAAGCTGATCTTGATGTGATGCGTTTAACATAATTTCTTACAAAAACACATCCATGTATAGTGACTTTATAAGAGCTTGTGACCAAATAAGACAAGCCTCGATGTGAGTTACACTGTAAAAAAACTGTAATGTAGAGTACTTACTGTTATTTCTTTTTACAAATTTGTCACGTTTAATGTATAATGATCTGTAATTTTACAGAATTTACTGTTTCTCACAGTTTTGTCACATATTTTTTTAGATCTTTTTTCAAATATGGTGAAAATGTGTCAAATTATAGATAAGATTATACATTCTAATCTTCATTTTAGTTTCTAAATCATGAAAAACATGTAATTTTATGTGAAAAAATAGTTTACGGTATTATACTGGTGCCCGTTTTTCAAGGGATTTTTTACAGTGTACGTTATGTCACTTAGAAGCGCCCATTTAACATAATGTTACATATGGTTCTTGTTTATGTGTAAAAGTGTTTACATTAGCATGTGTGTGTGTGTGTGTGTGTGTGTGTGTGTGTGTGTTGACCTTTAAGGAGTCTGCATTCACGGTTGTTTGAATCTTTCCATGTATTCAGTTGGTTGTGTGTAAATCAAACTCATCATAGGAATAGACAGCCATTTGTGGCCATGCATCTTCACATTCACACCAGCTGTTAGATACAAGCTAAACCCTCTCCTGAAAACTTCAAATGTGTGTATATTTAGCTAAGTTTAATCAAACTATAAACCAAACTGTGTTTAGAGTGTAACATAGCTGAAACTTAGATCAGTTTCTCCTATTATGCAAAATGACTACATTTCAATACATGAAAAACACAAATTCAGTTCCTCATTAAGTCAATGATTAAATTCAGTTTTTAAAATTATCCTTTTTATTCTTCACCAAAATGTCTTTCTGAACGTTTATGCTTTTAGATATATTTTGCACTTTTGTATTCTGAAAATTTGTGTTTCATTAAAATGACGTCATGATATGTTATATGTCTCATTGTTCTGCAAAACATTGCTTCTTCCTTTAGTGCAGGAAGTATCAAATTAGGATTGAGGTGCTGCCCCTAAAGATGCAAACAAAGAACACCCTGTTGTAGATCTTTCCTTGTTTGACCTGTATCAGCTAAGATGCAGTCATGATAAAACAGCCACAGACAGTATGGCTATTAGTTTGTAAAAGTCACCACAAGGTCAGCTGTGTTCTATTTTTTGCCTTGTTGCCTCATTTTTATTGAATGAAATTAAATATTTTAAGTAATGGATTGTTTTCGGCAGAAGATAAAGGAAACTGAAATGAAGGTTTATCTTAGTAAATGTATGTATGAATAGGGGTTTCCTTTCTTTGTTTTAGCTTCGGGGTCTAAAATTCCAGTTTCAGGTGACTGAACCCAACATTGAGATGCAAACCAACCATCAGCAATTAAAGTCACAATCAAAACTGGGTGTGCGTGTGTGCACACGGGTGTGTGGGGGTCTATGCACAATGGTTGAAAAACCCAGTAGTTACGTGAACATTTTAAATGAATTAACAGTGATTTTCTGAAGTTGTGACCTGATCTTGTGGACCTGTTCATTCATGCCAAAAGAACAGACTGCTGCTGACAGACTTCTTAATTTGTTTAATAAGCAATTCAATGTAATGTACATACAGAAATATGAATAATGAGGATTCGCGTTAAAAGTTCAATGTTAGGATTTATCCAAAATACATTATTTTACATGATTAAGTCTAAATAACAGAAACTGTTACTTAACATTTTGAGAATATTGCATTTACTTGGCAGGTTTCATTAATTTAAAGATAGTATTGTGACAATTGCAACTTTAGCAAATATCTCCGTTATCATTTGGCATTGTTTCATTATCCATGGTTAATATTTAAAAGGCTATATTTGTACCTTTTATATTCTTATCAATTATCTGTTTTTCTGTGGAGACACCAATGTAAGAGTTATAAATACTGTGAGAGTATTCAGTTAGAGACTATGAGAAAAAGGCGTGTCAAAGATAATGTTATCAGTAATTGCATAGGAAGGTAGACAGAAACTATCAAGTCATGTCAAGCAAATCCTGTAATACCTATTTTTTAAAGGAATGCCTGATTCTTGTGTACCCACACACTCTCACTCAAGCATTTGAGACCACAAACACTAGTCATAAAGGAACTATTTTAACAAGTAATGTTACATACCTGGAGGGGAAACCTACGTTTCTTTTTCTCTGTTTAGAAAATTCTTGGAAGTGTTAAAGAAAGGTTAAGACATACTGTATCTTTTGCTCATTTAAAATTCCTTGTTCACGTCTGTGTGAATCATTTGCAATTCACACTAAATTGGAAATCTGAGTCTTTCCTAAACAACGTTTACTTGTTGTCACATAAAACCTGTTGCCAATTCATGATAAAATAGGCCTCAAATTCAATATGTGTGACCATTGAGACTAAAACACTAACAAAAACTTGAATCACATATAAAGCAACCTTAAGTGGTTTAGATCAGGCTTATACATTTTTTTATCTGTTTGAACACCCAATTGTATTATTATTTCGCTCTACATTTCCGTTTACAATTACTTGAGAATTGATGAGTCAGATTACAACCCTACTTTTAAGCCAATGCAACAATGCCGTTGTTCTTTTTACTGTTCACCGGAAAAATGTACACAATATCAGGACTGTAAGTCTTTCGAAATGTTATTTGTCATGCGTGATTGTGAATTAAAAGTATTTACAAAATGACTAGCATGTAGTCTGATTCTACATAGTTTCATGTTAGCAGTGGTTGAAAAATGTTCTCAGCAGTGTTTATTTCCTCTCTACGTCATGCACACAAATGGTTAAACTGGTTCATGCTGTCTGCTCTGTATTCAGACATTGGCCAGTTCCTCTGGCTGGGAATATTGATTGGAGAGGACCACAACCTTATATGGTTGTTGAAGAACTGAGGGTTGAACTGGGAGGGGTTCTGATGGTGGTACTATGCCTGGATCTCATATGTAATGAGCTACATCCCACAAGAAAGAAAATCACACATCTCTCTTTAAATATCCTGATTGGTTTCTCTTAGACAACATTGAGAAAATGGAAGGCAAAAATCAAACATCTGAGCAACAAAATCATTCTTTAAAATGGACCTTAGGACCATCAACATACATCTGACTAATAAATGTAAAATGCTGTGAATTCTGCTTGATGCAAAATCTGCAGCATAATTGCTGATAAACTAATAAACCCAGACAAGTATTCTCATAATGGTTTGAAGATACAAAAGACCCTGAAAACAGTCAATTCAATGAGCTAACGGCGAAAGATATACTCTAGTGGTTAGGTTTTTAGGTCAAGTGTATTTTTTAATGCTATCTTCTGTAAACAGACGACACTGATAACACGGTCTGGAATTTTGTTTGTGAGAGATAATGAATTATGGGGAAGTTCAGGGAAATCAAAATTCTCCTCTTAAATTAAAATTTTCCCGTATCGGTCATAAAACAATCCATCTTAGTTTCTAACGGAGTGATTCCTCTTAAATATCAAATGTCAGCTTCCTGTAAGTTGATGTTTAGAACTATCATTTCTTGTCTTGCAGAGAAGGATCTTGAATTTGGTTAAGCAGATCACTTTCCACTGCAAGTAAGCTGTCTTAACAAACCACATTAGATTATTGTTTGTTCATTTATCAGACACTTTTATCCGAAGCGATTTCAAGGTTATCAGTTTTTCAGTTTGTTTTCTTTGGAATCAAACTCATGACTGTTGCTAGTGCCTTACGGTACCAGCACGTTGCATGAACTATAAAACTTGCTCTTGCTAAATCTAGATATGAGTTTTAATAATTAAATGTGAATTTTATATAGCCTACTTTTGTTAAAGGGATTATATACGTTTCCTTATCTGTAACTGGGAATTTTTCTCTCCTAAAAGGAAAGTGAAATTACATTGTTTAGGAAGAAGGGTTTAAAGTATGTACATGTTCAAAGACACACATGAAAACAAAAGAAGATTGTAGCGGCAAGAGATTAAACTGTCTGTTCTGATGAGGTTCTTGTGGAAAGTGGCATATCCTGCTGAGGATGCTTCACATTTGACTGTCCTTTTATGGTCTAAGAATGTTTATAAGAGTGCTGTATAGATATCCAGCAGTGTGGTTTCATCATTGATGAATTAAGTCTCTGTCATGATGCCGAGACCAGACTGAAAGTGATTTTGAAAGCATTACCTCATAGGTTTCAGAATTACTGTCATGAAACAAATTAGGTAAACTGTGACAGGTTTAGTCCCTTCCTAAAAGGCCGGAAACCCTCTTGCGACATAGAGAAAAGTAAACATGTGATAACATAAAGCTAAACATCATATCTTCATTTAGATTCCTGTCTGGAGGAAAAAATGTAATTCTGTCATAATGTACTAGTAATCTATCATGGAGCACCAAGAGAATATACTAGCACAATATCCAAGCTGCTTTTTCTATACAAATAATTCAGCATCACTTTCATTTTATGGAAAAGAACAGATTCGGGTGCTTTGCACAACCCAAAACAGATATATGGGTTTGGAATGATAGCATGAGTGACAGAATATAATTTTTTAGGTTTAGTATTTAAACTTGTGAATTAAAAATATATCAGAATATCTTTATTATAAATATTTATTTACCTATCCCATTAATGTATTACTTGTTCAATTGACTGCTGACCCGTGTTTTTCCTTTCTTTACCTCTCTGTGCCAAGTTCTCACACTGGTAAGTGACCACGGACTGAATCCAAACTGCCTCTCATTTCATTGCTTGTCAAATGGCACGTATCTCAACTCGTGGATGGACTCATGCCCGTTCAGGCTTTCCCAGCATCACGTCCTATGAAAGGAGTGAAAATTCTCTGATGAGACAGTCTGTAGTGAGGCAATGGAAACATGCGTACCGCAATCTTTCCCCTCTTGCCCGCTGTGCTATGATTTCACGCCAATTAATCACAGAGAATGGAAGACTGTCCTTACATCCTCCCATAGAAGTGAGGGAGTTGAGCCTCATAGAGTAACTTTGGAAAAACGGGACCATTGATTACCAGAATTCTTAATGGCGCAATTAAAGGGCTCCTATCAAGTTTTACTCCGTCATGATTCAGTCAATCTTACATATTTACAGCTGGTAGTGGACAAACAATGCCGCACATTTAGGGCTAAATAACAGGCATCTCCTAAAATTATTCACTTGTTGCACAAGATGGCGCCGGTGAGCTTTTGGGATGCCAGAGTCGGCAGAATAATTTCCGGTCACTGTCTGGGAGGATTTTTGGCCTGCAAATATGGGTGTTTAAGACAAAAAATAAGAAAGTAATATATAAGCGAAATCACAGAACCTCTTTAAATTGCTGAGTACATCGTTAAGCTCAAACAACTCAATGTTATACAACCGGAAATTAGTCTGTGGATCTGGGGTTCCAAAAGCTCAGCCAGCGCCATATTTTGCAACTAGCCCATTGGCCAGTAGAATTTTGATGATTTCCACAGTGAGTAAGTGACTACTTTTAGTCAAATCTGATATTTAAAAAATCTGGGGTTATTTTCAAACTATAGTTGGGTCAAATGGACCCAGCATGTCAAATGGTTAAAACAATCCAGCATGTATAACCCACTTGTTGCGTTGGTCACTTTTTTTTCCATCTCTGTCAATGTCAAGGATGTTTTTTTCTTAAAGTATGTGCAGCTAAATGTGTGGGAGATCTATGATTTATGATATTGCCTCGCAAATCATAATAAATGTTTCAATATTCTATGAAGTATGACTCACTTAAGATTGGGCTATTTCTGCTGCATTTATTTGCCGTCTGAACAAGTCTGTCCCCCTGTAAATTTGATTCTGCATGTTTGAAGATTTCTTACAATATTTATCATATAGGAAATAGCTTTGTGCAATATTTTAATTGAAATATCAGTCCTGTTATGTTATGTTGTTATGTTATGTTATGCTATGTTATGTTTTACTTGAATATAATTACACACTGATAACTTGAATTCACAGTAAAATTCACAGTATATTTTTTCAGGATTTATTTATTCAAAAAGTCAAAAGTTCAACTTTAACAAATAAAAATAGCAACACTTCTTCAAATTAAACACACAGTAGCTGTGGAAAATTATTAAAGTTATTGTGACAGTAAGAAAATAGTTTATGTTTTGAGATGTTCAATTACATAGGCTTTGAAAAACAACGATGGAAAATAGAAACATAAACAAAATTAATAAACACTAACAGCTAGAAGCATCCAATTCAAGTAAAAACATGAAACAATATTATGACACTGGAACATTCACTGCTAAAATCTGAGGTCTATTGTAAACATACACAAACATCACACTACAGTGTTTAATAAATTATTTAAGACAAACCAAACATTGTACAAAACCTTTCATGAAAAATATAAAAAATACGCAATTAAAGTACAATAAATAACATAAATATCCAATAAATAAATAAATAATAAATAATATTCTTAGAGGAGACATTTATCAGAGCTCAGACGTCCGTTCTTTAAGTAAAACTGTTGGGTTGACATTTTGATCCGAGTGAGAGTTACTAGCATTTATAGTAGCAGATACAGAGTCTTTTACATCAGGTACAGAGAAGGAGGCCATAGGGCACTTCCCTTTGACATTATCACAAACAAGCTTCTGCAGAGAGGCAGTGTTAATGATGTCAAAGCCCACTTGACCACCAAACGTGCTGGGTTTCCAGTACTCGGGTGAACAGATGGGATTTCCCATTAGTCCTTTAAGGGAATAGGGGGCACCCATCTCCACCATGGTCTCTCCAAAGATGGCATTGGTCCTGGGCTTTTCAACCATCAGACCAGTATAAAGCTCCACTGCATCTACATCCCCATACATCTCCTTTAGTTCTCCAGCCATCTCTTTTTCTCCTGCAACATAAAACATGATCAGTTAAGTCGACTTAGCTCAATCCAAATGTTTTCTTCTTACAAAGAGATACCATTTGCATATATTAGGAAAGTAAAACGGTCGTGTGCTCATTTCCTCCAAATTCATTTGTTGGAGAATTCAAATCCTTTGATCTGCACGTATTGTTTATAAGCAACGAAAATCCTGTATGAAAACATAAAGCCTAATTTCCTGAAGAGGGTTTATGTTTATCTCGTTGATACTGTGCAGACCTAGTTGTTTTAAACAGGTGTGTTATTAAAACATGTCAATGTTTAGACTGGATAAACTGTCTTTCTCTGAAGAGAGCAACAGTATTCGTTCTCCTTTTTTCTCCCATTAGCCACCATTGCAGGCCATTTAGAATATAAACATGTTTCAGAAATGTACTCTAAACAAGAATTAAAGTAAGGCATTTTTACAGAAATATTACTCTGAATATATTATATCACAGGTTAGTTTAGTCAAAAAAAACAAGCCAGTTTTACAATTGTGAATTTTGCTCCACCCAAATGGTTATGAGTTTTTAAAAACATAACATGTAAGCAATCCTTTACCTGTCATTTCCTCAAAGGATTTGTATGGCTTCATGTTGAAGCGTTTTCTGTAGGCATTGATAGACTGGTAGCGCATTTGCCTGCTGTCTTCAATGGACTTTATGGCCACCCTTAAAACAGCTGGAGCAATGTTACGTCCTCCGGCAACCTGGGTCAAAGGAGAAGAGTTTTACTAAATCTTACTTCTGTCATTACAGAACCTAGAATACATGAAACACAACTCAATTGCTATATTTTAGCTTACCTGTCCAGCTATCTGTTTAGTGAATGACTCAACCAAGCTGTTGATGCCATAGTCAGCCACCATCGACGTGTTGAAAAGAAACTGCTGGTAATTGTAGACTTCATCTCGGATGTGAAATACATCTGGCATAAGCGGGTGCCAGTGGTAAAGCGTGTTAAACTCAGATGAGATCCTATTCTGGTACTGGAAACGTTCATTGAAGAGAAGTTCAGGATCAAATTTGAGCTTCAGGTGGTAGCCGCTCAGATGCTGCACGTAATCTTCGATGACAATTTTAATTGTCTCGCCTGTGAGGACACAACAGAGAATGATGATGTGTTTACTGACTGAAAGATTTATCAAAGTAACCATTTTTAATCCAAATACATATGGTTTTAAATTCACAATTCATTCACAAACATTTGCTCGTCTCAAACAATGTTTGTCTCTGTAACAAATCCAAATTTAAACAAAACTACGATATGTCCTTGTCTACAGGATACTAACCAATCAGAATGAGTCTTGAGGTCTGAAACAGCCTCTCATCGTCCCAGTCAGGATGTTCCTGTTTTAGAATATCACACACACGGTTGTGTTCGCGCAGCCAGATGGTTGCATACATCATGAGTCCGGGGACCAGTCCGAAGGCCTCGTGACCCACAGCGAAGCGCCGCGACTCAGGTATATGTGGAGGGTAGTGCATGTCGACTTGAACCTCACTGACTGTTGGAGGATACACCTCACCATCCAGAATCTGGGTAAGAGAAAGGCTTTCCGTAAATTATCTGAGAGATTGTATTTACAAGCATGCTTGGAATATAAATTTAGAAGGAATTATAGGCTAAATGCATTGGGGGGAGATATTTCTTACCTGATATCTCAGCTTGCCGTCTTTAAAAAGTCTCAGCTTGTGTTGGCGATCAAGCCCCTGTCCATAAATGTGACCCAAGTCAACCTGAAGACGCCAAACAAAATCATTTAGATATTAATTGCGAAGCTCTAATTATGAATTATAACCATCAGTAAAATTATGCTGCATTACTTAACTGTAAACCATTTTACAAATGTATTTTAATTTACACTCACCCCATGATTTAAGGCTGTTGTGAACGCTGGACCTTTCTTTTGGTCGGTTTTGAAGAACTGGTGAGTGAAATGTTGAGCGAAGAAGGCAAACATAAGACTAGTGCGTTGAGGGTCTGGGATGAACTTTCTCCTCATTAGAAGTTTCTCAGCCAAAACCTTAACATCTGGCAGTTCATTCTTACCTGCCAAGAAAGACCAAGAAATATTTATTAAAAACATCAACCTTACATTTACATCAGAGGGTTACATCAAGAAAAGGACACAGGACACTAATATGGTTGCTTAGACAGGCTTTGTGCTTGACGTATTCTCTACTCCCTTTAAATAGAATGTGCTTCATGTGGTAGCATGGAAATTAACCGCCTTTAATCTTAATGTGATTTAATCCGCATCACTAAAAGTAATTTAAGATTTAATGAAGGTAGAAGTTGACCATTCCCTTACGAAAATGAACATATCACAATTTGTTTTGTTGGCATTAGTAGTAAAACCATATTACCCGCAAGTTGGCCATTGTCTCACTATAGTTAGCATAGTTTAACCATGATATTTGTGTCAAACGTTTTATAATATAAAAGAAAAGCAATCATCCACAAAACATGGTTAGGAATGTCGTAGGCATATCTTTCATTTTCGTTTGCTTTTCTGTTCCACACACCTAAGGCATGCAGACGCGCAGGTTGAGTCCGCCAACTGCGCACTGCGTCTGTCGGTGATGTAATGGCGCAATAAAAGGTATATGCTAAGAAATGTGAGAGAACAGGTCTGAGACTCACCTGCGACTCCCATGGGCGTTGGGCAATCGTGCGGTACAGGAGGCAGTGTGCGAGTATAGTAGGAGAGATTAGAGTAGGCTTCCCAGCTTTTGTAACCATAGTCAGCATTGTATATTGGAGGGCTGTCGATCAGATGGGCGCGTGCTGATTCAAGAGAGAGGGAAAACGTTTCAATTACACAGAATGCAGTTTCATTCTCGCCAAAGATGAAAGATACATGTTACAAAGTTTGACAGAGAAAAGTTTTTCGTTTTCTTGCATACCATAAACACTATAGAATGTATACGAACGATACAAAAAATACAAAATAGCGTTTCTTACATGTGAGTACATAGCGCATTATGGCGTTGCGCACAAATGACAAGCTGTTGACAATATTCCACAAGCCTTTGAAACGGGTGAGGATGTAATGGACAGTGTTGGGAGTGGGCTTCAGAGACACCTTCACCCATGTGAGAAACTCGGCTGTTAAAACGACACAAAAGTTCAAGTTAGCTGGGCACAGGAAGCACATTTGTTTAAAGACTCAACAAGGTCTCACTTACGTGTGGTGCAGTTTTGACCGTAATATCCAGTGCGCGTACAATCACATTCATAAGAGTCGGAGCCCATCGCCGTACAGAAACCTCGATTCTGACATGGGTCTGCGCAACAGGGGTTGGCTACAAAAAATCACAGATGCATTAATTAATACTTATTTGTAAACAGTTTGAGCTTGCGATATAGAATATATAGAAAGTTTGGCTTACCTCCATGGCAAACCATGAACCCCATGTGCAAAAGAAGAATGACCGATACGATGCTTCTCATTCCTGTCCCTTGTATTGGCCGAGGCCTCATCCTCAACGCTCGAGATCAAAATATGAATGAACTTTCGAGTGAAAGAGGTGCAGTTATATGTAAAGGGTAAGTGACGCAATGATAGCGTTCACACTCAAACGCACATGACTCACCACGCAGGTGCGAGCGATACGCGCGATACAAACAATGATACAATGATTTGTTTGATGTTAAGCACTAACTGATTATCGGATGCCATTAATTAAAAAAAAACGTCTCTAGGCTATGTTGGGATAAAAGCCTAAAGTTATTTTTTAGGTAGGTGAATAAATCCCTCCTAATAAAAAACACGAATTTTTAAGTGAAAATGATTGCAAATACAACAAACATGAAGAATAATTTGACAACTCTTATCTTAGATGTAATGTGTGTTTATATTTGATCTAGGATTGTTATCAAACGTTGCCATATCGGAGATGGGGATTTTTAGTACCGAAGTAACGGTACGCCCCCTTGTGGACAATGATTTCACGATCTCATAAAAGACCCGTTGATGTCAAATAGCGCTTCATCACACTTGGTGTTCATTTTGCTCATTAATAACCATTCTTTTAACTAATCTACACAAACCCGAGTAAAATATATAATATCATTTTACCGCAAAAATAACTTTAATGTACAGAGGAACCGAAATGCGTGAGAGTTTTTCAATATTACGAAGCCGTTTAGCACCTCCTCCACTTCTCAAAATGATGCTGTCTGCATTGAGGAAATACAACTATTTCTATTTTTACCGGATTATAGACTCGGTGTGCACTTCAGCCCAGCATAAGACATAGGCTACTGCAAAGTTGGTTACACAGATAGTAAATTGTTCACGGCAGGTAAGCTGTTGTTCATATAACATCAAGTAACGGCATGACGTAGCGGTGTAAACTCTCATCTGCGGACAGTTTAGGGGCGATTGCATGACGAGGAGGATTGCAAAATGATTTTCCATATTTCAGTTGTTTAAAAGGGTTGTTTAAAACAAACATTCATGACTTATTCACCCTTATTTTGTCAAAACCTGTTTATGACTCAGTGGAGCACAAAATAAGATATTTCATAAAACGTCTTAGTGGTTTGTGTCCATATTGAATGGTGTGGTGTGGGGGGGTTTCTGATACAGTTGCTGTGTGTTGTGTTGGCCCTGCGCTAAACGTTCCTTGTGTATGGCGAAAAAAATTGACTTATTCTACTGTAAATAAAAACATTTAAGTTTAAAACTTAAAGTTCTTTAGGCTACTTGAAGTAAAAAGACAAAAGCTGTGAAAGTGCTGAGGTGGATTTTTTGCTATTCAGGGCATTTTAAGTGTCTCAATGCAGTCTAATCAATGGAAGTGAGACTTTTTTCATCCTTTTCCACACTTCCACTTTACACTTATTTCGATTTTTGTCTGTCTGGATGAAAATACTTTATTCCATGTCCGATATTGGAATTACGAATGACAAGAATTATTTTTACTGAATTTAGATGTCCAGAAGCACCAGGACAAAGTTCTTCGAAGGAGTCCTGCCAGTTTTGTCTAGTTTTGCAGTTAAGCCACCATGTCACTCACAGATCATCATATATTTGTAAGTAGAACACCGGAGAGAGCCTTTCAAGAGTCCACATTGGAGGCGGATAAAGATTTCTGCAATCTTGAACATTGTACTTTTTGGGAACATATAGCAGTTTAGATGTTATAAAATCAACTAGTAAAAATAAATGTTTCTATATATTGCTTTTTAGGTAAACTCTTTATACTCATAGTAGGCTTCTGTTGGGGAAACACAGCACTGTTCATATTGCAACTTCCCTTTTTCCTTAATATAGATCAGTAATTTATTTTTAATGTGCAATTCAATTTAGATCTAGTCCATAAGTATGTATACTGTCATAAGTATGCCTTTTATTTATTTTTCTCTCAGTTGTGTCAATAGCATTAATGGAAACAGTGATGTAAAGTAAATGTTTTTTTTTCTCAGGTCGAACAGCAAATCTCACATAAATTCAAAGTAAAAGTGTTAAGAGCTGAAAATGTAACCAAAGGACCTCTCGGAGATCTGTGTAAGTAAAGATTGGGTCATACTTCTTTTCATACTGAGAAAATAGGGGAAGTTGGCAACAACCGTCACAAGACATAGAGTGTCGTGCATTTCTACAGGATCATCAGTTGCAAGCTACTATTCTCCCAAGATTAAATAAAGAGATTTGTTATACCAAAATATAAACCATGAATGTCCTAAATGTGCTTGTAGTGGACACTCCGGATCCATATGTGGAATTGTTCATCCCCACATCTCCTGAAAGCAGGAAGAAGACAAGACATATAGACAATGACATCAATCCAGAGTGGAATGAGACCTTTGAATTCATCCTGGACCCAAACCTAGAAAATGTCCTGGAGGTAAATTGAAACTCATTTGTCCCCAAACAGACCCTCACACACTCTGAACCTATATTTTGTTTTTATTATAAACTAGTGTAAAACATGTATTAACATTGAACAAAAATATAAATTCTGAGTGCATGTTCACATCCGTGTTTATAATGTTTAGACCTTTGCTGTTTGATCTGTGAACAGTCTTATGAAAAGCTGTTTGTTTAAAGCATACGTAGAGTCAATGGCATGGGTGCTGTTCTTTGTTTCCTAGCTGACATTAATGGATGCAAATTATGTGGTGGATGAAATGCTGGGGACAGCCTCATATGCCATCTCTAAACTCAAGGTTGGACAAACAGAACAGGTGTCATTCCTTATAGGAAAAGTATGTTTCTTTCTTTTTTCTTTGAATTCATTGTGGATGAATTGCATTATGATTTAAGGGTTTAACACGTTCTGTTTTTCACAGATGACCAACGTGTACTGTCAGCTGTCTTTAGAGGAGTATCTACACTTGTTCTCAATTTATATACCACATTGTGCAATAGGGGGGTATAATGTTTTGTAAGCTCATTGTCTGATGTTTTGTAGCTCAGCAATGGACCTTCGATTCAATCTGGATCTGTGCCAGAAAGAAAAACTGTACAGACAACTCCGCCGTGACAGAGTCATGCTCGGCATCAAGAAATTGCTACACATGGAGAAACCTTCTTTTCTCCCATCCTCTCCCAATGAGGTACCACCCATTTATTCCCTGCTTTCTAAACTGCCGTTAGACATTCAGATAAGCACCACCAGGGTTGAGCTAGAAATCTTCTTGAAATGTTTTTCCCCATATATTTCTATGTGTGTAACTGTGTATTTAGTTGGTTGTCCTCTGTTGGGTTTAGAAAAAATGCTGTTTGGTGGATCTTTGAAAGGTCCAGTGTATAAAATTTAGTGGCATCTAGTGGTGAGGTTTTGAATTGCAACCAACGGCTCCCACCCTTTTGACGCACTACGGTGGCTGACACAGGACTAAGATGTCGTCACGTTTTGCTACTTTGCTGAAGGATATAACGTATTAACGAAAAACGCTCTTTAGAGCAGTTTGTCCGTTTAGGGCTACTGTAGAAACAACATGGTGAATTCCATGCAGGGGGACGTGTGAAGTATGTAGATAGAAATAGATCATTCTAAGGTATCAAAACACTTTATTACGTAAGGTCTTTATACACCTTTTAGACATAATTCTGTTTGTTATATTGAATTTCTGTCAATAGATCCTCCAGAAAATAACACATTGGACCTTTAAAAACATAAATAATGGAAGATAATAGACATACGGCACGATGTATATACACACGACATGTCATATAATTTGTTTATTGAAATTTATTAATATTAAAGACTCAAAGGTCGTGGTAACACTGTACTGTATTTGCTGGGAGGACTCATGACAAGTTAAAGACCTAAATATTAAACAGCAGAAAGGCAAGACATTCCATGACACGAATTAAAAAAGTCCAGCTCACTAATACAATTGACTTAGATTTCCTGGACACTCTTAAATTTATACATCGCTTTAGTCGTGATGTAATTCACAAGATAAATGGCCACATGACACATGCGATGACTCAGACGTTACAGAATATACCACTTTCCTAAAACAGTTCTTATTTACTGGTTTAATAACAGACAATGTCTTAAGGTTCAGTTCCTTGTGTGTCTGACGCTATTGTTTTCAAATTCCTCTTTTATGTGTGTATTCCTTCGACCTTTGCTGGTTAAGTCTTGGGTCAGCCAACATGTGAAATGGTCGAAATTCGACTGTGAGGAGGAAGTGTTAGCCGAGACCTGTGAGAACACACAACACAGGACTGGTGTGTTATTACTGGAAGGATTTGTAAGAAAGAAAAACATATTCCGTCTGCGCTGGAAGTCTCAAAGAGTAAAATGCAGGACATGACAACTGCTTTTGTGCACAAAGTGTAAATCAAAAAACATTAATTCATGAATTCGATTACGGTAAGAGATCGAAATTCAAAAGGTTTGGTTGTCCACGTTGTTCAAGCAGCACACTGTTTGTAGTTCTTGTTCAGTAAATCTCATCCAATTAATGGAAAGATTTGTTTTGCTTTATTGTGTATATGTGAAGGTTCCAGTGATAGCTGTGTTAGGGTCAGGAGGAGGTTTCAGGGCGATGGTTGGGTTCTCTGGAGTAATGAAGGCTTTGTACGAATCTGAAGTTCTGGACTGTGTGACATATACTGCTGGCCTTTCTGGATCAACCTGGTAGGAGAAGATTTTACTCTTTACCAGGCAGAAATATGGGAATATACTGAAAAATATAATGCAACAGATTAAATAATACATTTCCATTTGTCAGCAGTCTATGTACTTTTCAGTATAGTGTAATGAACTGTATTACCAATATTATATATATATATATTTAAACATATACAGTATATATTACTATATATTAAATTATTTAATGGGTAGTTCACCCAAAAATGAAAATTCTGTCATCATTTATTCAAACTCGAGTTGTTCAAAATCTGTATTCATTACTTTGTTCTAATGAACACAAAGATATTTGGAAGAATTTGTGTAATCGAAGAGTTCTTGGTTTCTATTGGCTACCATACTAAGAAAAGTGTTCTGTTGAACTTTTCAACGTAACAAATGCATTTAAAAAGCTAATTTTCGTAGTCAATGGCGGACAAAAACTATTTGCATACTGTTTGCCATAAAAATCTTTCTCTGTGTTCATCAGAACAAAGAAATGTATAAAGATTTGGAACAAGTTGAGGGTGAATAAATGATGACAGAATGATCTGTACCTTTAATATATCGAAAAATATGTTTTCTTTGCATATCAAAAGCCTCCCGGTGCAAACTCGCATTTCTCGTTCTGTGTCTCACAGGTACATGTCTTCTCTATACTCCCACCCAGAGTTCCCAGTAACGGGCCCTGAGCAGATCAACCGTGAGCTGATGAATCGTGTCAGCAGTAACCCTCTTAAACTACTTCTTCCCAAACACATCACTAACTACGTCCATGCCCTGTGGAGCAAGAAGTCCGCAGGGCAGCCTGTTACCTTCACAGATATCTTCGGGATGTTGATCGGCGAGACACTTATTCCTTCTGTGGGTGTTTTACATTTACTGTATATCTAATTTGTGCTTCAGACAGATCATCTTACATTTGTACATTTCTGTCAGATGTTTAAAAATGATGACGTCTCTCTCCACAGAGGATGGACACCAAGTTGAGTGATTTTCAAGAGAAGATAAATGAAGCGCAGGCTCCTCTTCCCTTGTTCACTTGCCTGCACGTTAAACCAGATGTGTCTGAGCTTAAGTTTGCAGGTCTGTGTTTATATTTACACTCTTTTAATCATATTTTCTCTTATTTGTTTATTGAACAGTCCAGAGTATGGACTATTGCATTGTTTATATGTTCACATAGTTTACTCATTTCTGTGTGTATGTGAATAGTCATCACTATTTAATAAATCCTATCAATCAGCCAAATCATTGTTTGAATAAAATCTATGTTAAAAGATTTGTGTAAGGCAAGAAAGAAAGAAAGTCTATAGGATGTCCTTGATAGTATAGTAAAGCAAACTTGCAATGTGTCGCTTGCCAGCGGAAACCTTGTCTTTCAAAAACACTACTTTTCAGGAAAATTTTAATATTTAAAAAAATCACTGTGTTTACTAGCTGCTTTTAAAAGTTTTCACTGGTTGAATTTTTGCAAAATTCAAAGACAAACATGAAGGGTGATCAATAATAAAGATAAAAAAACACAAAAGGAGATAAGAGGATTCCGCCCGACAGTGACGAGATAATATTTGAGTCTGAATTTCTATGAGTACAATAACATAAACATGCAACATGACAATATTGCGAACTCAGATAGGAAGTTATCACTTATTCGGTCTTGTAAAATCCAACTAAATGACTCATTACTCATTGCACCATACAGCCCATCACTGTATTCAGAATGCAGAGGGATCCCGTTTATAGTAGTCTGACCTGTTGAACTGCAAGGGGAGAACCCGGTCACGTCAGCAGATTAGTGAAAGCATGCATAGTAATATGTTACATGTCTTTATTTTAGTTCAAAGAGGACACGCATTGTTCTCGAAGTGCACGCTTGCTGTCAAAGTCTATCTGTTAGTGTGTAATTGTATACAGGGCTCAAAGACATACCTGCAATTCTAGTGTCAGTTTTCACCAGCTGGTATACAAACATGACGTCAGTTGAATTCATTGTTCTGTGAAGGAGAAGCAGACCGTCAAATGACTGAGGTTGCCTTTCTAGTCAAGAAGTGATGAACTCACTATTGACTTTAAAGAAATAATTCACATTTTAAATTCAACCTGTTCTTACAAATTCTCGTGCATGCGTGAAGATTTTTTTTGTTGATAGCAGAAGAAAATTCAGATGCAAACTTGATATTTTTTATAAATGAGCTGATGTAACATGAATGACGTGCCATGTGGTTGGCATAAGAGCCGCTCCTACCTCAACAATAGACTAAATACGACTGGGTATATCTCCGGCTGTCATAAATCATCTTGTCAACACCCACAAGTCACCTTTGTAATAGTCACATGTAATTAATACTTGACATCTATTTGTATGGTTTTCTAAAATCTGAAATCTAAATCATTGTTGCCTTCCCACCTTTGAAACACATCTGAAATATGTGATTCATCCTCATTGTGCCTCATGGAACATGCTGTAATTTTACTCTTTCATGGACATGTTTTGTAGACTTCTATTAGTTGTGGATGCAATTCTGTTGTGTTACATGTTTTGATTGATGTGTTTTATTTAACAGATTGGGTGGAGTTCAGTCCGTATGAAATCGGAATGGCTAAGTATGGAACTTTCATGACTCCTGACCTGTTTGGAAGCAAGTTTTTCAGGGGGAATGTGATGAAGAAGTACGAAGAGAACCCTCTTCACTTTCTGATGGGTGAGGGGTCTTTGTTAATGATAATAAATGAATGCACTGTAAGTCGCCTTGGATGAAATGATCTGTCAAATGCATAAATGTAAATGTAGTAAGTAGAGAAGCATGAGAACAGTAATGTGTCTTGTCATGGAAACGGCACTGTATGTTGTTGGGTTTGTCACTGTACGGGTTAAATGTCCGACTCAGGGTGTTGGTTAATAAAGTCAAGGTATTGTAATTTCATTGTGATTCAATGGTACACACTCACACTTCAGGATAGGACAGAACGTGTTGCCTTGAGCGTAAAGGAAAATTCCTCATAGGGTGGAACCCAAAGATAGAGTTTCACGGTAGATTAACTGTTTATTTTTAAAACTAAAAATACAATGATGTAACTATCTGACAAGGTATTTGTTTACTAGTGTTTCAGATTTCACCTGCTCTAAGGTGCGTCACTTTTGCAATAGATCTCAAGGAATCTGAAAAACGGTTGAGAAATTTTCTTGAAAGAAATACAATACAATGCAAAACAAAGATTTGTTTTGAAAGAACTGAAGTTTATTTTACCTCTATTTCTAAGTAATCTATTTTGGGCTTATATCGTTTTTATTATTGAGAGGGCAGTAGAGACTTTTAGCTCTGTTTTTATTGTTCTGAATTAAAGGGGTCATAAGGCGTGAACAGGTGTTTTCTGTGTATTTGTTGTGTTATAAGTTGCCCATGCATGTATGAGACACGTAAAATTGGAAAAATGTAAGTGTCGGAAAAAAAGTTACATTCTATCTAAAAGCGAATGCTCACCCAGACCTGCCTGAAACGCCTCGTGTAACCACACCTCCACAAATCTACGTCAGTTCGTGGTATGAGTTAACTGAGACCGCCCAAATGTATTCGTAAGTCAGCACTGTCAGGACAATTGCTTTGGAACCTGTGTTCCAAATATGGTAAGAGGTGTTACATTTCCGTCACACGCTTGGAGTATTGGACCGATCACTACGCACTGGTTAACTGGCCAATCATAGCACACCTCGCTTTTCAGAGCGAAGAGCTTTTCTAAAAATCTGCGCGTTTCAGAGAGGCGTGGCAAAGAGGAGATACAAACATGCACGTTTTTTGTAAAATACAGCGTTTTTCTTACCTTAAATTGTGTAAACAAATTATATTTGTTTTAGCCGTGTCATATGACCCTTTTAAGTACAGTTTCAAAAATACATCATAGAGTTTATTGTTGTCATTTGGTGCGATTTTATGACGATATGGCCAGGGGATCATGGGATGCAGAATCTCATCCAGTATGTTTGTATATGTTGGACAGGTGTGTGGGGCAGTGCCTTCTCAATCCTCTTCAACAGAGTTCTGGGAATGAATGATGTGACAAAAGGAAGCACCATGGAGGAAGAACTGGGTAAGATTGAGCCTACTTATATAAAGCACTAATAATATGTATTAGCATTCAGATACTGATCAAGTGATAGTATGTTGCTGACAAATGTACCCTTAGTGCTAAATTGTGTATTTGTATCCTGGCCATATATACCGTACAATATAAAGGACTTTTATTGAAGTAGACTTTATATACATCCATTAACCTTAACCAAACACCAGTTTGTGATTTTTTTGTTAAACAATTCTTAAAAATCAAGCATTGCGTTAGTTCAGGCAGGTCAGGCCAGTTTAGATTGCTTAGATTGCTTAGATTGTTCTGACATGCACCAATCATAATCCGACACACACCACAGCGCAGCATTTAAATTCCCATTCATTCCGAATCACAGTCTCTGCAGTAACTCACCGGATGCCCCCCCTCCATCCCCAACTTCGCCTCATTTACTAAATAAAATCTGCGGTTCAGTGATCATGCGTTTGTGTATCACATGCATGTATATCATGGTTCTGTTCCATACCCAGGGGGGTTTCCACTCTCTGATCTCCCCGCCCCGTCCAGGAATCGTGCCGGACGAGCGCGTGGAGTCGGCCCAGAACAGAACCATAACCCCAATACCAAATTGATGAATTACTGTTCAATAAAATCTGTTTTTAAACGTAAGTGGTCCTGACTGAAATGTAGTTGTTTTCTTGTTTTACAGAGCAGATCAAACCAGAACACATCCTAGGAGAGGACTTACTAGACAATGACGAAGACTCTCAACAAGGTGAGATTTTACATAATCTACTTGAGATGTCAATGAAAACGTCCAAAATTTCCAAACCTCTTTTCTGACTTGTTCCAGCAGATGCTGATTATCAGTCCAGCTGGATGCAGCGCATGGTGAGCTCTTTTTGTGGTGACTTGGTTCTATTTAAAACGCGAGAGGGAAGAGCGGGGAAAGTTCACAACTTCATGCTCGGCTTAAACCTCAACAACGAAATCCCACTTTCCTCTTTCACCGAGACCCTTAGCCCTGTAGAGGAAGAGGTTGATGCTGTGACAGGTCAGAGTTCACTTTATCCATTTTACGTATCTTACTTAATTTACTAAATTTTATCGATTTTGCTCAAATTTGTGATGTTTTTAGACCCGTTTGAGTTTGATCGCATCTATGAGCCGTTAGATGTGAAAAGCAGGAAGATCCACGTGGTGGACAGTGGTTTGACGTTCAACCTCCCTTTTCCCTTGATCCTGAGACCTCAAAGGGGTGTCGACCTCATCATCTCCTTTGACTTCTCAGCCCGACCCAGCGACTCCAGTCCCCCATTTAAGGTGATTGCACACATATCCACAAATGTGAACACACGTCATGCCCATGCATGGAAAACAAGCTTTTAAATGATCTGTCTATTGTAGGAGCTCCTGCTGGCCGAGAAATGGGCACGAATGAATAAGCTTCCGTTTCCTAAGATCGACCCTAGGGTGTTTGACCGGGAAGGACTTAAGGAGTGTTACGTCTTCAAGCCCAAAAAAGGAGAAAGGAACTGCCCCATCATCATCCATTTTGTTTTGGTCAATATCGACTTCAGGACGTTCAAAGCTCCAGGTGTGTGTTCAGTGGTTCGTGTGTGAAGACTTTCCTCAACCTGAGATATCACTTCCTGTTTACACTGTGCTGTGATTTGCACATTTGTTTGTGTTTATGGAAGTCTATGTTGGAGGCTTTTATGAGTTGGCTGATTTACATTTCTGTTTATATAAGGAATGAAGTGGGTGTGTTTCTCAATGCTGATTCTGTTTATGTGGTTTCAAAAGAGATGTATGTTTAATTCTAAGAACCTTGCGTGGTGTGTTTTGTAGGAGTTCCACGTGAGACGGACGAAGAGAGAAAATTTGCAGACTTTGATATTTTCGATGATCCAGAGACGCCATATTCCACATTCAACTTCCAGTATTCAAACCAAGCCTTCACCCAGTTGCATGATCTTATGGAATTCAACACTCTTAACAATATAGAGGTCAGATCAATTTTGTTGTATTTTCTACTCTATTTCTACTATAATTTTATGTACTTAGGTTACCCTCAACTCCCCCTATTATGCAAGTATTGGATCCCATGGTGTTACAAAACCCATATGCTTTTATATATTTCCATTATTGAGATTTTTTGAAGAATCATCTTTTCAACATTTCATAGTAATGACACATTAAGCTTCACAATCTCCAAGTATAATAACTTTGTGATGAGTAGACCAAAAGTCGATAAATCAAATGACAGCTTATATTGGTTCTTTATACAAAGTAAGCTGTTGTATATTTTTAAGAAATGGAATAAATTGCATGAGTTGGGGCATTTTGAAAGTCTTTTCTGGTTTGTTTTGCAGCTTTACATCTGTTGTCATGACCTGTCTTGGCCACAGATATTATGTGCTTTGTTTTCCTAAAGTTACATTTTTTAGATCCTCTTTCACATTTTTGTCTAGGTCATCAAAGAAGCAATAAAGGACAGTATTCTGGATAAGAAGGAGAATCCATCTCGCTTCTCTGTCACGCTTCCTTTAAGTAAAGTTCAAAACAAAAAACTGAAGAACTTGAAAAAGGAGTCTGGAGGACACCCGTGCCAATAGGGGGGTGGATGTATTATGCGGTTCCAGCTACAGGAAGTTTACAGATGATACTCATCTCATCATGGAAAACACTTTTAACTGAAAAATAACCAGATGATCTGGTTTGGTCCCTAAGAAAGTTTCCATGTAACCATGAAGATAAAGAGTACTCGATTTATCTGCTGAAAACTGTTACACATTTGACAGTCAAATTGTTCTCATTGAGTTGTGGTAACAGTGCCAACATTTCAGAGTAGACAAAATATACCAAATATTTTTTTTATATATATATATATAATATCTTTTTTTTAACTTGCTGATAGATGCTTGTGTGTCTTTTATAAATGATTTCCATCCTAAAAGAATTGAAATAGATTTGGAAAATGTATATATACTTTTTCTATTATACTCATGGCAAATCTTTACATTGAGCTTCTGTTAAATTATCATTAATTCACAATATTTATATAACAGGATTTATTTATCTTAGTCCGTGTTAATTTCAACATTTACAAATATTATGTTTAAAATCAAACGTTGCAATTTTTTACATTAGTTAATGCATAAATTATTATAAACATTAATGTATACGCATTATTTAACATTAAGAACAAATATTATTAAGTGCTGAAAACTATGTCGCTCATTGTTAGTTCATTTTTATGCATTAACTAATGTTAACTTGTGAAGTGTTAACATATTAATACAAACACTGAAAATCCCCTTTGGGCTTTAGGCAGGTTTGTTAAATGACAACCTGGTCCTTGTGAAACATTTGATTTATGTTTATGAAACAAGTGAGTGACTCAACAAAAAAGACAACATCCTGAGGGACAAAACATGTCATGAAACCATGGCAACCCCAAACCTTCCTCTTATTGTGAGGTACTGAACAGGTGTTAGGCTGTAGTTTTGGTTCTTCCCCTTTGGATGATGTAAAGTTGAATGAAGTTTGTAATGGTTATAGGATTTTTGAGCAAGGTTTTTTCATCATTTTGATTTACATAAGCTATTCACAAATTATTTAGTATAGTATTTATTACTAAACTGTGTAACCATGAATACCCGTATTTCATAAAGTATAAGGTGTTCTTTGAATCAAGTTCACTTGTAAGCATTGTTTACATATAGTATTAAATGACTAAATACTATTCAAATTTCTGTTGCACTGTCTCTTATTCTCATGCTACTCATTCTGTCTAATGTTTATCATAATTGACATATTCAGAGAGGATGTGCCTCTATGGGCTTCGGGATATCCCGACCTACATATTTACATTTATGCAATTGCGACTTGCAATGAATTATACTAGACATTTGTTTCTAAATATTTGCAATCCCTGAGATTGAGCCCATGACCTTTGCGATGCTAGCGCTATGCTCTAACCACAGAGCTACAGGAAAGCAGATCTGCTGAATGGTTTCTTACAAGTCAAAGTGACTTAGGCATGAGGGCTCTGAACACTTTCCTGCAGGCTTTAAGGAAATACTGATATTTGAGAAGCAATCTAGAAAATACATGTCAGCCAAAACAAGCTACAAAAGCCAGTGAGCAATGGATACTTTGGCACAGGTTGTTCTTCATAACTTTACCTTTGTGTGTGTACCAGACAGGTGTGTGTCAAATTAACGCCATTATTACTGGCAATACTCGTTGAATCTTGTACCAGATATAAAACATTACCTTCCCATTAAATAAATAATAAAATCATGTGGGAGCATTACTCCTCTCTAATTAAAAGGTGTGCAGGCTTATAGGAAGGAAATATATCTTTATATTGATGGTCATTCAGAAAAAATGCAAAAATGTATAACTCATCCTCATTGTGCAACTCCCAACTTTTATTACTGATCTGCACAAACATTTACACCGAATCCTTGGTCTTATAATGTCCTCTAGGTCACATTTTGCGTATGGGGGCTTTCCACCCATAAAGTTGGCAGTTTGTACAGTGATTACACCATGAGAAGATCTGTAACGTTTTCAAATAATTCTTAGAGACAAATTTGACAGTACACTGATGATTGGGTGTCATATAAGCCCCCATGTGAAAGATTCACTGAATTGACGGAAATTCCACATTGATTCCAGCTGTGAAAATCTTCACTCTCATCCTGACTTGCAAGGTGACTCAATGGTCAAGAATGACAAAGGTTCTTAAAAGGTCCCAAGTAAATCCAGTCTAACCTGAACGTCTATAAAACGTTTAACACTTAGTTGAGCTATGTAATGCTTTTTGCTGGGAAGCAAAATCATCAAGGCCCCAAACTGTTTATCGTTGGCTGCGTTTCGTGTCACTGCCTAAAAACTGTCACATTTAAAATTAAGTTGAGCAATTTCATGCAACTACAGGAACATTGTGTAAATAGATCTGGGGTTCCCAACCTCGTTCTTAAGGACTTCTGGTCTAATTGTTTGTAAACACAAAATGTGACAGGAAGTTTCACATTTAGTTTGGAAGTAGTCATGTGTCCAGGTGTGTGTATATATTAATGAACAGTTTACACACATAGTTAAGGGTATTTTTCAAGGGTCCAGTGGCATTGAAGACGGAGGGTGCAAATGCTGTTTTTTCAATCATCTAACATTGAATTTTTGTCATAATCCGGACTCTAAATAGAAGATGTAGATTTGCCATGATGCCAGCTATTTGCTGAAGTTCATCTTTCAAACCGAACATCATGGAATTCAGCACTCATCAGGTGCTTTTGCTACCCTTAAAAAAAGTGTTCTAGTGTTAATATTAGTAACTTTTATTGACGTAAGATTATTCTAGACTTAAATAATGTGTAAGACATGTTAACTACAATCTTGTACGTATTTTAAATTTAGTCGTAGGATAACAAGACATTCAAAATAAGTTCATGTCATTTTCCTCAAATGTTGCCTTTAATTTTTTCAATATTTTCAATATTCATATTCTTTTCGCTCACTCAGATGCTGTGAGGAGCTGTAGCCCAAATGCATCAGATTCAGACTTTAATGCAGCAAAGGGGAATCACCTGAAACATGCTTGGGGGGTGAATATAAAAAATGAGCCATAAACAACTTTCACCGACTTTAAAACATTTACACATGCGTTAACCATATAATCCCGTATTTTGATGTTTTCTTGTTTTAATGCTGTTTAACAGTCATACAGTGTTAGGAAATAATAGGATTTCCGATAGAGCAATTGGTACTGCCATAGGTCTGCATCAATGGTGGAAGACATGAATCATACTCTTGGAAGAGCCAGTGGTCGGGACCAAGAAATTGAGAGTAAACATTTGAAAAAAAAATAGATAAATACGTAATAACTATAATACTGTACTTTTGTTATTTTCCTGTTTGATAAATGGCTGCTTAACATTATGTTTTGAGAAAATACAAATGATGTTCAACTTTTTTTAATTTTCTTTTTGTAAAAAAATTTGGGGTCATTTTGGAGTCTGACCTTAGTTTCAGCAGTCATGTCAAAGCAATAAGGAAATCAGCGTACTACCATCTCAGAAACATAGCCAGAATCAGATGTTTTGTCTCAAGCAAAGATTTAGAGAAACTAGTCCATGCTTTCATCACCAGCAGGGTGGATTACTGTAATGGACTCCTTACATGTCTTCCCAAAAAGACCATCACACAGCTGCAGCTCATACAGAACGCTGCTGCCAGGATTCTGACCAGAACCAAAAAATCTGAGCATATCACTCCAATCCTCAGGTCTTTAAACTGGTTACCAGTTACTTCTAGAATCAACTTCACAGTATTATTCATTTTCTATAAATCTCTTAATGGTCTATGACCTAAATACATCTCAGATATGCTCATTGAATATAAACCAATCAGATTTCTCAGATCATCAGGATCAAGTCAGTTAGAGATAACAAGGGTTCACTCAAAACAGGGCGAGTCAGTGTTTAGTCATTACGCCACCCATAGCTGGAATCCGCTTCCAGAAGACATCAGACATTCACCAACAGTAGCTCCTTTTAAATCCAGATTAAAAACACACTTGCTTAGCTGTGCATTCACAACTTGAGCACTGTGCTGCTTTACATCAACCGCACTTCTATTTCTAATTTATTTTTATTTGCTCTTATTCTTTTTATATATACAGTCACATTTTTTATCAATTTTATTGCTGTTTTATTGTTTCTTAAAATCTAAAGTTTTTGTGATCTTAAATCATTTGCATTTTAAAGATAAGACTTATTTCTTTCTGTCAATCATTTTATGTAAAGCACTTTGAATTGCACTTGTGTATGAAATGTGCTATATAAATAAACTTGCCTTGCCTTGCCTTATAGTAGCTGTTAACAAGACCATTCAAAAATGTTATATTCACTGCAAAATAAATTGTGCTAAATTAAAACACTTATTTTTGCCACAAATAACGTGTTATTGTTTGTGATGTAAGCATGTTTAAAATGTTTTATAGACGTTCAGGTCAAACTGGACCGACTTTTGACCTTTTTAGAACCTTTGTCAATTTGAGACATCTAAACCTGTAAGACACGATTGCTTAATGTTACACAATGCGTGTGTGATTATATTAAACGCAGGCTTATATACGCTTAAATTATTCATCAAAATTTCCAATAAACGTCATGAAAATTATGACAAATTTGGACGTCCAGGAACGAGCAGAAAAGACGTGGAATTTTTGGCCAGAAGACGTACGTTCGACTTTCATTTTGGAGTTATTGTTCAACCGTGACGGGACGTGTCGGACTTACGTCTTTTCAACGGTCATTAAACGTCAAAATGTTTTCTTGGTTGTTATGTTGTTTGAAGGCAACTTTTAGGTAACCAAGGTAGGTAGTCTTTTAAAATGCATCATGCACGTGACAGAAGAATGTGAAAGGTGTAATTACTACGTACGGTTTTAACATCCGCTGCCCACATCATTATGACATCACATAGGTCATTGTGAAGCCTGTTTAACACATTGACAGGCACCGCTATACTGAATTATACCCCAGAAGAACGAATTTGGATGGACGCGCCGCAGTGACTTCTGGGATTTCAAGTACGCGCTCAATGCTGCATTAGATGCATTCTTATTATGGAGAACACTTTCGGGTACTTTAATGAGTTCACTGTTCTTGAGTATTGGAACCGGATTTTGATGACGTAGAGGGAGAACACGAGGACACAACACCGCTGAAGAACGCATGAGAAACGGACTGGAAAGTGTTTTGTCGCCATCTACCGTCATCTCACCGCCACTACAATGAAATAACCGAGCACGCGTGTTCATTACGATAACGTTACATGGTTAGTTCAGTTGAATAAATCTTACATGTGTCCTATGGTGTGACATAGCAAAATGTAGAACACAAACTGTTAATAATACATTATTTTATATCGTAAATATTTATACTATTCCATAGTTTTGCTATAATATACAAGTACACTACAGTAATTAAAATAAACAAATATATGTATAATACAGTATTTGTTAAGAGTCATATTCATTTTAACAGTATTGCCAGTATTATAATTAAACAGAGCTGAGAGGAGTAGAAGTCTATCAAAATGAATGGAGGCTTCAGTTCATTAGCGTATCGATAGAGGGCGCGCTAAACGGAAGTGATGGAATCTACCACTGACTCCAGACACAGTGCTGAAGGAACCGTCAGGACAGGCTGGTTTACGGAGCACTGTTACATCAAATTCATGTAAAACATATACTTTATGCTTTAACATCATACGGGTTATACATTGGCTTCGTCATGTCTAAGAACACAGTGTCCGATCGTTTCCGGAAAGTGGACGTGGACGAGTACGACGAGAACAAGTTTGTGGACGAAGAAGAGGGAGGAGAAAATCAACTGGGTCCAGATGAGGCAGAGGTGGATTCTCTCATCAGACAATATCCTGCTTTATTCGGCTTTATTGTGTATGATTTAACAAAGTCTTACATTTCCAGAGTCAATTCTAACAAATATAGTGAAGTCGCGCAGATATGTGCGTGAGGTCGTAATCACAGAGTGAACTGATGTGACTTAAAATACGACTAATATTTTTTAAAGAAATTTTGAATTGAAGATATGCCTTATAAATATAAGTATATTGACAGAATGAAGAAAGATTTGATTTTTTTTTCAGGTAATATTCTGTCAACAGGACATACGCTGGTTTGCTAGTCCGTCTGTCCAGTTTGATACGTCAGCTGGTCAATAGATTGACAGATTTGGAGACAAAGAAAAGGCGATAGAGAGATCGTATCACATAAACACACTTGTTTTGTTTTGTTTTTAAGTCCATACCTCTACACGACAACAGTGTCATGCACTTATTAACAGATCTAACATCAAAATTGTATCTTTGACTTATTCAAGATGTTTCTAATGCTGCAAATGCAGAAGGTGCAACATCAACATTGTTCATGTCTTAAAGTCTGCAAATGCTCAGACATGTCTCAACATTCCAAACATTCCTTTAAAACGCGTTTATGTGAAGATGTTGCAGGTTGTTCAGGTGTATGTCAATATTATCTCCTAATGCGAACGATGCTTTCATTTGCGGCTGTATAACTTTATTTAGTATAAGGAAGTAGATTTCATGTCCTTATATGTCCGTTTTGGAGCACTTACAGGCTGTTTCCTCTTTCCAATGTTATATTTTCATCTGATAGACTCTTTATCACGATTACATAGTGAAGCATGCTCGAGCAGCACACTGTAAATAGTGTGAATACTGTGTGTTTGTGCTCTGTTATTGTGTTTTTCTCTGGAATTCCTTAACTCCATTCTGCACAGGGAACTACATGGGCGCCTTGCAAGCGGTTTTAAAAAACCCACCAATCAACACAAAGAATCAGAATGTTAAGGTCAGACATTATGGCACAACTTGTGCA
Source organism: Triplophysa dalaica (assembly GCF_015846415.1). NCBI lineage: Eukaryota > Metazoa > Chordata > Actinopteri > Cypriniformes > Nemacheilidae > Triplophysa > Triplophysa dalaica. The sequence continues at coordinate 16,135,962 of NC_079554.1, forward strand.
AGTCTTGGCTAGATTCCTCACAATTATTACATTCAATGTCTTTTTGGTTATTGTATAAGGATGAATTAGGATTTGCATTTGCTAAATCCAAAGTTTCATGAATATATAACTCATTATTGTGTGAAATTGTTTAAATTCAACTGTACACTTTCCCTAAAGAACCTAAAACATCTACTTCTACTTTCTGTTGCACAAAAAGTGCATTGTAGCGGAAAACTACAAACTGAAACATAATTTGATTAAATACTTTTTTATGCTACATGTTTTTCTAGGAGCGTGACTGTTTTTTATTGGCATTTTACTTGTTACATTTTTTTTCCCATTGACAAGTGGTTCAAACTCTGGGCTGCGTTTCCCAAAAGCATCGTAACCTTAAGTTAATCTTAGAACCATTGTCACCAATGGAGTTATGATCAACGTAAGCTTACGATGCTTTTGAGAAACGCAGCCCTGATCAGTACATGTTGAATGTTCTTGGTTCTGTATCGAAATGAATGAATGTAAATGTATTGTAGGATCGTGCTGAAGGTTTGGTGCTAAAGGTGCTCAGTTCTTTCAAGAGCACTGATATAGAGAAAGGTGTTCAGTCTCTGGACAAGAATGGAGTGGACCTGCTCATGAAATACATTTACAAGGGCTTCGAGAGACCATCTGAAAACAGCAGTGCGGTCCTGCTGCAGTGGCATGAAAGGGTAAAGTGGACCTCATGGATTTCTCTTTTGTTTCAACCGTTCAAAATTGAATGCTTAAAACATGTATCATAATGTTACCTTGAATGTTGTTCTGGATAAAATCTCCATGGATGTAAATGTGTCCTCAGGCTCTGTCTGCCGGTGGAGTGGGCTGTATCGTGAGGGTCCTAACAGCCAGGAAAACTGTGTGAACTGCAAGCCAATTGGAAACACAATATCCTGTCGAGACCCATAATACAAAGCGATGACCTTCTACAGGGTGCTGAAGAGGACCTCTAATGATCTGATTCTATACTTATCACCTGCTGCTTATCTCTTTCATATCACCATTCATTCACTCTCATCGGTCAAAACCACATTCCCTCAGATCTATGTTAAATTAACCGTAGCTTCTCTCAGGAATACTTTTCGATACTCGTCTGTATCATGTCCTCTTAAGAATTTTATCTAAAGTTGCCTAATTGTATTATATGTTTGTTTTAACATTTTGGTATTACTGTAAGATTCATTTGGGAATGGACCAATAGGTCATTGTGTTTTTCTTACTAGTGTCTGTCCACATTCCGGCGCAATAAAGTGATAGTCCACCCCAAAATAAAAAATCCTGTCATCATTTACTCACCCTCATGTCATTTCATACCTGTATGACTTTCTTTCTTCTGCACAACACAGGGGAAGATATTTTGAAAAATGCTGTTAACTGGCACCCATTTACTAGCATTGGTTTTGTGTCCATTAAATAGAAGTAAACGGGTGCCAGCGCTGTTTGGTTACTAACTTTTTTTCTAAATAACTTTTGTCTTTCGCAAGAAAAAAGCAAATCATATAGGTTTAAAATGACAAGAGTGGCTGAGGAAATGATGAAAGATTTTTCATCTTCATCACTTTAAACATCACTTTGCATCATGAAACAGTTCTAAGTCATTGGAAATTGTTTTATAGTGTTCGTTTGTTTGTAACCAAAGGGCATCAGCTGACCATCATACACATGCACAGCTATAATAGTCTGATCAAAGGTGCACGCGTTCCACGAGTCTCATGTTTGAGAAAACCGTTTCTACTGTCTGCCATTTTCTAAGCATATGACACTTCTTTAAATCTGACTTTCACTAATGCCAAGTCTATTAATGGTCTTAATGTAACTTTGTGCAAATGGTAACATTCCAAAGCACTTATTAGCAATGGAGCATTGTTATTATATTTTAGAGAGCACATCTGTATCCAATCGTGTGTCAGGAAATGTTTTATAGCCAATCATGTTGAACGGTGCAGCAAAGTCACAGGGATCTGGGGCTGGATGTCAAAATGTTGCGTACACAGAAAATCTGTATAGCAATGTTGTGCGTAATTCCATGTACATATCGGGATTCATAAAAATTAACCTTGTTGTAGATTTCATACTTAAAAAATCTCAAGTGTTTTTGTTGTGCACACTATGTTTTATACATGAGGCCCCTGGTCCCTCCAATGCAGTAAAACAGAATAATAAACCTAACCAGTGTAATGACTGCCTTGCAAAATATACTTTTTTTATGTTTGTGCTTTTGTGATCGAATAATAAAATATAACATATTCACAATATTTTCTGTGGTAACCCTCAGCAGGAAACTTGTTATATTTAACCCGATTTCCCTAAAAGGAATGTATTGAAATGAATGTATGGTACATTTTTATTGCTTTTTTAAAAAAGTGAATACAATACAAGTATTGCAAATAAAAAACCCAAATACTTTATATACATATCATGAGAATAGAATACACCTTGATTACTGACTTAAAGTTACAAAAATACTCCAATTGTGTATGAACCTGTAATTATAACTAATGAATGATGGACAGACAATAATTAATGATGGACGGACAATACTCTCTTCTAGAGTAAAGGTAGGGCTTACCTGAGGTGGACGTTTCTTTCATTTCTACTGGATACTGTATGTGGCTCAACCCCAAACCTTCTGTCAACAAGCACAAATCTAAACCAATCAAATCATTCCCTCCTATCCAGCAACCAATCAGATGAAAAGGAGTATTGTTCATATTTTCAAGCAATTCCCAATAAGTTAATAGGTAGAAGTATATGCAAATGTATTCTTACAACCCCCATAGTTCATTCTAAAACAGCCAAACAACAAGTCCATATTCTTTTGGCTCTCCAGTGAACCCCAGAGATCAGCATCGTCTTTACCTTTAGGCTTTCCGTGTCACCATAAGCTGTGAGTATCTCTTCAAGTGGCGGATCTGAAGCTACACACTCCTGCATATACAGTCGCGCAAAAACACTCGCTCTTCAGTCATGCCTGTACAAAACCTGCACAGTTCTCTCTCGTGAGCCGGGTGTAATAAAGTGCTCTCAGTAGGGATAGGCTGAGACGGCAATGTAGACGATGAAGGTGGTCTGGTACTCGATTCCTCCGTCGGCGCTGTAGGATAGGGCTCGCACCTTAATGCGGAACGTGTGAGGTTCACGCAGCGGCCGCGTGGTGAACAGAACCCCTTTGAGGTTCTCGTCCCGCAGGGCAAAAGGCAGGGACGTGTCCTCGTCCACCACTGAGAAGGACGTGCGGGGATGGACGACTCCATCCTGGGTGTAGGCGACCAGTCGGATCAGGTCCTGATTGGCGGCGATGCCGAAGGGCAGGGACAGCAGCTTGTACTCCAGTGCATACGGGCTCAGGGCGCACTCCAGATCATTGGGCGGGCAGTTCTTCAAGCAGAACCTGAAGGTTAAGAGCAGAACTATATAATAATTATTCAAGTAAAATAAGCTAATGGTAAAAATTAAGTGTCAGTCTCACCCGGTGGTTGGATCTCTCTGGTAGTTTGGAGGACAAGGTGTGTCGATACACTGGTAACTCCCTCTCATGTTGAAACACATTCTGTTTGCACCACACTGAATATTCTGCTCCAAGCATTCATCCACATCTGTCCATATACACACCATATCAACACTGAGTGATTGGAACCCTTTTGTAAACTTTTAACATTTTGTGTGAAAACGCTTTTGATTTCATAGGGCTTTCGTAAGAACTGAATACACCATATTGTGAAAGTTTTTATCTAGTATTTTCTTACCCTGGCAGGTTTTGCCATTGGTCATAAGGCGATAACCATTGGGGCACAAGCACCTGTGGCTTCCTGGTGTGTTCATACACTCATGTTGACATATGTCTCTCTGCTCACATTCGTTTATATCTACACACACACAAAAAACGGAAATGTAATACTATTAATATTATGTTAGATCATATTTTAGATTTTATTTGGTGTTAGTCATTTTGTTGGCAGCACATCTCAATACCCGATTAAACAGACACATCATATACCATTCCAAACAAAAAATTCAATATGAAGCATACTTAAATATTCAAGTATATTTACAAAGTGTACTTAAATCAATATACTAGTAGTTTTCTTGTTAATGTGCTATTTTAAGATTACCTGAGACTAAATTGGCCCAATTTTTTATGTATAAAAATGCACTTTTGAGCACAGTAAAGTATTAAACTATGTATGCAAGTATGTTTTACTAAAACTATACTACAAGTTAACGTAAAGGTATACTGATAATTTATTACTTATAAATTTAAGTACATTTTAAAGTATACTCCCAGCAAACTACTAGTTTAGTAGTTCTAATATTGCGAGTATACTTTTTCTTTAGTTGAACACAACTTCATACTCATAGTTTGCCATTTTATTTGTGCACTTTATAGTACAAGTAAGGTATTGTTTTTCCTATGCACTCTGTACAAAGATGATTCTTTTATTAACTATAGGCTATAGGCTGATTTACTATTTAAATTTGGACTTGTAAATTCATAAGAAAGTATGTAAAAAGTATTTAATAGACTACTCAAACAAAAGAGTAAACAGCTACAAGCCAGCTATACTTAGAATAGGTCATTTTTTTCTTTTACATGTACTATATTTCCATCAAAAGATTGAGTGTAAGTATAGCCCAAATATGGTTTCCTGTCAAGTGTCATTTTAAACATATTTCTAAGAATTCCATAAAAGGTCTTAAAGTATACTTTCTTATTTTTTTACGTAAGTATATGAATAAGACACTTGAATATTCTATTTGTCATGGATATCGCAGACGTATAGCGACGTATTCTTTATCATTATAAATATGACAGCCCCACTCTTGCTCAGTTGCTTTTGTAGTTACCTAAACACCAGCCCTTTACTGCCCTGAATCCAGGAGGGCAGGTATTAGTCGCCCTACGACCGCGTGAGAGGTAACTGTGCGGTCTGTTGGCTGGGTAACTCTCCCTGATAGGGACATACGAATGATAACTCTGGGAGGCCATGCTATGATAGCGCTGCTGGTAGGAGCTCCGATCACTGGAGGACTGTGAGGTTCTGTAACCGTATAAGACACTCTCATAGCCTGGCAAGCGCTCCAGTCCAGCACAGGACTTTCCATCGCCCAGCAGGAGGAGCCCAGGGGGGCACAGACACTTGTAGCTGCCGGGGCTGTTCACGCACCGATAGGCACAGGGCACTGGTACCATCTCGCACTCGTTTAAGTCTGCTCTCCAAGCAAGGCCAACACACAGAAAGACAAATGGAGGAAAGGTAGCATGGAAGAAAAGAGAGTTGAGGTGGAGATGGAGAAGGATGAGGGGAAGGGGGGGTGAGAAAAAAACTGAGGATAAGTGACTATCCCTCAATAACATGAAAAGAAACAAATACTGGATGGATTTAGTGTTTGCTCAATGAGGATTGTCATCGCTATAAAAACATCAGATTCGGTTTATCATTCTCAAAACTTTAAATTAGGAAGGTGGGTATCGAAACTATCACTTGAGATCATCTGCAAAGCATACAGTAGCACTTTAGGGAGGATTCAAAGCAGGATTTTAAAAGGAAGAGGTCAAAGTTCAAAGGGGACAGATACAGAAGGAGTAAAGATAGAGCCATAACAGTCGTGCTTGGCCTTGCTGCGAGAGTTGAACTACTTACCCGTGTGAAGCTGTAAAACCCAACAACTTAAAAGATCTTACGCACAGATTCATCTGCAGCAGCCTAAAATAGCTGCTTGATTTGTTATCATTGGCTCTTCTTGGTTAGTACAAAAGCAGTGGCAACAAAAGCAAGCTTTGTGGAAGGAAGTGAGATCACCGATTGTGAATGCTGACTGGTTCTTACAGTGGTAAACAGAAATGAACTGCAGTAAAAGAATGAAGATTAGAAAGAAGTGAGCGATGCATGTTGGCGTTTGGCAGCAGAGCAGCTCAGGATGTCAGGTTGTAGGGGGAGGATTAGTTTTTGGCTACGTACCAAGGCAGGGGCGACCCACGCCCTGAGAGCGATACCCTCTGGGGCAGGTGCAGTGGTAGCTCCCTCTGGTGTTCTCACAGATCTGATTGTATCTGCACTGGTGTGTGCCATCATGACACTCATCGATGTCTACAAGAGGAGTCCACAACATTAATCTTTATATAACCTAAAGCAGTGGTTCTCTAATGGGGGTACGCGTACACCAAGGGGTACTTTGGGGTACTGCAGGGGGTACGTGTGAGAAACTGACATTTGGGAATAAATAATGAAAATCAATTAATTATGATAATAGTATTTATATTTGAAATAAGGACTACACAAAGATGCATAATTTGTTTTTGATAAATTTAGATATAATAAAGGTTTGACTCATTTCACTGTATTTTAAAGTAAAATGTTGTTGTCTGGTCAAGGGGTACTTGGCTGGAAAAAAGATCATAAAAAGGGTACTTAAACCAAAAAAGTTTGAGGACCACTGATCTAAAGACACCAAATTTATACACAAACAAGCTTTGATACAAACAGATGTATCGGAAAAACACATGAATGTTATGCTTCTTTGGAAATCAAGACTTATTTTATGGCCTGTGTTTGAAATTTTGCATTGAATTCTATTGTGATGCGAAAGTAAACACAAACCTATGCATGTGCCATTGCCTCCTTTGGTCATGCCATTAGGACAGAGGTCAATGCAAGTGTATCCACCCCGTGTGTTTTTACACTGCTGATCTGAGCGACACACTCTCTGTCTGCATTCATTAATGTCTGAGGAAAAGAAAAGACGCTTGAGTTACAGACCTAGAAATAACTTCTACGATAGTGTATATGTGAGACATGCATGTGAGGATGACGTACCGATGCAGCGACGATTCCTGAGCTGATAGCCTGGCTCACAAGCACAGCGGAAGCTGCCGATGGTGTTTAGACAGTGCTGATGACAGGGGTTTGACTCTTGACACTCATTCACATCTGCAAGACATCACAACAACCAACGTAGGCTTTCAATGTACTGTATGCTTGTGATTGTGCATTTGTCACACCTAAGGTCTCATTGGTTAGGCAGTCATATATAAATCACATATAAAGATACATACTATAGATCGACAAAAACATAAAATAGAGAAAGGTGTTAACCTGAACAGCTCAGCCCATCTGCTGTCCTCCTGAATCCCCGCCCACAACGCATCACACAGTGATATGAGCCAATGGTGTTCTCACAGTCCTGTCCATCATGACACATGTGTCCACCCAGTGCACACTCATCAATATCTATAATAAACAATGTAACAAGCAGGTGATCAGTGATTTATAAAAGTGACAGAAAAGTCATTCTTAAATGTGTAGCGGTGTGTCTCGGACCCTGGCACGTCCTGCCGTCGGCTGATATGGTGAGTCCTCTGGGACAGGAACAGTAGTATGTGCCTATAGCATTGTGGCAGGCGTGTGAGCAGGGATTTCCCTCCACGCACTCATTCTCATCTGTATCAGCAAATTTCATCAATTAAACACTTTGATTATCAAGATTGGGAATAGAGTTTTAGCTATAAATACAGCCTGAATGTACCTGCACAGTACGGCCCTGCAGGGTCCAGCTGAAAACCACTGGGACATTGATTACTGCGCTCTCCTAAGAACAAAATATAGATGATCAAATAAACAGTTTACTGCAAACTTCTGTATAAATTAGCCCAAAAAATACACTGATATTGACCGTTTCATGGGTGCCTGATCCGCAGTTAACTTCCAGTTTGTGTTTGGATAGTGTCTAATAATATAACTATTTATATTTAATTTAATACATGTTAATATTCAATTGTGTTTTTATTTTATTGTATAGTAATTAAATTAAATAAACAATTTGTGGAATGGGTCCTGTAGATTTGTGGCGTTTAAAGAAACCGTATGGTACATTGACATCTAGTGGTTGAGCTTGGTATCGCAGTTTAAATTCTAAATATTAAAAGACAAGTTAAGCCAAGTAATGCTTCCTCTTGGTTTGTTTTGCTTGTTATCAGAAATTAATCTACAGGCACTCTATTGTTTGTGAATGTGTACCGGAAGTTAACTGCAGCACACGAACACGCCCATGCGCAGAAACGTTTGTTCTTGTCACTTTCGAAGCGTCTATATCATGCGTTTCCAAAATGAAAATGAATGTATTTGTGCACTGCACCTTTAGCAATGGTGGCATGGATGTAAAACTCCAGTTTCTCCTCTAGAGGGTGGTAGAAAGCGCTGATGGTCGAGGCGTGGAGAGTCTCCACCAGATAGGGCATCTTACCTCTGGAGGGGTCATAGGTGATGGTGTGGTTCCAGGAGTAAGGTACGCTCACCCTGTCTATACTAAACATACGTGTGGACAGAGCGTACACCTTCCCAGCACCAGTCTGGATGTAGTCTTCTGTGTAGTCCTGGAGTTAAAACATATTTTTTGATATAATTTAAGGTGAAGATCATTTTTTGAAAGTAAAATATCTTTTGTCCCAACATGATTTAATGGGACAGGCAATGATGAGAATTTTTTACTCGTTTGCAAGGAATAAATGTTATTTTTTTAACAGTTGACTTGATAGGCTCATACCTTCAGGCCGATGTCTGCATTGGATGGCAGTTGGAGGATGTGTCCGTTTACTACAATGTCCAGCAGAAGAGCTCCATCCGTGTCCAGCCCCCGTGCCACATAGGTCATTCTAAGAATCTCACCTGTAGTCCCAACGATTAAGCACACTGAAATATTCGCCCCCTTACAGGATATTTACACTGAAGTCAAGTGATTCCTCATACCTGTGGCAAACTCCACCTGTGTCTCTCGTCTAAAGATGCCGTTTGTGAGAGTGTACCCATTGACGGCCTCACCCAGCTCCTGTGCTGTGGTCCAGTAGATAGGGTTTAGGATGGAGATCAACTTTCTCATAGCAGGACCTTGAGGATGAAGAGCAGGACATATAGAAAACAACCTTTGCTTGTTACAAACAATGATGTACTTTTTGACAAGGCAAAGCCTCCTACTGCACAACCACATAAACTGAGTAGCGGTGAGCAGAAACTGACCCAGACTCCTAGGAATATTAGTGATGGTGGCTTGTATAATTCTGCCTCCTGTGGAACTGCTGGAGATGGTGGCGTTGAGGATGGCGACGCCAAACTCCACGTCATTAATGTTTCCGATAATACTTCCTCTGGCTGTCTGAGGGCCACCTTAGAACAAAAGAGTAAAAGTTGAAGGGTTTAGACAATAAGTCCAGTCATCATGTCCAGTGTAGATAAATAAAAACACTGGTAGATCAAAACCAATTCTTGTCTTGATGACAGACATTATATGTAAGATTGAAATGTACCTGGACATGGCTGTATGTTACATCGGGATAACTGGGAGGAGTCTCCTGGGCAGAGACGGCCGTTGTTGCTAGGTGACGGGTTTTTACAGAGTCTGACGCGTGTGCGTTCTCCACCTCCACAGGATGCTGAACATTCACTCCATGACTCCCATGAACTCCACTTACCATCAACTTTATACACATACACACAAAAACAAATAAAAGAAAAAAAGATAGATTATGAATAAAATAGATACATAGTTTCCATATGCTTTTATAGATCTTATATGTACGACTGCTGTACCAGGGCAGCTGGCTGTGTTGCACTTCTGGATTTGTGCGTCTGATCCGGTACATGCTCTGCCTCCGTTTGCCGGTCGAGGATTGTCACACGTTCTGTAGCGACGCATCTGACCACCGTTACAGGTCCTGCTACAGCTACCCCAGCTGTTCCACGGGCCCCAGTTACCATGAACTGAGGAGAGAGAAAATTACTTCACGAGTTTATTTCTGTGTGTGCATCTCTCTTTGTGTAGTTGAGAATGTGTTAACTCACCAGGACAGGGCTCGCTGTTGCAGAAATCGATGTGGATGTCATTTCCTTCACATTGCCGTCCTCCATGCTGGGGGGCGGGGCTTGCACAGACACGTGTCCTTTGCCTAGTGCCGCCTCCGCAAGAAACACTACAAGCCCCCCAGCTTACCCATGATGACCACATTCCATCAACTGTTGAAGATAATATAAAAAAAAACATGTTTATTGAATATAGGTCCAATACTTATATTCATAAAAGAGGAAGTAAAATATGTCATGGAAAGATATGTCATGGAAACATACCAGACCTCTTTTACTATTATTCACGTGAGTTAGTTCCTTGTTCTTAGAAATTCTTAGAAATACCCCTATTGATATTGTTAGCAAAAGGCAGCACGATGTTCTGGAACATTCTGTTAGCTTGGTCAGTACTTACATTTACATTTAATCATTTAGCAGACGCTTTTATCCAAAGCGACTTACAGGTGGGGTAAGCAATAGACAGGTGGGGTAAGCAATAGTTGACTTAAAATCAAGTACGATTAGACATAATTCGTGAACAATAATCATTGAAATACATTTCACATAATATGTGGGACAAAGGCAAAACCCAAATTCTCACAGTAATGGAGATGCCTGACCTCATCAAGCTCTCCAATACTATAGATAGTTCCTATCAGCAGAACGCTTACCGGGACAATTCCTCTCATTGCACACTTCTGTCTGCGTGTCAAGTCCTTCACATGTTGGTCCGTTAAATGAGGGTGGAGGGTTGTTGCACAGTCGAAGTCTTGTCTGCATCCCTTTGCCACACGTTTCACTACATGGGCTCCATGGCAACCAGGCACCCCAGTTCCCAGCCACTGACAAATAAAGAGATCGTGAGAATGACCAAAACAAATATGCTCATGCATATGTAGCAGATGGACAGTCTTATCAAAGTCCCTTTACGGAAGTCGTGCCACTCGGCGGCCATGTTTGCAACGCCCTTGGGCAGTTAACAGCAAGTCCACAGTCCTATCTACTTGAATGGGGGAAGGCAGATATTTTTTTAAATCGCTAGCAAAAACCAAAATTTAACAGCATGTGTCCTTTCAATAATTAAACCTGACATGAACTGTACAATAACTTGTGTTCGCTAAGCTTAAAAGGCTTCTTGCTTCATCGACTGTGCATGCGCTCAGGCTGGCAAGAGAGCCCTGCCTCAGAATAATCAGTCAATACTGTTTGACGATTGGCTCGTTTCAATGGAAGGCGTGACTTCCTTTGCTAGAGCGGCCATATTGAGCGTTGCATTCCGCCCCATTCATAGTAATGGCAGTTGCCAATCTTCTTAATACAAATATCGTATTCACTCACCTGGGCACGGCCGTATGCTACACATGATGGCCTCCACAGGTTTCCCCTCACAGGCTCTACCTCCGTGTTGGGCGTGAGGATTACTACAGGTGCGCACTCTGGTCCTGTTACCCTGACCGCAGGTACGAGAGCACTCCTCCCAGCTAGACCACTCTGACCAATTACCATCCACTGCAGAGACAAAAAGCAACATTTTAAATTAAAAGGGAATTAAAAATCAGTTATTTCAATATTTTCTTTTTTCCCTTAGAGTCAAAGTAAATTTGTTCATGAGAATTTGAGACTTAAAGAGTCCCCAAAGAAAATAGAACTGTTGTTTTCAGATTCCTTTGGTTCACATCCTTAGTCAAAAGCAGCACACAAAGTGTACCTGGGCAAGGTTTGCCTTTACAGCTGCGTGTTTCTGACGCTGAACCGGAGCAGTGGCGTCCCCCGTTAGCAGGAAGCGGCTTAGTGCACTGTCTCAATCTCCTCTGAACTCCTGTGCCGCAGGAAACGCTGCAGGCTCCCCACTCCATCCATTCAGAGTAACCTCCATGTACTGCAAAACACAATTTAATCCTCCATTATTATAAACCCACACTTCAATATAATACTGGCTAAAAGAGTGAAGGTTTAGTTTAGCTCACCGCGCACTGTGAGGGACACGCGCACCAGCACAGAACCCAACAGATTCCGGGCCACGCACTCGTATTCTGCCGTGTACTCTTTTTTAGCACTACTGATCCGCAGAGAACCGTTATTCAGGGTGGTGATGCGGTCGTTACCCAACAGTGGGCGCCCCTGGCGGGACCACTCAATGACAGGTACAGGCTCACCCTCTGCCTGACAGTTCAGCATCACAGTTGAACCTGCATCTACAACCGTCTCCACCGGTTCTACAGTGATGGTTGGAGAACCTATGGGATTGAGGATGTCATTATAAGATAAATATTACTATTATTAACATTATGTTTTTATTTTTGTATACACATATAAACATAGACTCCTACTCTGTAAGGTCAGTGTGACTGTTCTCTCCACCACTCCTGCATCATTTGTGGCCACGCACATGTAATTTCCAGCATCTTCACTCTATGAGAGTTTGAAAAGAAACATTGGATTGATGATTGAGCGATGAAACAACTTTTTAGTGTAAAACGATTCCTTTTGGGACATTAAAAAAGAAAGAAGCATCAAAGCATCAAAAATCTAAACATTTGTGTACACAAGGGTGAGAAAATAATGACATCATGAAATTATCCAAAATGGTTTATATAGTTTGCAGTAGTGCATCTATAATCGTGAACTACAGACAAGACTGTTGTGTTGTGTTTTTGTACCACTGTGCCGTAGATGGCTAGAGATCCGTTGTCAAGCTGGCGGATGCGGTTGCTAATCGGCACGCTGATGCCCATTTTGCTCCAGCGGATGATGGGCAGAGGGTCGCCTCGAACCTCACAGTTTAGTATAGCGTTCCCTCCCAGAGGCTCAATGCGGTTTGAATGAACATCTCCATCTATTATTGGTGGTTCTGGAGATGGTGCAGACATTCAGATTGTTAGCAATGGTCACGTTGGACTTGTTTATTGGTTTTTCATTATAAAGAGTAAAGCAGAAATCCAGATGTTCACCTTTAACATAGACAAATCCCAGAGATTTGATGGATCCCACGCTGTTCTCAGCCAGGCAGGAATACGTGCCCGAGTCCTCTTTACTCAAACGCCCAATAACCAACTCACTGTGGCCATTAACCTGGTCATACTGGACTGTGGAAAAATGTACAATATTACATTAAACCTCCTACTTTCCGTACATTAAAGCTTATGAAGCACAACAATCAGCTTCTAGAGTGACTTAAATATATAAAAAATATATATAAATGCAGATTTAAAAATGTATACCAGGAATGATATAGTTATTGAACGCCCATGTGATCTTTGGTGGAGGAATGCCAAGGACCCCGCAGGTCAGTAGAAGGCGCTCTCCCTTGTTGAGAGCCACATCTCCTAGAAGCTCTGTGAAGACTGGATGTGTGTGGACTGACAGATCCACGGTACGGCTGTCCTGCCCTACAGAGTTGGTGCCAACACACGTGTAACTCCCAGAATCCTCCGGCTATGTATACAAAGATATGCATTAGAAAACTGCCCCAATATATAAATTGACTTAAAGCATTTCAAAATCTGACCTGTGCAGCATCTATAAGTAGTTCTCCTGTAGGAAGGATTGTATATTCTCCAATGGTGTCTGTGACCTGAAGGCCATCTTTCTCCCAGGTGACGGTGGGCTGAGGGACACCTTCTACCACACAGGATAGCAGAGCTTGAGTGTTCTCTACCACCGACATCTCTGACTCCCCACTCCGTATGGAGGGAGGGACTAAAGCAAGAGAGAGAGAGGTTGTTATATTTCCAAGATTCTGGCTTTAGTGATTTTTTACAAAATAATGAAGGCAGAACTTTAAAATCGACTCACTCTGTACAGTGAGGCTCATCGTCAAACTGATGCTTCCTGCAACATTAGCAGCAGTGCAGGTATATCTGCCCATATCTCCAGGCTGAGCGAAGGCGACCTGAAGCGCTCCTGTGCTCAGAACCCGTTGCCGCACAGACTCGTTCAGCGGCTTCCCGTCCTTGTACCAGGTGATAGAGGGAGTGGGGAAACCTTCCGAGTGACACTGCAGAGTCACAGATGCATCTAGTGCTACAGTATACGACCTGATGTCAGATGTGATGATAGGCGGTACTGCATGAGAAAATAAATAATATAAGAGAACAGCAGATGAGCAGATGATATTGAAGTCCAAATCAAGAAGTTTTGCTGGCAAAATAAATGTTTTCCCTTAATAAAACTGAATACACAGTGTGCAATAACATTCCTTTAATCTTATGCATCAAGATTTGATAATAAGATTATATAATAATGAAAATATTACTAGTATTATGTAACCGGTTCTGCTTGATGCAAGCAGTATTCAAACTAGGGATGCAAGAAATGGTCATTTTTAATGTTCAATAATAAAATTTATGCCGACATATTATAGCCGATAAATGAGTAATCATTTTCTCTGGTTGAACAACTTCAGCTGCACGCTGCTCACAGTTAAAATCCAGTACATCATTTATTTCCTGTTATTAGCAAAACATTTGTGATGTAGTATGTAGATATTTATGAATGTGTAAATTATAGGAACAAAAGTATATTGTTTGAAGCCGATTGCTGTCTGAATGCTTTCTGTCTTGAGACCTGTTCGACTCGTGGCTATTAAAAACATTTGTCTGGGTTGCTCTGGAACAAAATCTTAAATTTGTTTACTAAAACAACATTGAAAAAAAAGTTTAAAAGTTAAAGAATCTTTAATTAGTGTAAAGTAGGCTTGATACATGATATTAGGGGGGAATAATTTTCACTCTCAGAAAATGTTGTATTAATATTTAGATACTACATATATCGGTTATCGACATCCAATATTCAAGAATTATCGGTTATCGACCAAAATTAACATATCGGTGCATCCCTTATTCAAAATAAATTAAGATCACAGTCTATGCATTTCTAACCTTGCACTCTAAGTTTTGTTTTGCCAAGTGCAGTGCCTGCTGGATTCTGAGCCACACACATGTAGGTTCCTGAATCTTCCACTTTGGCTTTGGAGATCTGTAAACCACCGTTGGGAAGCACCGTCAAAACTCCTCCTATTGAGAGAAGACATTCAGTAGGTGTCTAGTCTCCTCATTAGGTTTGCAGAAGATGTTATTGAAAACACAGTGAAGCCATCGCAGAACAACCCGAGTTTTGCTTCACCTGTGGTAAAGATGTTGATACCCTCTTTCTGCCATGTGATTGTTGGGCGAGGAGACCCTGTCGCTCTGCAGGGCAGAGTCACGTGGTTGTTCAGGATCACATCCAGTGTTGAAGGGTGTGACTGTATCACTGGGGGATCTGAGATCAACAAAATGACATGAGATTTTTCCATCACAGGAGTGTCGAAATTATCATATGGTGTGAATTTTTCTGCATGTGTAGTCTCGTACCGTGTACTGTGAGCTGAGCGTGTCGGTGGGCGGTCCCTGCAGCGTTTTTAGCCACACACGTGTAACGGCCTGAGTGGCTGAGCTGTGCGGTGGTGATCTCAAGAGGACCTGTGAAGAAACAGGGAAGCAGTAAAGAAACATTAAAATCTATAAGAATGATCTTTTATTAATGTAATTTTTTTATAATTAATATTACAATACCTGATGGCAGTATTGTGTATCCCTCTCCATTTTCGGCTAGTCTTAATCCATCTTTGCTCCAGTATAAACTGGGATGAGGAACACCAGATGCAGTACAACCGATGACCACCGGAGACAGTCTGCTCACAACAAGCTCCGTGACCTCATCAGCAATAGAGGGAGGAACTATAAAGGAAAAACTAACATGAGCTCTCTCTAAAAGATTGAACTTCTCAAATATGAATGACATATATGTCAGTAGAGAATTCACCGTGAACAGTCAGTTGAATTGCTCTGCTTTCCTGTCCTGCCTCATTGGATACATCACACTCGTACACTGCTGTGTCATCAACTGTGGGTGCAATGACGACCAGAGACCCTGAAGACAGCAGCCTGAGGATAGATTGTAAACTGATTAACTGAGAACCAAGTGTCTTAGTTTACTGTTTAAGTCAACGCGAAATGACATGAAGTTGTTTGACTTTAAGCATCAGGGTCATGTTGTGTGATTCAAAACTGATAAAGTGAGAGGTGATAAGAGGAGAGGGATGAAACCTGGCTGAACCTGTACATATTCTGGTTCTGGTCAGTATTAAGAGCTTGAGTGTTTTTAGTCCAGCTGACGGAGGGCTTGGGGATGCCGGTGGCTTCACATGAGAGGGTCGTCTGAACGTTCACCGTCACAGTGATGTTAGTGGGACCCTCTGCGATGAAGGGCGGCACTGGAGTGAGATAAAAATATTTGTGTTTACTGTGTGTTAGAAGAAACACGATTTATGTGAGAGATTATCCGTTTTATGGAAATCTTGGAAAAGGATACATCTTTACATGTTTCAAAGCAACAATATAAACAAACGTTACTACGGATGCTCACGTTCGTGGACTGCCTTTAACTTCTTGTATAAATTCGCAAATAATAGAATGCCTGTAGATAATTTCTAATAACAAGCAAAAGAAACATAGAAGAAGCGTTATTTGGCTTAACTTGCCTCTCCATTACTTCATGACCATCTTGAGCTTGGTATGGCAATGTCCCATAGGGAGTCTTTAAATGTGACAAAACTACAGGACCCATTCAACAAATCTTTAATTTAATACAATTATTATACAATGAAATAATAATATAATTGAACATTAACATAAATTAAATATAAATAGTTATATTATTAGACCGATAAACAAAAACAGACCGGAAGTTAACGGCAGTCCAGGCACTCACGTCTGATGAAACCTTCTGTATCGACGAGTTCAAAATCAAATCAGATAAATAGAACGTTTAAAACTGTTCTAATAAGTTCTTTAAAAATGAATGTCCTTTTTCCATTAAATTCAACCCTCAAAATTTACCCAACTGCATACTCACCATAGACCTTCAGATCAACTCTCTTACGCTCTGTGCCCGCCTGATTGGTGGCCATGCAAAGGTAGCGACCCGTATCAGTAACCTGTGCTGATAGGATGTGGAGGGAGCCGTCCACACCAAACCTGTACCTAACCGGGTGACATATGGGGGTGTTATGAACTAAAAATCTGTTAACTTCCCTAAAGTGATCTGATATACTGACCTGGGGTTGTTTCCTGCCAGGATGGATCCACCTTTTCTCCAGGTGATGCGTGGAGCAGGTACTCCACTGACGGCACACTCCAGCACAACCTCTTGATTGACATGAACCCAAACAGACTGAGGACCATCTTTAATTGTGGGAGGAACTGCACGGCAAGCACATTAAACAAGTTCAATTTACTTAGTGACGCCACAGGAAGTAAACACACACATACTCGTACAAGTATACTCATTATGATTTCACACAGTATTGTACGTTTTTTACCATTGACACTGAGGTTAAAGTTTCGTCTGGTTTCTCCGGCAACATTACTGGCCACGCAGGTGTACTGGGCAGCATCTCCCAATTCTGCATTATTGATCTGTAGATATCGGCCGCTAGAGAGGACACGTACCCGTGGGGACACCTGGGGCAAAGATAGGCACATGAATTCTCCTTTTTCATCACTTAGAACTTAAAGTATCAGTGATACAGAATGAGGTAAGGCTGAACATACAATATACAGTATGTACTGTAAGAAAACCAATAAACCGAAATAATAAAAAAGATACCTTCAGAGGCACTCCCTCTTTGAGCCAGCTGAGAGCTGGAGGTGGAACTGCATCTGATTTACACTCAAAGGTCACCTGTCGGTTTTTCAGAACAGACACGTCCTGGACACCTCTGTCTCCAGCGATGTTGGGTGGAACTGTTGACATATTGACATCATGACTTCTCATCATTACTTCAAATTTTACCGATGTTTTGAACTTTTGAAAATCTTGTGTTCCTTCGAAAGACCCACCATGTACTCTGACAAGAAATTCTTTATCATCATCTCCAGCAGGACTAGAGGCCAAACAGGTGTATCTTCCAGTGTTCTCCACCTGCACATGTTTGTCAATGTGTGGAGGTAAGCAAAAGTAGGTTCACGCATAGGGCATAACATTTTTCAACTTCAATTTTCACAAGGAGGATGTGTTCCTGGATCAACATCCCAATCAATCAAACATAGCCCTGACATTTGGGTTGGGTCTACAGTAGGATCGCTTTATAAGAATTGTGACCCATTAACAAGTCCAACTTATTTCACATTGCGCATCATTGGAGAGGCTCATCCATCTTACCTGAGCAGAAGCAACTCGGAGCACCTCTCCGTCTCTCAGGAGCCGCATGCTGTCTGTAAGAGGCAGCGGCCGCCCATCCTTCAACCAGGTGAGAGTGGGTACAGGTATGCCTTCAGCCTCACACACCAGCTCTAAGATAAGATTTACCACCACAGAGACCTCGGTTGGCGCACCAGAACCGTTAATCCGCGGTGGGTCTGGAAGAGGCAACAGATATAAATGAGTCTTTTAAAAAGGTGTCAATTTGCTCTTGTTGCACTTTCTCATACCAAGCACTTTGAGGCTGAAGTGGCGGCTCGTATCTCCAGCCTGGTTACGTGCGGTGCAGGTGTAGCGTCCTGTGTGGTCGACCCTTGCAAGAGAAATTTGCAGAGTGCTGTTTTGGTTTATGAGTGACAACTGGGAGTCTTTAGGCAACACTGCACCATTTCTCAGCCAGGTGATGGTAGGGCTGGGCGTCCCATCTACGAGGCAGATGAAAGTGGCTAAATTTCCTTTCACGACTGTCACTTCCTCTGTGCTGCCTGCTCCATCCAAACTGGGAGGAACTGAGAACAATGGTACAGGAAATTAAATAATTTAGTATGCATGGATTAGGTACCTGATAAGATCAGAATCGAGTATTCCACAGCACCAGCAATAAAGACTCACCATGCACCTCCAGATTGTAGTATCTGTTGTCCACTCCAGCTCTGTTGGAGGCCACACAAGTATATGTGCCTCCGTCGGAAACCTGTGCACGAGCAATGCTAACACAGGAAATTACAATCAGACACATTTGGTAACACAACTAATGTATCTGATCCGTTCCATGTTTTGAACATGTGGGATCTCTTACCGAAGGACCTGGCCTGCAGACAAAAGGCGGATCTGTGAGGACACTGGCAGCGGCAGACCGTTCTTCAGCCAGTTGAGCTGCGGAGGTGGAGAACCACTGGCTACGCATTCCATATTTATTGAGCTGTCCAGCACCGCGGTCAGTTCCTTGGCCGCGGGCCCATTCCCCTGGATCAGAGGAGGAACTGCAAACAGGACATGAAGCTATCAGATGTCTGGGAAAAGACTATCTTTGGCTCTGGATTCATTCTGCAGTTTGTAATAAAATGAGAAACGTTCCATCTATTGCTCTCTTTAAGGAAAATACCCGTATAGAGCTCAACAGTGCTGAGTGTTTCAACTAAGCCAGCTGGAGATTTCTTCTTGCAAACATTTTCACTAGCAGGATAAAACGTAATATTTTTAGTAGTGTCTTTTTGTGTCAGAAAAACGTTAAATTCAATTTTCTGCAACACCATAAAGCCATGGCAGTTTTCCAACTCAACTTCTATACTAGCCAGCTAGATAATTTTGTTAATGTTGAGCTCTGCAAAAATTATCTTAACTCACCGTAGACATTTAAGTTGAATATTCTGTCTTCCTCTCCTGCCTGATTGGTGGCCACACATGTGTATTTCCCATTATCAGATTTGTGGATGGCTGTCACAGTTAATGTGCTTCCATCAGGGCTGATTCTGGAGTCGTCAAGGAAAATAATTTATGTTTACATCAATTGTTAATTCATCTGCGATTAACATTATCACATGTAATATTACCCCTTACGAAACCTTAAATAAGTATGCGTGAATACACTGAAGAGTTTTTGGCAATGCTCTCACTTGATGTTACTCTGGGCAGTTCTGCTAAGTGTCTTTCCATCCTTCAGCCACTGGATCTCAGGGGTTGGAGTCCCTTCGGCACGGCACACCAGCTGGATGCTGTCATTTAGCAGAACGCTCATCTCACTGGGTAACTCAGATCCTGCGATGTTTGGTGGGACTGAGGAAAACAGACACAGTAAACTGGGAGGTCAATTTAATTTATGTTTATTTCAACGACGCTTTTTTAATGCTCAAGTGTGCTGATTGGTTGCCAGTTAGTTGCTATGGTGTTTTTGTTCACCAGTTTGTCTTAACCTTGTATCGTAAGATGGTAGTTCTTTCGAGCTTTGCCCTCCACATTGGATGCCACACAGGTGTAAGTGCCACTGTCAGATAACTGTGAGCGGGCAATCTGCAGCTTACTGCCCCCAGACAGGATGTGCATCTCCAGAGACTCCAAATTCTCTATAAAAAAAATGAAACAAAAGTATAAGTTAAATTTCAAGGGGGATTCCCATGATCCTTAACAGGATTTATAAGAGTTATACTGTAAAGAATGGATTGGCTCACCAATTACTCTGCCGTTTTTCAGCCAGGTGAGGGTGGGAGGGGGGATTCCTGTGGCGTCACAAGCAAAGATAACGGGATTACTGAGGGTTTCTGTCACACGCTCCACTGCTGGGCCATCGAGCTTGGGGGGAACTGCAAAAAAATTACAGGTAGAGGCTTAATAAATACAATCTTAAACACAAAAGTAAACCCAAAGTGTGAATAAATTTGTTCAAATTTCTAGGGTGTTCTGTTTAATTCTCCACCAATCAAAAACGCCATAGAAAACACCACTGAAGTTCTCCATTGGGTATACGTTTAAATAGCGTTTTATATATTGTATTTAGTTTCTCACCATGAATGTTGAGATGGAAGTTCTTGTCCACTTGACCTGCTACATTTGTGGCCTTACACACGTACTGGCCTGTATCTGACACCTGAAAGAGAGAGACAGAGCGAAAGAGAGTGGTACAGCAGATTTAGTTAGTTTTGAATTCTCACAACACTGAATCGAATGCTAACACTTGTTCATTTGCACACCTCAGTCTCTCTAAGTTGCAGCATTTGTCCATCAGCCAGTATGCGCAGGTTGGCGGTCTCAGTCACTAGACGTCCGTTCTTGAACCATGTGATGATGGGGGGAGGCACAGCATTAGATTCACACTCCAGAGTGGCAGATTTACCCGCTCGTACGTTTAAGACCACCGGAAAATCTCCACCGTTGTGTCTGATACTGGGGGCCACTAAGGAGATCATTAGTGTAGGTCAGTACCCTTCTCACAAGATGTCATATTTTACCTTGTTTTACTTAAGGTTCACAACAAGCACACACGAAACAGAAACTTTTCAAATTCATACAGACACACTAACCATATACTGTCAGATAAATGAGCTTTTGGGCTTCTCCTGCTGGGTTGATGGCCACGCAACTGTATTTCCCACCATCAGACATCTTTGCCTTTAGAATCTGGAGAGTACGACCGCCTAAAAAAAGAGTGGAGAAAGAATGAGGTATAACATGAAGTATGCAGTATAGACTACGACATCCTTATACAATACAAGTATGAGTGTGTACCAGGCATTATAAGTGTGTTGGTGCTGGCTTGGATGGGTCTCCTGTCTCTAAACCAACTGAGGGTGGGAGGTGGGAGTCCAGTGGCCTCACAGCTTAGAGATATGAAATTATTTACCACCACGGTCACATTCTCCTCTCTGGCGTCCACAATAGAGGGAGTCACTGTTAACACAAACATAAAAAAAATTGTGTCATCTATTATAAATCCATACTTTAATGAATCAACATTATAATAATACCAATTCATTATAAAGCAAAAAGTTATTTATAGATGTAGATAAATGATAAAAACCATTACCCCCAGGTAAGTCCTAGGAAAATTGAGACACAAGAAGGAACAGGTTTTGTGTAAAGATAAACTCACCATGCACATGAAGATTAAAGTATTTCTCTGCTGCTCCGGCTGTGTTCTGAGCAACACACACATAACGTCCGGTATCTGTCACATGTGCATTCAAAATCTGCAACTCACAAATAAACAGATCCCATTTAATGTATAAAATACACTTTCTTTCAAAATAATAGAAAATCACTGGTAAGTGTATCTCATTTCCTTGTAAAAAGGTTTCTGTCACACACCTGCAATGTCCTTCCATTGGACAGAAGTCTGTGTGTGCTGTCTTGAGCGACAGGTTGACTGTCTTTGATCCAGCTGATTTTGGGGGGTGGGCTCCCGTCTGCCTGGCATTCAAGTAATGTGGTCTTGTTAACCAGCACTGTGACGTCATTGGGCAGGTCACGATCCCCACCACGAATCGACGGGGGCACTATGAAAATCCAAACACACAAACACCTTAAATACACATATGTGAGCACATAACGAATCTAGGCATCAAGTCACTTCACCTAAAAAGTTATGAACAAATGTATCTTGCATCATTATCCAGTAATCAAGAATGGCACTATAGATGTTCAATTCAATTTGTACTCACCCAACACCCTGACATCATACTGGATTGAGTCTTCTCCAGCATCATTCACAGCCACACAGGTGTATCTCCCTGAATCCTCTTCCTGGGCCCGAGGAATCTGAAGGACCCGTCCGCCTGTGTGAAAGAGCAACAATCATCCACATTTAACACAAACACAAAACATGATATCTAGGAAAAACAAATCAATGCAATTCTCACCTGGCATAATGAGTACTTTGTCATTGGAGGAAAGCAGGTTTCCGTCTTTGTACCAGGTGAGCATTGGCGGCGGGACAGCATTGGTCTCACAGTACAGTGAGATGTGATTATTAAGAATCACGTCCTTGACATCTCCATTATTACCAGAATCAGAGTCACCAGAGCCTCGAAAACTAGGGGGAACTGAGAGACAGACAAGCTGTTAGCATTACAAATAGAGACAAAAAGAAAAATGTGAATAACAGTTAAAAAAAGACAAAGACTGACTTTAAGCATCACAGATAAAGATAATATCAAAAGACAACTGTAAAAAATACTAGAGCTAACAAAATGATTTTAAATGTGAATCTGCTGGGAAGTTTACTGTTTAAAGACTAGGTAGCATGAGTTCATGAAAATGACATTTCATGCAGTCTGTGTTAGCCTGTGTTCTACGGTGTGAAACTAAGTCCGTCTTATTTCAACTACCAAAGGAAGAACGTCTGAGGGAAAATGTTTACAATTCATTTTTCAAATGATACCAAAGGAGTATAACCCCAGGGTTTAACTGTGCGCGCGTCATTTCACCGAAGATTGGTTTAATAATCTTGGCGCATTCACTGCAGGGTTTGTGAAACAACTATCCTTGAAAGATAGAAAAACCAACTCTATTTGGACCTGTTAGCTCCACTGAATCCAAACCTGTAAGTGTGACATTTCGTTTGTGTATCAACTTCATGACATATTTTTGTACCTTATGCCTGTGTTTAGCTAATGCATATAACTGGAGCATGTACATTAGCATGTACCGTTATTTCTGGAGGGTTACAGTTTGTTTATCTGGCTATTAACTTTGCATTTTGACACATTTGCCGCACGTGCACCTATAAGATATATTTGGGTTTCATATATATCATTTCTCATAACGTTGACTTTCTGAAATGCTCTGTGTTCCATGACAATGCACAGTTAAGACAAAATAATAGTATTACTAACGTAGTAACAGTATTTTAAGAAAAAATTATATTTTATTTCATTGATGAGCAAAAGCACAACATGCATGTTGTCACACTGGGAGTTTTTATGACAAGAGTTGTCACTTGCCACTGACAAACATCCTGCTCCAGTCGTGGCGGAGTTTATTGTGGATTAGCGTCTTCTGATGCTTCCTCGTCAGACTCGGGCTCAAATTGGTACGGTAAAATCGCCGCCATCTCTAGCTACACATACAATATAAATGACATCCAACCACATGTAAACTGTAATCCTGTATTGATGGTAGGCGTTCCATTTGCGACAAATGATAAACGCGTTTGACCAATCTGAACAGACTACACCATCTGACCAATCACATGACACAAGGTTAGCGGGTAGACGGATGAATCGCAGTACGATTCATTTGAGAGTCAGTCAAGCATTAAGGTATGAATAACTGCCAATTATTACGACATTATAGAGTTTAAACACATTGTATGTACATACACTTGTTGTTGGACACTCCATAAACCAAAGTAGGGCCTAAAAAACCATATGCTAGGTACTCTTTAATGACACAATAACAGCTACATCAACTAGCCACTAGGGGGAGACATCTCCCTGAAATTAGATCTGCTTCACTCAAAATCCACTCAAGTCTCAAAGCAAATTTCGACACTCTGTCCGATCAACACAACTTGAAAAACCCTGTTTACCTTGTATATTTACATCAAAGTCCTTCTCATCCTCTCCAGCGATGTTGGTGGCTACACAGGTGTATCGGCCTGTATCGGACACCTGAGTGTGTTTAATCTGAACTATACGACCGTTAGCTGTAATCGCGATGTGACCATCTCCTTTCAGCATCTAAAAAAATGAGAAACCAGTTAAATTTCAACATTTTGAATCAGTGTTTAGAATCAGGTTAATTTGTAGGGTTTTGTGTTACTCACCTGTCCATCCTTATACCACACTAATGTTGGAGTCGGGACGGCTTGAGCTTCACACTCCAGAGTAAGGGTGTTATTAACTTTAATTTTGACTTCTTTTGGGGCCAGACTCTCTCCTGGAATGTCATTTTTGATAACTGGAGGCACTGCAGAATAGAGACGAAAAACAGGATACAGAGAATTAGCACATGTAAGGAACGTTCAGCTACACCACAGGGGCCGATGTTGTCATGTAAATACTTCAGCTCTCACACGCACCAAAAACTTTGACCTCATAGTTCTTCAGTGTCTCTCCGGCTTCATTAGTCGCCACACAGGTATATCTCCCAGCATCCTCTTCTTTGGCATTCAGGATCTGTAAAGTGCGGCCACCTGACAACAGAAGACATTTGTAACAGATTTATGAATGGTTCAGGTAGATGTTTTTGATGACAATATCAGCCGACTTTAAATATTGAGATCTGACCTGGAAGTACCCTGACGTTGCGGCTCGATTCAAAGGGCGTGCCGTCTTTGAGCCAAGTGATGATGGCAGGAGGGTACGACTGAGCTTCACAAATGAGAGAGGTGGGGCTGTTCAGCGTCACAGTGACCTCTTCAGCCAAACCTTCAGGATCAGAGCCAGCAATAGAGGGAGAAACTGGACAAATAAACATAAATAGGGTTAGATATCCACACGGAGGATCACAAAAAACACATTCCCACCTAACACATTTATGACATACCCAACACGTTCAGGTTGAAATGTCTGCTCCGGTCTCCTGCACTGTTTGATGCCAAGCAGCTATACCTGCCTGTGTCGGCCACCTGTGATCCACTGATCTGAAGGAACCGGCCGTTTGACATCACCTCCAGCCTTGCATCATCAGCCAATGGCTGCCCATCCTTCAGCCATGTGATTTCTGGCACCGGATTACCTTTACATTTGAGGTTAACAGCAGGTTAAACATCAAACACAGAAGACAAGTTGTAGAAACAGATAAGCTTGGTATCTGGATCACATACCGGTGACCTCACAGGCAAAGATGACATTCTGATTCTCCTTCACCTTCACATTCTCCACTGTTCCCTCATTGACAATGCTGGGTGGTACTGGGGACGACAATCATACGAGTTTTAAAGTCTTCGTTCATAGTTGTGATCTATTAGTTCCCCTTTCTCTTACATCAAGGCAGCTAACTAGTTTAGGTGAAGTATCATGTATGGTGTTTTGTTACCCAGGACGTTAAGGTCAAAGTTCTTCCTTTCCTCTCCAGCAGAGTTGGACACAATGCAGGTGTATCTCGAAGCATCCTCGCGTGCAGCATGCATCAAACGCAATCCTCGTCCGCCTGATGAGATTACAAACATTTATAAGAATCACTTATAAAATCAATTTTAGCCAGAATGTTTTCTGCATGATCAGGTTTAAGATTCCTCAGGAATTGTTTAATCTGAGAAGAAATCTGCAGAATTAATAATAAATCAGATGTTCAAACAGCGAGAAAGTTCTCAGTTCCAATTTGTCACAGTAAACCACAGTGGATCAATGTCCTCATTGTTAAGTAGGAAACGAGAGGCTTTAAGTCAACAGCTGTTTAAACAAAGCTTAAACCGTCAACATGAGTCAAACAACCCATTTTCACTCTCAGCTTCTATAAACAAATAATTATCACTATCCAGGAGAGCACTGAGCTGTTCACCTGAATAAATACGGGCCTGTTCTTTCATCCCTTGAGTCCATCTCTATTATAGAGGAAAAAATTGTGGTCTGTCTAAATGAATCGCTTGATATGATTTGCTTTCCAGGCAGTAACGCTAACAATGGTAATCCTCTGTTGGCATATAACTGAAAGAAGATTTGATCAATAATGTGGTCATCATAGAGTCCGATCCAAGAATTCCATTCTTTTCTGTCCAGCTGTATGTTGCATCCACAGTCAGAGATACCTTAACACATTCATTTACAATGTGGTATATTTTACAGGGGTGACCTCTGGCGGTTTATGATGTCTGAAGTTACAATGATGGATGTTCCTTATACTTGCTGCAGGCGGAGGATCAGTCTCTGTTTACGCTGGAAGCTATTAATGGAAAGACTTCGCATGTTCAAATATAAGAACAGCTATCCTACTGTGTTCCTTCTCAATTATTCTTTGATCTGTGGTGTTTGGCAGCTTTCTCCTAACATCTTATTTCATTAGAGTTTTTACACCTGGTTAACTTCATCCTCCTTTTGTATGCGACTATTCAACTAGACTCAGGTGGTCTAGACGTTCTGGAGCACATACACAAGCAGTAGTGAGAGTGAGGGCTGTCTACCTGAGATGACCCGAACTGACGTGGACACGTTGAGTGGCTGGCCGTCTTTGAACCAGGTGATGGCCGGCGGAGGCATTCCAGAGGCTTCACAGGTCAGAACAACAGGGTTTTTCACAACAACACTCACGTTTTCTGGCACCTGCGTCTGCCCGATAATGGTGGGAGGAACTGAAACAATACAGATAAGTGTACGTCAAAGATTTGTATTATAACACATAAAACTTAAGTCAAATTTGTATTTGTGTGGTTATTTAAAAATTACAGTATATTTGTAATGATGCATTATTTGAATAGGAAACATGTTATGTGAGCCAAATGGTGGACATCAGTGATGTCCACTCTGAGACTTATTAACCAAGTTGGACAAATCACCGTACCTAAAATAGAGATATAAATGAAATCATGATAACAACAATAACTGATCTCTCTCTATTCCTCTCACCATGTACATTTACGTCATATTTGCTGTCAGCCTGGCCGGCCACATTTACAGCAATGCAAGTGTATCGTCCGGTGTCGGCCACCTGAGCTCCCCGGATCCGTAACAACCTTCCCTCATTAAGTATCTGAGCCCTGCGTCCAGTCAGGGGTCTGCCATCCTTCAGCCACGAAATGGCAGGTCTGGGCAGGCCGTCTGCTTCACACTGTAAAGTGACATCTCCACCTCGTGTCACGATCTTCTCATGCAGACTTTGAGTTGAGGAGCTGATGGAGGGCCGAACTGTTTGCAGCCAAGAAAAAGATAACACTTTCACATTCAGACACTTATCCGTAGCAACTTCTGTATTCTTTCATGACCTCAGTATTGCAAGTAACATGTTCTACCAACTGAGCTCCAAGAACACTCTATGGTAATATAAAAAGGATAATTGGATCGTTGTGTGGCGTTTTTTTGTATAAGCCATTGATGTACCGTAGACTTGCAGGCTGTATTCCTTCATCGCAGTGCCAGCTGCACTGGAGGCGAGACAAGTGTAAGAAGACGCATCTGTTCTCTCAGAGCTGGAGATCTGCAGCTGACGTCCACCAGACAGAATGCGAACACGAGAGTCTCCCTGCAACTCTGAGCCTTAGACGTGCATATATACAGTTTTATGGATTATTCGCATGTTCTATCAATAGAAATAATGTTGACGTGGTGAGGGTGGTATAATGTTGGTATTACCGTCTTTCTTCCACGTGAGACTGGGAGGAGGAATCCCACTGGACTCACACACAAGTGTGATGTGGCTTCCCTCAATCACAGTCAGAGGAGACACCTCATCAGATCCACGAATACTGGGAGGAACTGGGAAAACAAAAGAGCGGAAACTGATGATGAACAGAGGCAGTGAGGGGAGAGGTTCATCACTTAATGTGACATCATGACTTATATCACTCCCATAATCCATTTTATGTGTGTCCCCTTACAACACTGCAATCATAATAACGGACATTGTAAAGGCGAAAGTGAACGAATAACAAAGTTATTGTCTTGGGAAAAAAGGAGTCGACTCTGAATCACGCAAACGAGTCGTCTGTGAATCTAATTTCAGATCCCGTTCAGATTTGCGTCGCTAAGTGTAATGCAGTGTAAAGTTCCATTTGCGACACTGCATGTGGTAGACCAATCACAGCAGACTAGACCATCCGACCAATTAGATCAGAGTAGGCTGACAGAAAGGAGGGAATTAGACAGATGAATCGAAGAACGAATCATTTGAGAGTCAGTTAAGAAGTGAGGTAGTAATACCTGCCTATTATTAGAAAATGAAAGTGTTTTAACACCGTGTATGTACGTAAACTTGTTTTTGGATACTCCATAAGCCAAAGTAGGACCCTAAAATACACAAAATATTTACTCTTTAAGAACGAATATGGAACTCACCCCACACATTCAGGTTATAGTTCTTCTCTGTTTTTCCTGCCACATTGGTGGCTTCACATGTGTATCTGCCTGTGTCCTGCACTTGCGCGCTGTCAATCTGCAAACAGAAAACTATTTAGCACGTCTCTGTGAGATTGCTAAGGTAGTTGTTAGATGATTGATGTATTATAGATGCTTTCAGCAGGAACATAAGCAAACGTTATGTGGCACAAACTTATGTTCCAGTAGACCTCCACAAATAATCTATAACTGTTGAGTAGTTGTAGTTGTAGTTTAATTTAATTTAATACAATCAATATACAATAAAATATGAATACAAATTAAATATAAAATAAATTGTTCCACTAAAACCAAACATAGACTGGAAATTAACGTCGGGTCATGGCGTGTATCCGATGAAATCGTCCATGCTGTACCTTAAAATAGCTCTGATCCTCTGACAGACTGAGTCCAGGCTTTCTATATAGTGGTCGACCGTCTTTCCTCCAGCTCAGCCCAGGAGGGGGGATGGCATCGCTCTGACAATGCAGCTGCACGGCCTGACCAATCAGAACCGTGTTGTTCACCTCCTCACCCATGATGTTGGGCGGCACTGGGTAACACAGGCAACATGGCATATTTTCAGTTAATCTAAACCAGTGGTTCTCAAACTAGGGCCCGTGGCCCCCTTGGGAGCCCCAAGATGGATCCATGGTGGCAGCAGATTTTGTGGCATTTTATGAAATTTATCATAGTTTTTATGCAATTAAACATCAGAAAAATAAGACCACGAAACAAAAGAATTGATGTTTCAGCATTGTATAACCGAATATGTTTTTTGTTTTAATTCAAATTCAAAATGTACGATTATAAGTCTTTATTTGGGGGACCGCAAAGCCATTGACTCTACACAAAGGGGGTCACAGTTGAGAACCACTGATCAAAACCATCAGAATGTTTAACGAAAAGACTTGCCCAAAAATTTCACTGGGTTTGGAGTTGTATTTTTTTAAACTCACCATACACGCGTAGCTCATATTCTCTGTGCTGTTCCCCTCCTGCGTTCACAGCCACACAGGTGTAATGACCCGTGTCACTCACCTGTGCACTAACAAACGACATTATTCTGCCACCTGACAGTATCTAATAACGTAGAAAAACAAAATGAACATTCATAATATGTAATACGGATATGTGGACGTGGCGGCATCCCAAACACACACAGACCTGAATGCCATCCGAGAAGCTAGAGACAGGGCTGCCATCTTTGAGCCAGGTGAGGCTTGGCGCAGGAAGTCCTGAGGCTTCACACTCCAATCTGATTGGATCATTCACCACCACTGTTATCATTCCACCTTTACTCGATATAGAGGGAGGAACTAACAAAGAGAGAACATTAGAACCGTTATCTGACAAATAATCATGTAACCAGACATTTGACTAACTGGTAAATGAATACAGTACTCACCATAAACTTGCAAGCTGTGTGTGAGGTCTGTGCTGCCGGCAACATTGATGGCTACACACTTGTAGAGTCCAGCGTCTGACACCTGGGCACGGTCAATCTCCAGCACCTGACCTCTGCTCAAAATGTTAACCCCTGCAGCGCTGGTCAACGGACGACCATCTTTATACCATGTCACAGCTGAAGCGAATATAGAGAAAAGAAATACAGACTAATGTATACCAGCATCCATCTCTACTTTTGTGAAAAATTAGACATGTTGTGGGACTCACCTGGAAGAGGACTTCCTGTTGCCTTGCATTTCAGCTGAATCTGGAATCCAGCAAGGATGGTTTCATTGAGTGTCTCTCCAGCATTCTGGATGCTGGGAGGTTCTAAAAAACACAAATACACACAAATCAGCAAATTACTCTAATACGCTAACACTACTATAATTGTTTTTTACAAATATTTATAATGATTTACTCAATTAACCCCAGTATTTCCAATATTACCCGTGTTTCATATGTATATTTCTTACCATGAACATTGAGGCGAATGTGCTGTTGTGCCTCTCCTGCCGCATTAGTTGCCACACACGTATATTTCCCAGCATCCTCCAGTCTGGCCCTTTTTATGTGCAACACCCTGCCTGCAGATTCAAGCTACATGACAAATAAAGAGGGAAGAAAGTACAACTGTATTCTAGAAAAGTATGGTTAAAAACATCTTCAGCGAGCAAGAGAGATGCATTGTAGTCTGACCTTCAGAAATTCTCCTGTGGTGTCCACAGGACGGCCGTCTTTGAGCCATGTGATGCTGGGAGGTGGAACTCCACTGGCCACACACTGCAGGCTGATGGGTGTCTGGAGGACCACTGACCTGTCAGATGGACCAGTGGAACGGATATTTGGGGGGACTGAGAGACAAACAGATAAATACAATAAATAAACACAATTTAAAACTTCAAACTTGCTTTGTGGCTGCATAAACTAACCTTTTGCAGATACACAAAAAAGAATTGCAGTGTTACAATTTTAGTCTTTTGGAAAAAGGAGCATATACATTGATGACTCATCTTGTACTTAATCGATTTTTGTCCAATTGAATGCTTTCTCTAATGAAATGCTTTGGGGTTTTGACGCAACACATAAACTTAAACCAAACTTAAAGGAAATTAAGAAACACGTGTAAAAAGTTACCTAAAACCTTCCCTCTGTCAGCAGATGAGACAAACATCAAACATAAATATTAGTAAAAGATTCCAATTCCAATGTATGCATAAAATGTATAAAAGTTATTCATTACCATGCACAGATACTTTAAACTCTCTCTCTTGTTCTCCCGCCTCATTGGTCGCAACACAAAGAAAAACTGCCGTATCATACAACTGAGCACGAGACACGACCAACCGTCGGCCATTAGACGCGATCCGCACCCCCTCACCCTGTCTGACCGGAAGACCATCTTTCAGCCAACTTCAAGAAGAGAGGCGCAGAGTAAGTGGAGGGAAAATGATGTATACGTAGTATGTGTGAGTGTATCGAGATCCTCACCTTATGGTTGGTGTAGGTGTCCCTGTAGCTTGACACTCCAACTCTAAGATATTGTTGATGATGACGGTGGCGTCTGTGATGTCGCTTGCCCCATCAACAACAGGAGGAACTTAATATATAAATCATAAAAAGAGGAATGTTACAAAACATGTTATTCCAGTCTTTTATTTATGATGTATCACAGTTGCATTCTGTTACTGAACCGTGTCTTTAAAATTAAGCATGACAATTCTTTTCATGGACCGAAAAAATGAAAACGCACTGACTGGTAATGAATGCCACATGATTACTTAACATCATCAAATGTTGTCCCTACCATAGACTCTTTGGTCTTGCTCTCTCTTTCATACATTTCCTTCATTTATTGGCTCATAAAGCACACTGTGTTTTGTATTTCCGCCAATGATGTTCCAATGATACGACATAAATCTAAATCGATGGCTTGCAGTGGTCTGTCGGGCACATGTATTAGGACCATAATAGTGTCCAGATGTTCAAAAGATCAACGTGCAGGCCGAGACAAGATCTGTCTGGCTCATGCAGACATAAAGGAGACACCAAGTTCCTGATTTCTGTGGATTTTAAAGAATGGGATGCCTGAAGATATTTGGAATTACTGAGTGAAGTGTTTTCATCTGTCTGGTCAGGTGACTTCACTGGATTGTCAACTTTTAATAGATTGCAAAATGTTTGGTGCATTTATTTTGAATGAAGCCCTATGTTGTCTGCCAATGTATTGATAAAGAGAGAAACAACTCTACTAGACTGAACGTGTTCATATACCTAATACACTGACGTCATATTTGATCTCTTTCTCTCCAGCAATGCTGCTTGCCACGCATGCATATCGCCCAGCATCAGACGGAAGAGCGCTGATAATCTCGATTTTGCGCCCCTGCTCTAGAACCCGCAGGTTGTCTTTAGCCGTCACTGGAGAACCATCCTTCAGCCAGGTCAATGAGGGGGGAGGGTGACCTTCAGCCTCACATGTCAACATCAGAGATTTACTGAGCACAACATTCACGTCTGTGGAACCATCAGAACTTCCAGTGATGGAGGGGGGAACTGAATGATGGACAGCGGAAAATAGCGAAAGTGAGCAAGTATTCAAGAAAGGGGGAAATGACACAAAATGAGTATTCTTTTCATGAAAATAATGAACCATTATCATTATTATTAAAAACTTAAGCACTTAGCGTGTTCTCACCGTAGACATCCAATTCATAAAGTTTCTCCGCCGTGCCAGCGACACTGGTAACCTTACAGGTATACTGTCCAGCGTCAGACACCTGAGCTCTGGAAATCTTCAGGATCTGTCCACGCTCCACATACTGCGCCTGTCGGCTGGACAAAATGGTCTTACCGTTCTTGTACCAAGTGATGGCAGGGAGGGGCACGCCTCGTACTTCACACTCCAAAGTCAATGTGTTACCCAGCAGAACCGTCAGCTCAGAAGACACGTTTCCTCCCTTAATACTGGGCGGCACTAAGCGGGAATTGATGGGGAAATTCTGTGAAATTCATGACAGAAACTTCTGTTTGCCTAAGTTGTAAGTCAAGCGTTTCGAACATACCAAAGATACTGAGGTTAAATTCTTTAGACTGCTTTCCTGCCGAGTTGGTGGCGCTGCATTGGTATCGGGCCTGGTCACCTAAACGAGCACTTTTAATCTTCAACTGCTGTCCTCTGTTTGAAACTTCAATATTTGGGTCAACCAAAAACATTGGCCTAAAACACAGAATGAGATACACATTCAGATACAGCTAATGCTCATTTTATTGCTGTCATAGCATTTGATGATCAGTTTTTCTGGACCAGAGATCTTTGTGGAGTAACTTACTTCCTGTCCTTGTACCACTGAATTGTGGGAAGGGGATCCCCTTTGACCCTGCATTCCAGAACGATCTCCTGATTGAGTATGCCAGAAATGTTCCGTGACCCAGCAGTCCCGATGATTGTTGGAGGAACTAAACACAGGAAATAAATTATCTGGATGTGAAGACATATCATGGCACACATCACAACATATGGATGTATTACAGAGTCATCTCAAATACATTTGAGTCAACATAAAACATCAATCACTTCTTATTCATTACTTGCTTACTTATTACTATATTTATGGTTCACTTTACCAACAGCCTGTGTGGCTTAGGTGATGTCAAAATAGAATGAAAACATAAAAGCAATTTCTTTTACCCAAAACATCCAAGTTAAAGTCTCTCTCTGTGCTTCCGGCAATGTTGATGGCCTTGCAGGTGTAGCGTCCAGCATCTGAAACAGCTGCTTTCAACAATTTCAGAGTTTTTCCCTTTTGCAGAATCTGCACATTGCTGTTGGAGGTTACCTGGTAAAATGGTACAAGCAACATGTATGAGGCTGATTCTAGATTTTTCCCCTTATACCCTAATTTTAAACTACAAATCACCAGGACAGAAAATATTCAGGACGTTGAAATCTACTATTCTACTGTTCTGACATTTGTTTCAGCAGTGTAAAATCTGTTGCTTGGGCAGTGTGATTAGAGATTTCTTAATGGCTCCCTTTATAATGCACAATTCATTCTAAAATTAAATCTCATAAAAGCTGATTTATGGGTGTTTTTATGACCTGTTCTTGGATCGTAAACCCAGTGATTGTAGGAAACTCATTTTTGATTGGCCTCATTGAGTAATATAGGAAAGACTGTTTTCTCATTATGCTTACATTAACCAGTCTATACACAAAACTGAAATGGCTAGCAATAAAACTTATGTTAACCTCTATAAAGTGATCGAAGTCTTGGAAAGGACTTTTTTGGATGCATCAGATTTAACTGGATTATAACACGTTCCACTGATAGTGAGTAACGAAGTGGATGACATAATAAAAAGCGCTAACCACAACTCCATCTTTGTACCATGTGATGACAGGTACAGGTGTGCCTGTTACATCGCACACCAGGTTGGTCGGTTGATTCATTGCTAAAGAGACGTTGGACAGCAGGCCACTGTCTCGGATATCAGGTGGGACTAGACGGAGAAGACACAGGACAAAGATGAGACAGATCATGAAATGAAATCAATGATAAACCAAAATGACTTAGACACGTTCTAAATGTTGAACTAACCATTGACCTTAAGCTGGTATTTCTTCTCAGTTGTCCCAGCATCATTGACAGCCATGCAGGTGTATTCGCCATTATCCAGAGGTGAGACCGAGGCCAAGATGAGGAGCGTGCCATCCTCCAAAATAGAAACACCTGGCTCATTTCCTGTCAACTCCTGACCGTTCCGAAGCCACTTTATTACTGGCTCGGGTGTTCCTGTGGCAGATGAGGGAAAGTTGAGAAACAGGCACTTGCATTGTCAGTTTGTGATCGCTTTTTCACTTTCAAGTTGGAATGAAATTATCTATGAAGACACATGTTCAGATTCACCTTTGGCAGGGCAGGGGAAGGCAATCTGCTGGTTGGCCACTCTTTCCTGTAAGGGGCTGTTGAAAGGGGGCTCTAATACCTCCACCACAGGCGGGACTGCGAAGAGATGGTGACAATGAAGGATTCAGGATCATTTAATCAAGCTCCACATACCTAGATATGATTTCTAGTCCATTTTGATCTGAATTGCTGTAATTACAATTCTAAACGCCAAACCCTGTCTGACCTTGCACCTGGAGCTGAATATTGGTTTCATCTTGTCCAGCAATGTTGGAGGCCACGCAGGTATAGGTTCCTTCATCGATAAGCCCCACCTGGCTCAGAATCAGAGATCCATCCGAGATTCTGTAGTCAGACTCATCCAGCAGGGCGGCGCCATCCTTCACCCAGGAAATGGAGGGTTCTGGGACTCCATGTGCATTACAGGGCAGTTCTATGGGATGGCCCACCTGCACCTTTATGGTTCGAGGACCTGCTCGGATGCTGGGAGGAACTAAGTGGGAAAATGATATATTTTGCAGATAAGGATAAATCAAAATAAACCTGTGAAGATATTGGCAAATTGGCCAAGATTTATAATAGATTAAAATTAAGAGACAAAAAATCTGGGGAAGTCCAAACGATAATGACACATTCTTTGTAACATCTCATCTCAAAGAATCTTTTGCCCATAAAGCATTAAAATGAACCTTTGCTGTGCTCAAAAAGAACAACCTGTCCTTATGTGCCTCTGGATGATAATTTTCTCACAATTTTGGGGATTTCAATCTTCCCGATGAGACACTTGGTAGCTGTGATAAATCAAAATGTGAACTCCCATCATTTCTCAATTTACTCGCTCACAGAAGCACTATAATCCAAGATTAAAAAGACTAATTGTAGTCATTATAAATAGCCCCGTTCCAATTTCTTTTACAGATGTGTCTGAGTTTGCTCTTAGAGCATCTTATGTCTATGAGACTCTTTCATTTTATCATGCTTTGTGTGGCTGAGACAAGCTGATATAGTATCTCCTTCCTTCTTTTTCATAGAGTAGATTATTCTAAAGATCACATGGCCTCTTAAAGGAATAGTTCACCCAAAAATCAACATTCTTTCGTCATTTATGCACCTTTACGTCATTCCAAACCTGTATGACTTTCTTTCTTTTGCAGTACACAAAAGATATTTTAAAAAACGTTGGCAAACAAACAACACTGATCCCCATTGTCTTCCATTGTATGGCAAAATTTCTAAAAAGATCTGTTCCACAGAAGAAAGAGTCATAGAGGTTCTGAACGACACAAGAGTGAATAAACGCATGACTTTGTTCACACTCAATCCAGAATTCATACAAAGGTTCAGTATACGTTTGTGCATGACCTTGCAAAAGCCCGATTTTAAATTCATTTCAAGTCATTCATGTGGTAAGGATTGAGTTTGTAAAAATGGCATTGTTCTGTCGGCCATTTAAACTGAACCAAAGCTAAAACACACCGTCCTTAAAACTAACAAATCTGGAAACAAAACAACTAGTGACAAGTGCTCTGACGTGTGCTCTGAACGGGATCAGACCATTAGCATGCGTGAAAAGAACACACATGGATGTACTTACCCAGCTGATTGTTGCGTTTGATGTGAAATTGACTACAAAATACGTCTTTTAATGATCCTCCTGCAGCTTTGTTTTACATGTGGTTTGCAGTCAAAATATTTATTTTATAGATGTGGGTAAGAGTAGAGAACTTGAAATAAACTCAGGATGTCTAACAAGACATGTAATGAAGTGGCTGAAGCCTATTGTAACCCTTGGATCAATGTTCCATTGTGATCCCTTTCAATGACACAATACTTCAGAAACTATGACCTGGTAAATTGCTCATTTTAAAACTTACAGGTTCCTAACTTTAATTTATAGTTTTTGGTTCTCTTACCCAGAACACTGAGTTTGACAGTCTGAGTGAAGTTTCCTGCTATGTTAGTGGCCACACAGACATAGAAGCCGCTGTCTGTCACACGCGTCTCTGTGATCGTCATAGAGCCCGATGACAGCTGAACATGTCTGTGAGAGAGAAGGGAAATTTTATTTTCATTCGCACTGTTATTCAGGTTTAAACTTCACACAGGTGTTCCTCATTTACAGAGAGGCTTTTAAAATACACCTACGTTTAATTTTGTAGTGAGCTGAGAGAGAGAGTTTAATTACTGTGTAATTTTATTCTCACCGCAGTCTTATTCCTTTAGGCTATACAGTAAATATCATGTATTAGTTAAGAATATCACACTGATTTGATATTTATTTCTTTAACTTTAAGTGACTAAAAATAAACACAAAAGTTATGTGACCATATGAATTAAATAATAGAGACTGTGTTTCATATAGTCAAATATAGACATAGATCATATAGATCATGAATATAACTTACTATCAATGTCCACGTGACTTTAAGATTATTTGTAATTTCATAAAATAGATGCATTTAAAACATGTTTTCACATGCATGTTCTTTTAATATTTCGAAAGAATGTAAATATGTTTAGTATGTACATCTGGGATCGTTCTACAAATAAAGAATCAATGTATTTATCACTTGAACTGTGAATCTTATGTATGTGAGCTATGGAGTGGAGAAACACATCAGTGAGATACCTGGGAGAGAAGGGGGAGATGAGCTGCTTGTCTTTGGCCCAGGTAATCATGGGAGGAGGAACACTCTTCACCTCACATGGTAGTGTGACATCATCGCCCACTGTAACAGACATCTCCAACAGCTCATCTAAATTACCCTGTATCCCTGCTCCACCACCACCGCTCAGTCTGGGCCTCACTGCAAACATTCACACAAATGCACAAATGTATAGTACAATGTACATTGTCTCACATTTTTGGACAACCAGTGCAATGCCGAAGACAACACAATACATGTTTCACAAAACCAAAAAAGACAGAAAAAAGCAATAAAATCCATAAATAGAGGAATCAAGCTAACCGTAGACAGTGAGCTGGACCTTTCTCGAGCTGTATCCAGCAGCATTGGTAGCCGTGCACACAAACTCGGCAGACTCCTCACCGCTGGGGGAGAAAATGTGAAGACTGCCATCCTCATCCACAGAAAAGGCACTGACACTTAGATCCAACATCTCCCCTCTCTAAAAAAACACACCGTCAGTCATTTAACAGCAATACCAGGGTGCAATAAAAGACCGGAAAGACGGTATCAGAAACAGACAAAAGCACAGTCAAGCTTCCAGCTACTGTAAAACTTATAAATCAATGAATTCGGTTCATATAAAATCACCACAGTCCAACGGTGAACTGTCTCCAGAGCTGTGAAAAAGCTTAGATCCAGTTAAAGCAGAGAGTGAATGTGAAGTTTTAATGTGATCAGAAATCTGCTTTGCAACTTAATAGCCTCACATTACTCTCGACTTTTTTATTCGTTCAATTCAACTTCAGCACATTTTATGGGTCCCGAAAAAAAGCCCACACACACCGACCCAAATGATGAGAACATACATTCAGCGTACATGCAGTTGGAAACTAAAGTTAGACACCACATTTAAAACGTTTATATCTGACCGTAGAGGAAAAAGTTTTGATATTCAGACAAAATAAGTGAGTAATGAGATTTCTGATATGGTAACACACAAAAAAAAGAATTCTCACAGCATGCAGATATAATGTGTAAATATATATGCAAGTAAAAGAAAAGCAAAATGGAGAGACCTTTACCTTAGACCATGTGATGTCTGGTTTGGGGACTCCAATTGCACGACATGGCAGAGAAATAGGTGTCCCTTCAATGGTACTGAAGATTTGAGGGCCATGTTGAATAGTGGGCATCACTAGAGTGAAAAACATACAATGAACAATCATTATATTTATAGTGATTTTTTGTCTTTTTGTGAACATGACTGCCCCAATCCATTAAGCAGCATTGCTGCCTTACATCATAGATTTATTTTGGTAAAAAATGCTAAATTTAACATTTTAACAGGTGTATGGCAAAACAAAGGTGGCTTTGTTCAAAATGTAAGACCTATACAGGTCATAAACTGCATCCTGAATTAACTAAAGAGTTTTCCCTAACTACGAATTTAGGTTCCCTAACACAACCCACATTTTAATGAGAACTTCTCTGCGGTGCACTGCACAGACTGGCAGAGCTGCTTTTAATCCTCAAAAATGTAATAAATGAATGACGTAGAAGAGAGAAATAAAAGCTTGTTGTACACAGTCATGGGAAGCGGCAGAGTACAGTAGAGCACTGGGATATGTCTGAGTAGTCCCTGGTTTCTGCATTTAAGTTAAACATTCAGATCTGATAAAAAGGCCCCTTTATTTGTATAGCTCTAGTTCCAAAGCCGCTTATGAGGAAATTGTGCCTTAATGTTTACATCCCCCTGGTGAGAGAGTAACAGTCAAAAAGCAATTGTGCCAAGGAAAAAACTCAATAAGATGTTTAGGTAATGTAGGGAAAACTCCATGTGAGGAACCAGACTCCAGGGGAGCCCATCATTCTCCCGCATTACAACTCAAGCACACATGCTAAATATTAGCTAGTTAAAAACTATGTGTAATACAAGCCACGTGTTCAATAAACAAATTTAATTTAATATGCTAGAATAGCAATATTTACCCTACGTGATTATTTTGTGGTCCCTAAATCTACTTAAATCGACTAAAGGGAGGTAGTGGTCATTGAATTATCATTTGTTCTATAAACATGTCATAAGTCATTTATATTTCAGTGTGCGTGGATGCTTTTTTTAAAGCCTTACCGTACACATTAACTATGGTGGTGCGGTTGCTAGACCCCACTACGTTTTCCGCCAGACAGGTGTACTGACCCCCATCCTGTTGATTGACCCGTTCTATATGTAGACTGCCATCACGCCTCACAGTCACATAGGGGCTTGATGCAACCTGCCATGTCATTGAACACATGTATATCACATTCGCATTTAAACAACGAGATTGTCTTAGAGAACATAAAATGGCATCAGCATTTAATATCAGTAATTAATTTGTCGTATTTTAGAAGCAGACAGAATATTTACCAGGAACTAATGCAGCGACAATCATTCTAATTGAATTATTATTTTTTGCTACACTGTATGCGTCTGACTTACCAAGCCATTGTCATGTAGCCAGTGTCTCTCAGGAAGAGGATTTCCAGCCAGTAACACACAGGGCAGAGTAACCTGCTGGTCTTCTATCACACTGACCACTGCTGGACTCAGAGCGATCATAGGAGACACTGCACAGACAAACACATAGAAAGACTTGAGATGAGAACACACACAGAAATTCAATATCTCTATATATACACAACGTTCTGAAATATTGCTTTTAGATGAGAGCTTTTCCACGAGAGCTGCGTAAGTCAAACAAATCACATAATTGCTCTGAACCCTGGCGTGGGAACGCTGCAGATTCCCAGCGGTAGTTTTAAGGTGGTGTCCACCCGTCACACATACCATACTGACAGTACTATTACTGTGAACCTTTATCTTCAGAAAGTTTTAAAACATAAAACTGCATTGACATTGATTGTTTTCGACATGATTGAATCAGTAGACACGACTGTCAGGCGTCCAAAGGAAATACTGAGAGTGTCAAGTCAGTGGTCTGGCCACACCTTTGGAGTTGTGCTTGTAACGTTTCTATGGAGACTTTGAAATACACATTAAATATGTCACTGGGGTATTAGAGCTCAGCTAGAGAGTATTATGGGACATCTGAGGCACACTGCAACAGTGCATGGTGGTTTTTCGGAAACAGAAACACACAAAGTCACTCACACACACAGAAACAAAACCAACAGACCGTTGATAAGACCATCTGTTTATACAAACATTTGACACTTACAAATCACACTGAATATTTTACATCAGACTGGTAACTGAGCAAAACTCAAAGTACTATGGTCTGCCTACTATAAGCCTTTATCTACACTTTTTGTTTTATAGGAAGAGATATCGTATTTTGCGTTCTATCGCCTCACTCACACACATGCACGCACACTTCATTTTAACATCTACATTGTATCCAAATGGCCACATTAGAATGCATTCAAATTACAAAGGTCTACAACTGCAATGCATTATGGATGTTTTAATGCTCAGTATGACTTAACATAC
This sequence comes from Triplophysa dalaica, assembly GCF_015846415.1. Taxonomy (NCBI): domain Eukaryota; kingdom Metazoa; phylum Chordata; class Actinopteri; order Cypriniformes; family Nemacheilidae; genus Triplophysa; species Triplophysa dalaica. The sequence continues at coordinate 16,177,002 of NC_079554.1, forward strand.
AGTATGTCCACACAGGTATTGAACTTTTTTGGTATTTTTCTGGTATTATCACACCTAACCAGAAACACATGTATCCCAGAGACTAAACATTGATGTGCTCTTCAACATCAAAATGAACTACTGAGCACCTCTCAATGTTTTGGGCCTATGGCCAAAGATAAAGAAAGCGTAAAACAATTATTATCCCAAACCACCTCCTTCTTTCAAGTATTCTGCTGACAAATGCACCGGAATTAATGGGAAACATATTAACCAGTAGCAAGAAAAGATTCTCTGTGATAACTTACCCAGTCCAGTAACAGTGACTTTGGCTTTGGACTGGATTTTGCCAAACTGGTTTTGAGCTTCACACAAGTATGTGGCCTCATCTTCTACCCAAAGTTCTAAAATAAACATGACAAAAAGAACCTTAATCATCTTTAAAATGCAGATAATATATATACTGTACCATAAAATATAAGCATTAAATATTTGCAAACAGTTGATCATACCTAAACTATTCATGTAAAGTCGTTGAAACTAGTAACTTTGTATTAGCTTCTATCGTAATATTGCTCCTGTATGACATATCGCTTATAGCTCCCTGAACTCTCTATAAGAATCTGAAGCTGAATGTCAGAAAATTCATGCTTTTATTTTACGACAAAACAGTATAACAGGCCTAAACAGAGAAAGGGAATATCTGAGTAAATCTGAGATACATACTAGTAATAAAAAGGTGGCCATCATTTTTTTGAGTGATAGTGCTGTGGCCGCGGTGCCTAGAGAAGAGCGCTACATTGTCCTCTCGTCTCCAGGACAGCTGGGGTTCTGGGTGACCCTGGGCGTGACACGGTAAGGTGACGTTTGTGCCGATATCAGCAGACAGGTCAGATGGCTTTCGTGTGAACTGAGGAGCAGCTGGGGAACACATTTCACAGAAAGAGATTTATTTAGTAGATGTCAGGACCAGGGTTCAAAATTAACATCCCATATACTGAATATGATGCTGCGAGTGACAAAATGGCCCGTGCTGTTTGTCACAAAAGTCCAAAAATGTATAGATGAAAATGAAATATAGTTTCATGCTTGGTGTGATTTTAGATGGGTGTGTGCAATATATCCTTACAGCCCACGTCCAGCGTGAGGTAGCCCTGTGCAGATCCAGCTGTGTTGACTGCCACACATGTGTAATCTCCTGCATGCTTGTCCTGAGCCTTCTGAATCCTCAGAGTGCCACGTTGAGGGTCCATGCTCAAAAATGCAGATGACCTCAGCTGCACGTCATCTGAAGATGAAACATACATAAGGTCTCGATCCAACTGAAATCGGTCTCAACAACATTCTTTGGTGAGGAGGTCTGCCGACCTTTGTACCAAATGACGTTAGGGTGTGGAACTCCGGTGACCCTGCACTCCAAAACAACCGTCTGTCCCAGACCAATCAGCATCTCAGCATGAGTGACCGTCACCTGTGGAGACTCTACAAAAGGTTGAAGATCACAGAGAGTATAATTAAAGACCAGCTTGGAGCCGCAGGGTGGGACCGAATGTCGAATGTCTCACTTATTTACGGTAATTTCCTTTGTCATTTGTTGGTATTTACAGTTTAATAGTAATAACATCTTAGCTTATGCTAATTTGAATTTTTCCTGTGTAAAGCACTTTGTCCTCACCTATGTAGGTGAGTATGGAAGTTTGGGTGTCGGTTCCAGCAATGTTACTAGCCAAACAGCCATACGTCCCTGCATCCTTCGGTATCATGTTCCTAATGACCAGTGTGCCATCAGGGGTCATTCTGTGTCTGAATGACAAAAGAGCATAACAGGATAAGATCCAGAGGACAGTAACAACCGGCCATCTTAATTAAAGACGGGTGTGTTTCCAACCTGCTGGAGCCCATGATGAACATGTCATTGTGTGTCCAAACCACCATGGGTGTGGGGTAGCCCTTAGCTGAGCATCTGATCCCAACATCCTGACCGGTGTGGAACGTCTGGTTCCGTGGATCCACTGTCACCACTGGTGGTTCTATTGTGAAAATGATGTTTTGAAAAAATTGTGATGTTTAACGAAATCACGTTGATTCGACGTTTTAAAGACGTTATTAATTAGTTGTGCTGAGCAAACTGCTAAGTTTTGCACAAGAAAAAATCTATCAATAATGGTTTGCATTTAAATTGTGATTCCTTTACATTCTGTCATCATTTATTGACCCTCATGTCATTCAAAACATGTACACAACTCTTCCTTCAGTGGAACACAAAAGAAGAGATTTTGAGAAATGTCTCATAGGTTTCATGTCCATACAAGGGTAGTCAATGGGGTCAGTATCTTCTTTTACGTTCTGCAGAATAAAGTCATACAGGTTTGCAACGACAGGAGGGTACGTAAGTACATGAAGAACAAATGTTTATTTTTCTATGAACTAAAATGTGTAACATGTTAAAGCAAATTGTGTATTTGGGTGTGTAGTCGAATCGATTACATAAATACAGTTCGCTGACAAATACACACACATCTAAGTGATGTTCATGCATGGTCTCGACAACACTTTAAAATATCCTGCTTCACACTCATGATATGATTCTTGGTCCAGCCAAACTCATTTCATAGCAAATTTCTACAGAAATGTACAGTTTCATTTCTACAGAAACACTGTAAGATTATTAGTTCCAGATTTTCCCAGCTGCTGAAGTAGAGATGCGTTTCTGATCAATTCACGATGTGAACAAGAGTATTTTCTCACTGCTTCTGCTGAAACCAATAACCTCCAGTGTCTGTCCGTCCCATGTCCCAGCAGACCAGGACGTGTGACATCACCACCAAATGCAGGAAGTGCAAAGGCTGATGAAGTGCATGATCTGCAACTTGGAAGATTCTGAATCAACGGCAGCATCAGCAACCCGTTAAACAGAAACAGAGCTTTCGAAAGCATTCCAATCGGAAAGCCTGACGTAATTTCCAGAGCCCTGCCGGAGATTTTCTCATGATTAAGGTGAATTCAAAATGAAACAAAAAGAGCCTGTTGCGAGCGTACAGCGTTGCGTGTCGCATGCTCAGGCGTTTAAAGCATTGCTGTTGAGAGATCACTTTGTGTCTAGCAGTAAAGCTGTAATTATTCCAAGTCTTACTCACTAAAGTGTTCTCTAACAAACTCTGTCTGCCTAAGGGACAATTTTAACAACTCACTGACGCTAAGGCTCAACGACACCTTCATTTGCATTTCTTTGCCTGTGGATAAACAAATTGAAAAACAACCAGTGTATTTTCCTGACGTTTTCCGAGAATTCTTATATATGCATTTACATGCTTTTAATTTATAGTTGTACATTTATTGTACATGTGTCTGTTTATCCCTCCTATGAATTGTTTTAGAGCATTGATTTTTCCTTGTTCTCTAGACTTGTAGGACATGCAGAGATGTCAATATGGCAAAAGGGACTAAAAGTGTATGGACAGCGCGGGTCAAAGTAATGTTGCATAAGGGATTACAGCAGATCGGTGTATGGACTTTCCAGCCTTCAGTGTGTCAGCAGTCCCACTTCAAAGAGCCCATAATGACTAGGACAGCACAGGAATCCCAGCAGGTGGTGATTACACACACATACACAAGCATACACACACAAAGTGTTTCAGTCCAACGGTGACAGCTGTTTAACGGCCAAGACTGACACACAAAAACTTAGTAATGGTTTAAAGAGGAAGAAACAGGACAAAAATAGAGGGTGATGGAAGAGGAAACAGTGAGCGATAGACGAGTAAACGGAAACAAACAGACCCAGAGATAACAAAGGACAGATCTGCCTATACTGTACAACATATATTCATCAAGCTATTTATTTAATTTTGTGTTTATTTATAAATAATTGTGTTCGATTTTTTTTATCTATATGTGTGCAAATGTTTATGTAAGTGTATTAAAAAATACAAATACTTCAGCGATGTAAATGCACTTTTTTAAGACCCTGCCAATAAATACACGATAATATTTGAATCCTGAGAGACAGAGAGATCAAAGAGACAGACTGAGAGAAAGTATGCTTCTTGTTTTATGTTTAATATATTGTCAATATTGTAAGCACACTTAATCATGCTAATAAAGAAAAAAATTGGAAATAAAAATAAGAGAGATAGACTCAGAGATGACAGAAACTGACTCAGAAAGAGAGAGAGATCCAATCCATTTCATATAAAAAGGAAATGGAATGCAGAGAAAACTCATATCTCAGGTCTGACTGAGATATGAGGAAAACTACGAGACCGATCACTCAACCAAGAGTTAAAATTGAACAATAAATGTCACTCCCGCATTCTAGTTATAAAACTCCAGCTCAGCCATGCTGGAGCCCTCAGAGTATTGACACATTTTATAACCATCTAGGACAGTCTTAACACAATGTAACTCTATCCATGCCTATAACATCCAAAATGCATGACACATAGGATAAGATTTAGGAGAGACATGGTCATTTCGAGAGCAAATTTCAATGTAAAAAGCAAGATTATGTACAGTGAGAAAGCCGGCGTAAATCACTTTCACAAGTGCAATAAAATATTGCAATGAAATATTACAGCAAGGCTCTAGTGAAAACAGATCTTGTGTTAGAAAAGCGAGTAAATGAGCTGTAGGGAGCCCTGTCACCTTTTTACAATGTATGTGTTAAAAGCCTTGAGATTTAGGTGTACTCTCACTAGGCAATCTGAACTGTGCCCGAGCACGTTTGATCCCCAAATCCCGGTTGATTTGACTGGTGTGATCGCTCCGTATCGCGCCCTGGCATGGTTCGTTTAGCGGTCCCCGGCTCGATTGGAATAGGTTGGCCAGAACATGGTGCGGTTAGTCTCGGCGTGGTACATATGTAGTGTGAGCGCAAATCACGCCAGGCCACAGAACTGAACGTATGATATAAATAATGTGACTGTATAAATTCATTCCCGAGATAATGCGGTCACCGTTGAAAACTGATTAACAGCATACTAACACCTGCAGGCGTGTGCCATCGCAGCCAAAACTACTCCAGGTTTGCCAAACATAATCCAACGTGTGTTTTCGATAATAAAGTACGAGAGGGTGATTTAAAAGCATAATGAGCCGTTTACTCTCGTATCGTTCTCATCAGACAATGACATAATTTAAGCAGATCGGTCTGTACAGCACACGAATGAAATTAAACACTTCTAATAATCCACAAACTGAACATTGCGATGGATTCTGTTGGGCAGAGAGATCGCTTTGTGAACGTTTGCTTCGAAGCAGTTGCATCGTAATGATGATAGCGTGCCCGGGTGTGGATGGCAAAGAGCAATGTGAGCGTAGGCTAGTGGAGGAGTTGGGACAATCGTGCATGGGCATAGTTGAGAGCACCAGGCTAAATGTGAGTACGCCCTTAGAGAGCTCCCATCAGTTTAAACATATCTAATGGAAATCAGCACACTGTTTTTGACCTTTTGCCTAAAAAAAGACACTTTTTAGGGACACACTGACCTTGCACGTGGAGGTAGAGACGGGAGGAAGAAATTCCACCCTCATTGGCTGCAATACAAGTGTACCAGCCGGCATCATCAGGTGTGACTCGCTGGACTTCCAAGGACAAGTTGGCGGTGACGCGCATGCGTTGGTCAAATCTAGCATCTACAGGATCCCGTTGCCAAGTCAGGTTAAAGCGCACGGTGCTGGCAACAATACACGTCAGGACTGCGTTTGCACCAAGGTATGATGTTACGTTATAAGGAACTGTAATGGCTGGAGGAGGCTCTGCACATATACAAAGACAAAAATTTGTCGTTAGAATCAGAAATGAAGAATAGTGATATATGCGTCACACTCACAGTACAAAAATGTTGAGATTGCTTATAAATAAATGTTATGTGTATTGTTTTATGCGGTAATAATATAAATACAATGTTATAGGCCGCAGTTTTTTATTCTCTGAAATATAAAGCATGCTGCATCTTTACAAAGTGCTTTTAATGTTCGTCTAGAAGCAATTGAATTCAAGAGCCGGAATTGTGACAAGCAAATCTGTTCAGTTACAAATTATTTTTGGATATCGAAGTTCTCTTGAGGTCTCCGAGTGCTTGAACTTGCTTGAACAGATCTGACAGAGAAGGACATGGGAAAGGTGTTGACAGATGTGTGGATTAGCGCATACGTGATGAATTTATACAGGAAGACATAAATTACATAAAGGAGGTTTATCCTGTCATTCTGCTAATAATGTCTCTGGCCTTATGACAGCACAGTCAAGGAAACAGCTCAGCCAAAGATGGGATGTGGAATGAGAATGTGGAAGAGAAAAGAAAACATTTTGATTTTATTTTTAAATAATAAACTTGTTTTTATTATGAAACACTATGTTCCATCCTAAAAACAAATGAATATTCGTAATAAAACCAAGAATGTAAGAATTTAGCACTAAGAAACTAAATTCAATTTTAATTTCCTGTTGACTTTAAAAAGTGTTTTTCAACTGCTGCACAAAATCATAATATGAAACAATGAATCATGTTCGATAAAACAAGGTAAATCCAGACAGATGTCCAGCATGCTCCACAAACCAAAGTGCACACATGCATGGAGGAGTACTGCAGGGTTCAAAGCAATTACACATCAATTCCATCAATCATTTAAACTGAAGCTGTAACTACGCTCACTCGCGCATGAGATTGTTCAACAAATGTCTGTTACACACGGAGCATGAAGTAAACCAAAATTGTAAGGGTCATTTCATCTGAGACATCAAATGTTCTTGCTACTTTAACCGAAACACTTGGGCTGCTTTTTGGACTGATCTGTTTCATATACATACGTAGACTCACAACAGCACATGAGAAAGTGCCTCAGGGATGTTAGATATAGAACACCTCAATAGTTCATTTAATTTGCCCCTGAATTTGCTTACATGTTATCTATTACAGTACACAGTAGTGTATGGGACCTGACCATTCAGTCATGCATGGAGTTAATAAAAGCGGCATGCTTCACTGCTCTCCCAATGGTGGGCATCTCCTGTGCTAACTGTGAATGACAGAATTTGTTCATTTACGACCTGAAGTAACAGCTTATTAAAGGGAAATAAGCTAAATGCATCAACATGTTTCGTAATGTTATTAGCAAGCGTTTAACTGCAAACTGAAGGTGAAGTTCTAACCAGAAACATCAAGAAAAGTCTGAGCCCGTCCCGTTCCGGCACTGCTGATAGCGATGCACTCGTAAAAGCCCTCATCCTTCAGGGTCACTTCTGTGATCTCCCATGATGCATTCGAGGACTCCCTAAAATATTTAGGAAAAAATGTTAAAAAATGCTCTCCTAAATAAACACAAAAACAATTGCTAATGTTTAAATAATCAGCATTGAATAGATTTAGTACAGCATATTCAAATTGCTTCGGATAAAGTTTCTGCTAAATTACATGACCTGGTAACCAAGTAACTGTAATGTTCACTGTGCCAAAATTTAAAAGGCCCATAAACTATACATGAGTAGCACGTTTTGCCCACTTATAATGTTAGTTAAGGCGTATTACTGTTATACAGCCTTGATTTCGATTTACATGATCTTTTCTGACTCATTTATTATGAGGTAAAAAAGCTAAAACAGCAGTAGCATTAGCAAACGTAACAGCAGTACCTGAAGAGTTGATCTACGCCCAAATGTAATCCCTCTCTGGTAAACCGTAAGGTATAGGGGATCAGACTCTCCACATAGCAAGTAATAGCCCCCTTCTGCAGGTAGTAACCCGGGGTATGAGTGGGCATGCTCACTTTGGGTGCATCTAAAGAAAGAAAGTTTCTAGTAAGACAAGTAAAACTAAAACACATAATACTCAGACTGAATTTACTCTTGTCTGTTCTGACATCTTACCTGGTACAATGCTGGAGTAAGACACACTGGACACTCTCTGGAAGACAAAGCCGTCACGGTCATAACCGGTGACGCGCAGGAAGAAGGCCTCTTTGGGTGGAACGAACTCAGTGATGTTCCAAATGCCATAGGGGCGTCGTTCAGGAAAGTAGCGAATGGGAAGCGTCTTCATTACGTTACCAGTGATGCTCATGAGCTCTAGCCTGTCCGCACGAGCAGGAGGGGAGAGTCCGGTGGTGTTCAGCAGTACAAAAGTAGGTATTCCTGTGTGTGAAAGGGGACAGACGTTAGAAAGGTCAACCAAAACATGTTTTAAATGCTCAAGTAAATGGCCAATATGGTGACCTCATAAATTTGACGAGAGCATGTGTGGTCCAAACAAAATGTCCCTGCAGAAACCAACTGACCTTGAACTGGCCTGCTGGATGTCATTTTGAAGTCTAGCGTGTGTTTCCGGGAAAATCCTGCTCGGAAATCGATGTTGCTGAGACCTGTTATACGGAGAGAGTGTCTGCCCTCACTGGACGTCTGTAGTCAAATTGATAACAACAATAATGTAGTAAATACAGTAAATAGAGAAGTCACACAACATTTGTTAAACATAATTCAATTTTCTTTATTATTTATTATATAATTCATTTGATTGTGTTTGTGACTACTACACTTGCTTGTCATGGTAATGTGCACCGTAGAAGCGTCACCAACCAAACATATTTTTGACAACAACAAGTTCAAGATTCACAAATAAAGCACATCTTAAACCATTTGAACCATTAAAAATGACTTTGAGTCCAACTTGATTCCTGCTGTTCACTGCTGTCCTTTACGACTGTTTTGGTGCCGACGGCCTGGCGTGTGCTTGACGTGTTCAGTGCAAGCCATTGCAACCCATCCTCTGCTTGCATTCTTTTGAAATTACAACCATCCTAAAGAACTACCATGGGCCATGGAGCACTGCATGACATGACGCCAAGAAACCATCACTGCTAGGGTCAATGGTGAGCAGAAGATGCTGACGGATTTATAGTATCTGAGAGGCAGAGAAGGATGTAGCAACAGTAAAACCTGGAGCCTACAACTGCTCTCCAAGAACCACCGAAGACCAATTAAAAGAAGACTAAGATAAATATTGAATCCATTCATTATGAGGATTTAAAGCTTTCCTTGCACTTGTGCTAAAACTGGTAGCAGAATTTAAGGGACAGTTCCCTCAAAAATGTAAATTCTGTCATCATTTCCTCACCCTCATGTTGTTTCAAATCTGTTTAATTCGTTGATCTGTTAAACAAAAAAGAAGACACTTAGAATGATGTAGGAAACCAAATCGTTCTTGGGCACCATTGACTGCCATAATAGTTTTGCTTCCTAGTATGGAAGTCAATGGTGACCCAAACGGTTTGGTTAGTTGAAATATCATATTTAGTGTTCAGTGGAACAATATAATGTATACAGGTTTGAAACAACTTGAGGCTGTATGTAAATGACGACAGAACTTTCATTTTTGGGTGAACTATCACTTTAAGACAAAAATCATCTTACCCAAAACAACCCTGAGGAAGATGACGCCATAGAAGCGTGGGAAAACTGAAATTTAAACACGTGAATTAAAATGATTTGGGGGAATTAAATACTAGAAGGGTGTTCCCCCTCTCAGTGGAATGTTCTAAACTGGACACAATTTGGGCACTTATGAGAAATGGGGAGAAATGATTTCCAAGAAATGTTGATCTCTTTATCATAGATACTGTATGGTGTCAGAACATATATGGACTGTTGTTTGATATTGTTATGATCCTTATCATGAAAGGATTTCATCCTTGGCAGTAAAAATCACAATCCACTTTCCTTGCACGGAAAAAACAGCTCAGGAATTCGCACGGCGGGTGAATGTTGGGAGTGAAGAGAAGCGCTTGGGTGGAAGAAGGAAATAAACTGACATATAGATAGGGTAGATTCTCCAAGCTCAACGCCAGACAAAGATCTCACCTCTTGAGTGAAAGAGTACACTGAGAAGGACACAGCCTAACTTCCATTCTTCTGCACATAAATCATACCTAACTCCCAGCTCAAACAACGGCCTTACTGAGCAGGCTAGCAGGCGTACAGAGACCCCCAACAGAGCACGCTGATCACAAATCGTTTTTTTTTTCCAGTTTTTTTTGTGACGGTAGGTCCCCTGGAGCAAACCCCTGTTCCTGCCTGTCACAATGTGTCCGAACCAAAGACCCACAGCCAGATTCCACAACATAAACAGAACAACAACAATCAATGACTTCACCATACAACCTTGGTTTTCACAACCGATCCATCATTCCGAGATCTGTCCTTGTTCTCAAAAGACAGAACAGACTAACTTTTTACCTTTCTGGAAAAGTACCAGTTACGCAGTTAAATCATCTACATGGTCAAAAAAGAACTGTGCATCCCAGCGGCCTATAAACCTGTTAATCACCTTTATGGTCCACATTCCGGGTCCTGGATCTTTGAGGTTGAGGACTTTGGCAGAGTTGGGGATGTGAAGGAGCTCAGAAAGGCCTTCATTTATCCCGATGAGTTTTCCTAGGACGAAAACAGAACATATATAGTACATTTACGTTCTATGTAGGCTTGCAGAAAATCTTCAGATGGCACACAAATGCGTTCTTATTACCCTGAGAATTTCGGATCTCGATGTTTGGTGCAGGGCCACTTAAAGCCACAGTGACTTCTTTCAGGCTGGGGTCAAAGGGGATCTGCCAGCTGTTAACAAGGCCTAGCTGATGATCAGTGGAGAGCAAGTGAACTTTAGAGGACTGCACTGCCTCTTCCACCCATTTCAACACCTACGGCAAAAGCAGTACAGAATGAGTCAAATCTAGCTAATTACATCAATACATGAAGGGCATAAAAGAACTTTAAAGAAACAGGCGTATATTACTGTTTATATCTGGTAGTAAAATGTAAACACCTCACATATGGTTTTGAGATGCACATGACCTCTTAGTCTGACCCCTTGACTGGAGGTCTGTACCTGACATATTTTTGAACCAGACCCAAACAAACAAACGTGAGGCACCTAGTTTTATTTGGGACACCAAGCGGCAGCTCTGATTCGCTCGGTGCCCAAGGTGTGAGAAAAAAACAAATTGAAAGTTCTTTATTTAAACCTAAACAAATTATGTGTAGTGGCCTAACCGGACCTGGTTTGATGTTTTTTTTTTTTATACAAAATTGCACCTGAACTTCACAGGAAATCGCATGCACTTCTGTTATATGGAAAATTGTATATTTTTTAGGAAAAAGATAGCAATTCAAGGATATAAAAAAAAGCTCTGAGGAGGAACTGATGGACCAAATTAAGACATGTAAAATGATTTTTATCAAACAAATAAATTATAAATGATCAGTCTTCACATGAATGAGCAAAACATATTCCGATTAAGATTTCATTAAATATAGTGTGTAAATACTGCACCAAACAAGTTATAATTGGTTTGACTAATTTTGTGAGTATGACATTGCTTTCCTTTTTTATAATTCTGTATGGCGCACCTAATAATGCATTATGCTTAACCGCATGATGGGACATCCAATCTGCCCATGCAGGATCTCCCTCATTCTAGCTACTCATATCTGTGACCTGTCTGATGTCAGGGCAGCTGTCAGAGGTGACCTTGAATCAGTGATCCACAGTAATCCAAACAATAAAGATAAAGAAGATCAAGAAAACAGAATAATAGGATAAAGAAACAAATCTATCAATTGACCTTCTGGTCATGAAAGCAAATCTTTAAGGATTTAATGGATAGAGGATGACATCTCTAATGACAGTAAATGTTCAGCAGCTGTGCTTCTTATTACAAATAAAAACTCTTTTATGTCTTCTCAAATATTTCAGTGTTGGTTTGATTCTAACATAAAAATTCTGGAGCATGACCAGCTTGACTGCAAATGATTGATCTGAATTTCTTGGAACATTTAGAAAGATGAAAATCTTCAAAATCCTAAATGTTTTTCAGAGAGCGTTTGCAGATCTTAGATACCAGGCTCAGATTAAGAAAAGCCTTCAGAAACAAGAAACAGTGAGCAGTTAGTGAAGAACAATAAGCTTCTGTCTTCTAGAATGCACTTGGCCTAACCAAATATTCCATTAGTGTCTCACCTCATTGACTTGCTTTTTGTCCAGATGGAACACCTGTCCTGAGCTGGTTGAGGCAATCTCCTCATACACCTTATAGCCAACATGAGATCTGTCATCACAGTCACCCGTCAGCACAAACACCACCTGCCAAAATGCATACACACTATTAGTAGAATTCCAGTATACCCTTTCCATAACTAGACCCCAGACATGTTTATTTCATATTCAAATGAAATCAGGTTTTTGACTAAAAATAACAACAAGAAAAGGACACAATAAAAAAAGCACAAGCTAGAAAAGAAAGGATGATAGGAAGATGGTAGATGATAGGATTGGAGTGAATAGGTTGGATTACCTGTGACTGTTTCTGCTGAATGAGTTGAAGAACCTCATGGGTCAACCTGTAGTCTTTTGATCGGGCATCTGTGAACACGTAAATGTAAGACCCTGGTAGGGAGATTTCAAGGGCAATCTTGATGGCTCCGATGCTCATCTCTGGACAGTCTCCACCACCCTAAAGAGAATCCATTATTACATCTCATTACTTGAATATTCACATGCAAAAAAGCTTGTTATGTTATTATTATATGCATTATTATACCTGCAATCTTTGAAAAACAAAAACAGCTAAACGTGGCGTCTCCATGTGATACAGTCAATGTGCTCTGTTCACAGGACATCTGTAGATTCCTCAAAGCCAATAAGTTGGAAATGGGCAACGAGCAGATAGCAAGCAGATCTGGCCTATAAAATAGACGTACTGCATTCTCTAAAGCTTGTCACGGGAGTCAATTGTGAGTGCAACTCAATGTTGACCTCGGAATAAAACTTTCAAGAGTAATCCTGGACCCAACTTGTGGGCCAAAACTGGATAAATTCCAAAAGTCCTGTAAGTTACTTGCCTTGCTTTAAACTGGTATGGATAAATGTTTCTAGTGTTTTTCCACAGCCATGTATCAGTAATAGAGTTACATCTCTCTCATCTGTCTGACTCTTGTCTTCATTATGCGTTCCAGAAGGCAGGTGTCTGAATGAAACATCTGGAAGCAAGTGAGCTTTGTCTCTCTGTTCTTTACACAAACACACGCTCCTTACGATCCACTTTATCCCCAACAAACACTAGCAGAACAGCAGATAGCAAATTCAAACACAGAACGACAAGAAGATTGTAAGAAAGGTTAAGGATGTTCGGAGTCCTTCGTTTCCAATTATTCTGGAAAACACATTAACAGCAACAGATGATTTGAATGATTTATTCCTCAAAAGCCAATGTTTTGGAAATTTAAAGTACATAAAAACACTCACGCACACATGCACAACAAACGGCAAGCGAACTATACCAAATCATGCTCTACTTGAACTTGAATTTTTTGTGCCAGAACAATAATGCACTTAATCAGTGTGTCTGCATTTCCTCTGCTTGGCCGGAACAGCTGGGACGGATGTTAAGATTGACGAGAAACAAGCACATATCAGCATTGTTTCGAGTAGACATGGTTATTTTAATGGGGTGTCCATGTCAAACTGCTCACATGGCAAATCGCCGCCACACTTACACGTCTACAAAATGTAACACATTTGCCAAAATACAAAAAATACATTCTAGATCACATCTATACACACAAACCACAGAGGTGTTCATTCAAACACAAAACGAATAAAAAACTCACTTTCTTCGATTTTTGTGAATGCACATTTTGTCCTGCACTAATCTTTTATAAGGATTTATGTATATATAATAAAATGTTTCACAACACTGAACTATGCTACAGCATATAAAACACTATTACCAAAAAGAATTTGAAAACTTTTATAGAATACTAAGACTTGATCCTTCACTTTGATTTTATTTTAAAACACTTGAGAGCTGACTTGAACTCTCCATCAGATATTAGAGAACATGTCCGCTGGCTTCAGAGGAAATATTTCATTTCTGATGAGTTAAGCAAAGTGGATATTCTCTGACGATTACAGTACAAGCAAAACATTTGGAGTCTTTGTTTGGCTGTTAAAATATGGACCCTGCAACGGTTGAATGTGAGTTTATGATGTGAATCTGGATCCAATCTGTGATTAAATATGTTAAGATCAACAAACCTTTTGTGAAGTGCATGAACTCACCTGGACATAGAGCTCCCGTAGCTCATCCTGAAACTTCTTTGGATCTGTTGTTATTGTAATGGGCCCAATCTCTGCAGAAACAAAATGAATGCTATTAGAAGCAAAAATGTAAGCTGCTGAATTCCAGTCAAATGACCTCTTGGATTAAAAGATTGAAACGGTTTCTGTTTTGACCGAGCAGATGCCAAATATTTGTGCTGGCAGCCAGTGGCGGATGTCTTGGGTCAAGGGTCACAGTTGAAACGGGGGACCGGGAGCTTCCTGTTCAGTGGCAGGAGGTTTGGATCGCAAAGTCAAGTGAGATAAAGGGAGGATTTGGATTGAAATTTAATGCAGTATATATACAGTAGAACCCTGTTGAAAAACCTGCTGGTTTGGTATGTTTTGATGCTGGTTTAAGATGGTCATGTGCTGATTTAGGCTGGTCTAGGCAAATGCTGTTGGTTTGATTTTCATAATATATTTAAGTTGTAAAGTAAAATGAATTATAAAGAACTAACCCAATAATACCATTTGTGATAATAACCATATTAACTCTTTTGAACAAAAGAGCCGATTCCTTGCTTACCCTGAATCGCTCAAGATGCTTTTTGGAACATTCTCAAATCTTGCTGGGATAAAACAGATCACGTCGGCATACCAAACCGTCAAATTTTGTGGGGATATTTTGTTTATGCAATTGATGTATTTTACTTGTTATGCTGGCCTATACTGGAAGTCATTGAAAATCTTACTGTGACATCTGGATCTTCTGATTAAATTCGTATGAAAGGGCTATTCAATTAACTATTTTACTTTTTTTTATTTTACTTTAATTTATACATGTGTATGTCTATTTATTTACTTCTATTATTATTATTTACATACTTTTCATTCTTATGGTGGCCTTTTGGGGAGGGTGGTGGGTTTTCGGTGTTGTGTTGACTTGTGCTCTTGGTTTTGTCTTGCTAGACATCTTGCTTTTCAAAAAATTCATGCAGCACTTCTTGTATATCTGCCAAAATCAATAAAAAAATAATTGTTATGCTGATAATATGCACGTTATATAAATAAACACCATTATACTCCAAACAGGAGTCTGCAGATAAAATACTTTGAGTGATTGACAGGTCTTAGGGAAACCCTGCAGATATGCTGTGGCAAATCAATGACAGGATGTTTTGATTAAGTTCAGACTTCTTTATACTTATTAGATAAATCCGAAAGTGATAATGTGATGTCATTTAATGACATTATAAGAAATGCATTTTCTAAGCATACCAAGTTCCCAAATACAGAACTGAATGCATAGAAGGTAACAAAAGCCTCTTCACTTTAAAGCTTGCAGCACATAAATCACACAAACCCATATAGTGTCGCAATTTTGATAATAGAATGAATTACCCCAGCATGCTGTGGTAGGCAACCCTGCTGGGACTAACTGGCAGTGGCTCTGCTGTAAAACACCAGCCTGTTTTCATTATGTTGTCATTTCCTTTTGGATCAGATGTTCTTCTTTGTAATAGGAAAGACCTTATAACTCAGGTATGCTCTTCTGTCAGCGTCGGGAACCTGCCGTGACTGCATTGCAGTGCCCTTTTGTAAAGCCATATGACATCATGCTCTAGTTCAGCTTTCTTTAAAGGATTGATGATCTGGTAATCTGTTAAACGTCCAAAATGAAAGAGGTAGCTGTAGTGCCAAACCAGTATCTTAATGAACACAATAAATCACATTCAAACATGTGCAAATGTATTTTTTTATTCAATTCAGAACATGTAGGATAAAAAGGCAAAGATGCCAGGAAGCTCAATGATGTCCAGAACGACAAATAGCTTGACTCCAAAAATTATAGAGGGAAAGCAAGAGTTATTGAGACCCCTTTGAAGTAATTCGAATCCTGTATCTGAATCAGTTTTATGATCCCTTCAGAGCTATACTGCAATATGTTATCCTATTTTTGGATATAATACTTTATTTGGCCAACTTTGGCCAGTCCCTTTATAACTGATTTTCTATGGGTCTCTTTAGTTTATTTTTAACCGCGAAGAACTCTATGGTCCAATGTAACTTCTTGAAAACACTGTACAAACAAATGCTTGCGGAAATCTCTCATGAGAGATCTTTTCAAAGAGCTCATATTTTGGCAGTATGGAAAACCCTTGGAGTGTAGAAAAAGAACATGCAGGCGATCAAAGACATGTTTAAGAGTAACGGGATAATAATTTTGACTGGTGTGCATGGGACTGGCTTTCAAGTCAAAGCTTTCGTGAATGGAAAAGTTGACAGAGTTCTGGGATTTTTTTCTTGATTAAGCAGTTTTATCTTTGCAGCCTGGGCAGTGGTCTTCTTTACCACTTTTTTGTAATTGCAGTTTAAGGAAACTAGGGCAAGGAGCATGTGATAGTGTTAAAAAAGAAGAAAAAGGTCAAGCGTTGCTCTCAGGACATGTTCAAAAAAGAAGATTTTCTTCTAACATTTGGAAGACATTAAGAAGATGACAAGTGATGAATTGGAGATCATGGTGAATACAGTAAAATAGAGGGAAAACTTTTCAATTCATGAAACAGAAAGAGAACAATTATAAAAGATAGAATAAAATGATCTATTGAAACCATTTGATTTTAGGGCAGCTTAGATCATTCCAAAGGAAACAGTCAAGACGTTTTCTCATACGTAAACATAGACACATGCTTGTGGTCAACACTTAAGAATGATTTTAAACACTGTAAGCACGCTACATGTTCATTTCATCGTGATTTATTTAAAACCTTTATGGGGTTTTATTATGAGGAATCGACATTTTCCCGATCTAATAAGATTGTACTGTAAAAACGTGCTGCTTCAGTTTTAGTGCTGGCTCCACAGAAAGAAAAAACACCATTTGTTTAAATAAGCTGCAGTCTTGTCTTATTATAAATTTCTAAAACTTTTTGAAAGAACAACGAAAAGCATAGCATGTCAAATTGTATTCTACAGCACTGCTACGTGACTTATTTTTCCACAATTATGACACGTTTGCCTAAATGCTTACAGAGAGCCTGAACAAATCGGCACAAACTAAATCAAAGCATAAAAGAAAAAAGCAAGAAAATCTCAATCTCAAAGAAGAAAGAAAAGCTTTTTTTTTAATTAAGAACCTCTAAAGGCAAACTCACTCAACGTTAGCTAGTCCAACTAAATGAAAAACTAAAGAACAATTTTAGTTAAATATGAGATGGAACCTTGAAAACCGCTGTGGAAGTTAAGCTACTAATCCTACACCACAACTCTCCTCCCAAAGACCAGAGAGTTTATATAGATGTGGAAACAATCATATTAACAGTCCTCAACATTAGTTTTCATCACATCCTCTATGATTCCAGCAAGCGCTAAATCAAAGTCACTGTGTACTATCCAAATTAACAATTTGAGAGCACAGACGCTGTTTACGCCCTAGGCATAAACACCTTTTATTGCTGTATACAGCTTCTTATTTAGATATTTTTATTAAAGAAGTCTTTCCACAGTAAATCATCATAAAATATGGATTTGATGACCATATTTAAAAACTGTAGTCACATGCGTCAGAATTCACTCCAAAAATAGCCAAACAACAAAACAATGGATACACCAAATTACTAACAGAAATGACTCCATAATGAACTGTTAAACATTTGGAGGAAATAGCAGTTACACAGACAGCAAATATTTGCTCAGACCTGTATGATAATCATTTCAATTGGCTCAACATCATGCCAGGAAACAACTAAACAGTAAGTCTTTGTAAGAAAGGAAGAAAGAAAAAGAACAGTTCCATATGAGCCAGGATCTATATGGACACACTGTATGTTCAGGACAGAATCACTCCACTACACATACTGCAATACATATGAAAGGCAGACATATATCAATATTTATATGATTAAATGCAAGAATACAGAGCAATTGTCCCAAACAATTCAACACAAAGAACATGCTGTCAGCGGACTTTAGTTGTTTACAGTTGCCAAGGAACATTAAAACTTTCTGCACTAAAGGGGAAAGTTCACACAAACATGAAAATTCTGTAATCATTTACTAACTGTCAAGCTGTTTCACATCGATATATACATGTATTGATTCTGTTCAACACAAAAGAAATTATTTTGAAGAATGTGGGGAAAAAAAGCCGTTCTGGCGCACCATTGACTTACCCTAGTGGTTTAACTTTCTACTTTTGCAGTTCAAGTGGAACAAAAAATATTAATCAGATTTGGACAGAATTTATATTTGGGGTGAACTGTCCCTTTAAAAGGACTGTTGTGCTCAAACTATACGTCAATTTTTGTGTCAAGCCACGTTTAAGATCTGTATATCTCCCAGACTGCTAGACCACAAAACAAATAATGTGCCATGCCAGAGAAAAACAATACAGGGGTTTTGTGGCTCTGTGGTTCTTCTGCGTGTTTTGCGTCTGATCAGATTGAAATTTACTGTTTTAAAAGTCGTGAGCGTGTGCATGAATGTCTATTAGGCCTGATGTCAATTTAATGCTTCTGTATATGGAAACTGTCCAATTCCCAATCCCACAATGCTCTTTCACGCTCATACTCAGAAATACTTAAAGTATATAGCAACACGTGCTGACTGTACGACTGATAAAAACATGACATATACAAAATTAGATTAAATTAGATATATTATATAGATATATTTCACTGTAAAAATAAAGTATCAAATCAGTAACAAAATTGTGATTCTCAAGACATTGCAACATGGCTTTGCAACAGGGCTTTCATAGAAAACTACAGGACAAAGTGCAAAGTGACTTTGCATATTGCTGACATCATCAATAGACAAGCAGCAAAACCTGACTAAGGATATGCCCAGGAGTCTGTAGCCAGTCTGTTTCAAATTAAGACCAACGTGGTCTGGGGCCTGGTAAGCCATGACTGTATGTGATTGGATGACAGAGGTTTGGGATTTCAAATACATGCCCTTTGGAGGAGGGCCTCACGTTTGATTGACATCATCGAATGGCTGGTGGTGCAACAGCAGCACCCCATAAAACTGTCAAAGCGGGTCAAGGTGTTTCTCTCAGCATGTGACTGCAGCTGACACCAGAACCACAATGAGTTACATAAACAAACGCTAACACAAAAAGTACGCAAAATAAACGAATCCCTATTTTGACGGATAACAGCGAGGGAAGTCAGAACGATTTTATCTGGTTATGAGATTAAAGTTGGTACCCCCAACCTCAGCCCATGCAAAAAGCTCAGACCTGCATCGACACGCAATATTTCAAAAGTAATCCAGCATTTTGTCTGGCTTGGATCCTCTCGTCGCAGGGCTCCAGACTAACTTTTTTTACTAGGAGCACTGTAGCCCCTGACTGAAATCTTTAGGAGCGCAAGCAGGACATTTTAATCAGCCTGCAATGCAATTATTGAAATATG
Source organism: Triplophysa dalaica (assembly GCF_015846415.1). Taxonomy (NCBI): domain Eukaryota; kingdom Metazoa; phylum Chordata; class Actinopteri; order Cypriniformes; family Nemacheilidae; genus Triplophysa; species Triplophysa dalaica. Next base: position 16,196,488 of record NC_079554.1, read on the forward strand.
TCCGCAAAATAGCTGTATTGCTGCCAAATACTTGGATTTACAAAGAAATTACAATGTGCAGTTTTATTTTCATTTCAGAATCTGCACACTTTTTAGCTAATTCTCCATTTCTGTTATGAAATTTTAGAAAATCTGCAGAATTCTGTGGAACGGTTTTATATGTTTACATTTTTACAGAAACGTAAATATGTGTAAATGTGTTAAAATAGTCTTAAAATACAACCTGTCTATGCATTTAACTGCAGGTGACAGTGGTTTGGTTCTGCTCATCATTTAAAAAGTGGTAGAGCTTACAGAGAAGCTTTAAGGGCTAAGTAAAGAGACTGTTTAAACTCTAAAATACCAGACAAAATTATTATTATTATTATTATTATTATTGGTTGTTGAACCAACAAAAAAGATAACTTCACATAAACTTAACAAGAGCATTCGCCTGTCGTTCATTCTTGTAGGGAACGTATGGAAATGATTCAGCGCTGTCTCAATTAATCAACAGATAATGTACATGACGTATTCTGAACTCCTCCGCGGTTAGTATTTTCGTTTTTAACATCTCAAACATCAAATCGTTCGTCCTCAGGCTCAAAAAATCTGTAACAGCAAACAGTAAATTGTAGTAATGCGCTCAGGTTGTCTGTAAACTTCTCAATGATGAGCTGAGCTGCGACCGATGTGACAGACATCGAGAAACATCAGTCACCCAGCGCACAGCTCCTGACTCTTCCCTTCTCACACACATAGGCACTGGTGGGCATGTAATCTACTTGTCTTTTCAAAAAAATTGCAGTTCGCACATGTGCGAGTATACTTGTGTAAAACACTTGCTGTCTCAAAACTGGTCGCAGTCTGGAGCCCTGTGTTGTACCGGAAGGGCCCATGAGCTGTTGTCGGATGTCACTAAATACAGCTGGAATGCAGCTGTGAGCTATTAACACGAGTGTCCAGTATGATTCACAACTCTGCACTCTGAAACTCAGGTTTAGCTAAAGTGGTGGAAAGAACTGACAAATCTTTAACACTTTTTATTGTCTTTTCAGGAGACCTAATCGATCAAATTCTTCATTTGTGTCAAGTCATTAAATGGTTTGAATTGAGAGCTGTAATATTCCTGAATTACCAAAACACACTACACTTCAAAAAACGTTATAGCTGACTACTGTGGAAACTACTGCGGGAGGCACTACTCATATTTTCTTTAAAAATGTAGAAATCATTGTTGATTCTATCGTGTCACAAACTATGAAATATCTTGGACAGAACTTATTGTATTGTGTACCATATTAAGGAAGACTAAAAACTCTTATTGCCTTTTTTGCGACACTGATGCAAAATGATGACATACTAAAAACAATGTAGCATCTGACAAATACAGAGTCTGTCTCTACTGACACCTTCATGACATCATTACCGGCATGCATTACTGCTGGATACTAATTAGAAGCCTAAAAGTCTGAAATACCTATTATTTGACATCACTCTACGCCCCGTAACAAGGTTCAAAGTATCTATATATAAAAGGAAGGACACGGGGTCGGCGTTCACTGGGAGACGTGAGATTCTTTTATTTTCAATCCAAAAATGGCGCAAATGGCGCTTCACACATCAGGTGATAGATTCCTTAGGCAGTCCACACGACTTGACTTTTCGGATAATAGTTCCACTCTTTGATCCCACAGGACTCGTCAACGTCTCCCAGTTCTCTCTCCTTGATCCACAGGAGTGTGAGCTTTTCAAGCTGTCTCCTCACCAATCACTGTAACGAGATGCAGGGGATCTTAATCTGCAATCGGCTCATTTGCTTACCGTCTTTCCCGTGTCTCTCCTGGCCGATACAGACGTCACTAAACCACGCCCCCCTTGCCACAGCCCCATATTTAGCCGAGTTAAAAGACATGATAGGAGGTAATAGTCAACTTTTCGTTCATCATCATGTCCTTTGTTTTCAAAGAATTGAATCGCATTCAAAACAACTAAAATTTAAACTTAAGGTTCTTACTTTGAGCTGCTTTCTTAAGTATCATAGTAGCTCTTCTCAGCTAATAAAAATTCAGAGACATCTACACCTATGTAACAAATAGTTTCCATTACTTTCAATATACAGTCATTTTGAAATATTTTTTTTATTAAAGAATGTTGGGTCTATACAGATCTTTCAATGAGGTAACAATAAACATGTTTTTCATTGCGAAGCATGATGTAAAATGTACAAACTCTTTCAGCACTTTATAGATGCTGCTCTGAAATAGAGTGTATTTTCCCTAATTCTTAAATGGTGTACAGACAAAGAACTGGCTGGCACCATTGACAACACACATGTTATGCTTACTCAAAACCACAAACCGACCGGATTTTGTCAAACCATCCATGTCCTCACATTTCTTTAATGCTTAATATAAAACTTTCAGTAGAGCAGAACCTGCACTGTTATAAATGATAAAGCCTGAACTGAACGACTAGAAGGTCTCAATCATTTGCTCTTTAAGCCAAAGATCACAACACATACTCGCACAGCAGACGCTGACAATGCCAGCTGAGAGCCGAGTAGCGTTATTTCAGACGCTCAGGAAATGTATCGGCAGCGAGACAGCAACTCCCCTGGGAGATACAGAACAGGGAGACAGAGAGTGATGAAGGGAGACTGGAATAGACAGACCGAGAAAGGAATGCAAACCTGGGGTCGAGACAAGGGAAAAAGCAAAAAAAAGAAACGAAATCTAATCAAATCCTTGAGAAAATCATTGAGATTAAGTCTTTCACTATTCCCTGTCTATCAAAATGTTATCTTATTGGAAAATATTTTAAACTAGAATATATTTTATTATCCTGAGACTTTAATATACTTAGGCCGGTTTCACAGACACGGTTTATCTTAAGCCAGGACTATGCCTTAGATAAATTAAGATATTAATGTGGCTTTTATAAAAATGCCTTAGAAGAATACATTACTGGTGTGCATATCGAGACAAAACAATGGAACTGATATATTTTAAGATATTTCTGTGCAAGTTTTATTCAGTTAAGACAGGTCATACAATCATTTTAGTCTGGGACTAGCCCTAAACCTTGTCTGTGAAACCGGGTAAATATGGATAAACAAATATGATATGATATGATATGATATAATATAATATAATAATATAATGTAAATCTTAAATATCTTGTTAAGTCAATTGTTTAAACAGAGTTGGCACAGACAATCCTTCACAAATGTTTTTTTCGAAGAATGTAAAAAAACGTGAATGAAAAATATAACATTTAAAACTCAGTTTGAATGGAGTATAACACAAAATACTAAAGGTAAGAATAGCCCCATACAATGTAAGTGAAGGTTCAATAAAAGAAAGTCATGCCGGTTTAGAACAACTTAAATGCTAACAGAATTTTCATACTTGTGCAAACTCTTTCATTAAGCATCTAAACCTATGAAACATGTACCTGGTGAGTTTGAAACCCTGGCTTTTGGCTTTAAAAGAAACCAAATGTATGTGATATAAAAAAACTGCCCAAAAGAGCATTACCAATAATGAAATGACAACTTTCTCCTACTTATAAAAGGCACCATCAGTTTTCAACAGACTACATCTACTAATGCTTTTATTCTCTAATGATATCCATGTTTGCCTTTTAAACATCTGAAAATAATACACAGGCCAAATGTCATCTACCTTCCTTTAATCTTTCATTTTAAACTCATCTCAAGTTCAATTTCCCAGCAGATGTTGACCTTCTCACTGCACCAGTCTCAAAAAATCCCAAGGCTCAGAATCCAGGAATCATCAGCCGAACGTGCGGTCACAATCCAAACAAAATCCTGAATTTCAACCAATTGGACATTTGTAGTTTTCAATGGAGCCTTTTAGAGGTGGAGATCTATTGAAATTAAGAATGCTCACTGTAATCAACCTCCATATAGATTGAAGATTGTTCGACTGGCTGAGATTAAATGGTGACTCATTTTTTAACAGTAACTACTAGGTGGGCAGCACTTTTGAAAATGGCTTTCTGGCACTGGAATCAGCACACGCACTGTTCTCAGATTAGAGAGCGTTACATTATTCTCTTCTCATCATTAAAGAGACGAGGCAGGAGAATTATACTGTACTACACCAAACTCTGAAACCCTATTTAACCCACCCCACCCACCGTCACAAATTCCTGCCTAATGGCATCATTACGGACCATGTTCATGCCAATACCCTTGTAATCTAAGGGTATTCCGAGATGAATGTTGCCTCTGAGAGCAAGAGGCAAAGAGATGTTTAGTTGAGGAATGAGCTTTGAACATGTTAAAAGCATCAATGTCCCTCATTCACCTTTTTAAGAGCTCTGGTAACATCTTATTGTGACCTACAAGAGTAAAGAAGATGCAGCAGGTAAATTAAAACTTAGGAAGACCAAAGTAGGAATGTTGAGTTGACAGTGTCTTTAAAAGTCTTTAAATGTCACTAGCTGTCAAATAAAATCATTACTCATAGAGGTTAAGAGATTAAGAAGTGCAGATTAAGAAGTGTTTGTGCTTAATTGTGTGTGTGTGTGTGTGTGTGCTAGCATAAACAAGAAAGAGGGTTGAGAAAAAAGCTTTCTTTCCTTCCACTACTTATAAAAAAGCATCTGGCCTACTAGCTTTGGAAGACAAAGCTATCATTAGCCTCTAAAACAAAATGAAACCCCTTTTCTCCACCATACTGAATTATATTCATATAATACCCTATGAAATTCAGCCAGCTCCCTGTAATACTAGTCCAATATAAAGGCAGTTTGTTTATCCATATTTACTCTGTTGTCTTTATTTCATTTGTGACAGCAAATGCTTTCCTCTAGCTCAGTGGTAAGAGCATTGCGTTAAAAATGCAAGGTTGTGGGTTCGATCCCAGGGGATTGCAAATACCTATGTAAAATGTATAGGATAAAAGCAATGTAAGTCGCTTTGGATAAAAGCGTCTGCTAAATGTAAATGTAATGTAATGACAGCATTTTTCAACAGTTTCTGGAGGCCACTAACATACTTTTATATACACACAGATATAAACATGCTAATTCAGCAAATGGTCACATTTTATGACTTTGTGTGTATTTGTGTATGTGTATGTGTGTGTGAATGTGTATTTGTGTGTGCGCGTTTATTAGGACTGGGCGGTATGACCAAATAACTACTTTTTTAACAACTCCCGAATAGCATGCGAAGGTAACTTGCTTACATATTATTTAAGCAAACAAATAGAGAACATGACTGGAAATTAACTTCTTTCCTTGGAAGCACAGGTGCTCTCAACTTCATGAGTAAGGAGCGCCCACCTTCATTATTTCCTGAAATCATATTTTTTAATCATAAAACAAAAGCTTAAATGAGATATGAGAGACGGCAAACGATCGGATCACGATGTCAATCTTCCTTACTGACCCTTATTTCTCATCATAGGATAAAGAGAAACAGTTCAAATAAAAAAACACATGATATTATATGCTTATATTGAGCAGATATGAGGGGAACACAACCGTTTTTTTAAAGGTTTGTTCGTGAGTATATTCAATATAATGTAATGCGAACTTGTGCTGCTGTTCAGCAGCGAGGTGCGCTTCCATTGCGGCGGGAAAGAAATATATAACGTTACCACTCATGCCCGAGACTCACGCAAACATCCAAATGCTTCCGTCTAGGGCATTTATATAGAAAAATTATGATAAACTAGTGTCGCAGCATGGAAAGACGCATTCTGTGTGAATGGCCGGTCACAGTGCAACAGTGAAAAGGGACCCCAGGGAAACAGTGACGCGCTTCACCACGTTCAGCACGTTGTTTAAGCGACATACACTGTTATTGCGATATATTGAGAATTCATATAATAGCAAAAACACACACCGGTATTCGGTATGAACCGGTATATCGCCCAGCCCTAGCGTGTATGTGTGTGTGGGATGACCCAGAGCCATTGAGAGAGAGAGAGAGAGAGAGAGAGTTGGGTCAACTCCGTGGACTCAAATGGAACACGTACTAGAACGCATGCTCGCTGGCGCTTCTGCTTTCGCGGTTGAAACACAGCAAGCAACCTGGCCAGATCTGAGAGACATCGCCAAGCCACAGGATACAGTATCGCTTGAGGTAAGTAAAATCTAAATAATGTATCAGTATTCACTGCAGTTATTCACGAGTACAAACATGATTTTACCAGAGTACGACAGAGCAAACAGATAGCCTAGTGCGTTAGGACCATTATGTTCAGCTTCTATATAATTTAAATCTAAAGTAGCAGTCGGCATTAGGGACATTTGACAAACACAATTTCTGTCGTTTAAAATGAGCAGCATCACACCCACCCATGACATCTATAATGAAGATCTTTCTGCACTTTTTCCTCTAATGTACTTATTTAGGGTCAAAAGCACTTCGTTTAACCAAAGCCACATCGCTCTGATCGTGCTTCAATCATGAAAAAATGTGTTGTCATGACATAAAATTACTCATTTCAGATACATTTTGGTAATATATATTTTAGATTTCTAGTAATAGTAATAATAGTAACAATTAATTTATTGTATTATCTAACATACGTTAGGAAATGATTTTACATGTTATTACAACTGGTTCTATCTTAACAATTTTCAGAACCTAAATGACATATTATTGGCTATTTCAATGAAATTGTACTGGTTAAAACGTTTTTTAAACTATGGTTTTTGTTAAAAATGTTTTTTGTACTCTTGATTTTTCAAAACGTTGAGCATTTGTAAATAATTTAGGATGAGGGAGCCAAATTTGCCTTCGGAAAAGGAAGATACAATTGCATTGGGAGCTAACCCAGATAGGCAAAAAGAAAACAATAAAGTTAGACTTAGACTGTGATTGTTACATTATTAGTATCTTTGCAGCATAACTATTGTATTCTTTATAGAGGAGTCACATCATTTTGCTCTTAAAACGCAACATATTGCACCATTTACCTTTAATATATGATTTTTTTCTTAAACGGGGAGCATGCCATAGACCCCCCTAGAGGAAACTGGGATGAGCCCCCATAGTCACCCTAAATTCTGTGGGAAACACTGCTGAGGTAAACTTTTATTCCATATAAAGATGCAAGTCATTTAATGAATAAAGAAATGAAAGAAATAAGGCATTTAAACTTCCCGGAACTATTTGACGGCTCCGTGAATCACGTGTCAGGGTTTTTTTTTTAACTTCCGTTGGCGCAACTCTCTCTCCCAACGGCTCTGGGATGACCATCTTTGGACTCTCAGGAAAGCAGTAGCATAGTGAAGGCTTTGGCCACACACTGCTCAATGAGCCAACTGATCTTTAAAAGCTCTCTGGACATCTGAAACTCATTGAAACCTCCACAGGCCAACCTTTATTCGGAGCCCAGGGGACTTTCTATTTCCTCTTCCAGGTCAAAGTCAAGGAGGTAAGAGAAGAATCATCTATGATTAAGAATCTTATAGATTCCTCTTCTACACATGTTTATCACAAAGACAGACCTGACAAACCCTTCAAATTACAAAGTGAGTTTCACTTCCACAAATTTTCTATTTGTATGAGTTAAGTAGATAAGCAAACAAAACAGGTTCACTTGGTATGTAATAGGTATGATTTTTCTGTATTAGAATCAGAAAGAGCCTAATTCTGTAAGTATAACCACATACACAAAGAAATCGACTTTGTTAAAGAAGCTTCAAATATTTAAAGAAACACAACGGCTAGGACATAGAAAGATAGTTGGTTTGATTTTAAAACTTCCCCAGCAAAGACCAAACCTGTGTATGTGTAATAAAACAAATGGAAAACTTTAAGAAAATTCTTCATCGCTAGCAAATTACAATTTTTGACAAACAATCTGTTCATGTTATGCATCAACATGATGAATATTCCACTACTTTGGCAGCATTTTCCTTCTCCAAGACAAGATCGAAAAACAATCTACGACACAATACAAACAAATAGGCAACAGTCTGATTTCAGTACATGATTGCACACATCTGGAATACTGATTTACTGTTTTTGCAAAGGAAAAGGCAATATCTCTCCCTCTCACCCTCAAAGAGTCTTCTTTCGTGTTGCAAATCCTTTGGTTTAGTTACAGTGGACAGCTCATTTTGAAGCAATAACCAGATACAGCGTGCATCATGAAAGAAATTCCTAAACGCCCTAAGGAATGGATGGAAAATGTATTTGGCGTGCTGTGTTTGGACACTTCAGGTCAGATTCAGGTTGGGAATGAAGAAGGGGGGGCTTTACATCTCCTGAGACAAAACTTTGAAACTCTCTCACTATTCGCAGCCTTTTTTTCCAGGCTTTCTAAATCAATTGTTTTGATCTTACTGCCACATTTACCACAAGATGTTTTCCATCTTATTTTTATCACTGGCACTGTTCCTTCTTTTGATAAGAAAGGCCAAAGAGCGAACTACATTTCTCTCTCTTTGTATTTGCACCACCAAGTAATTACAGAGCCCAACACATCCATCATCTCTGTTAACATGAGTCAAAGTCAAGCAAATAAAAAGGTGTAGTAGTGCCAAAAGTCCAAATGTGAGGCTTTGATTCATTTTTGGGAAACTTTGATATCGCCACACTACTGTCACTTTATGCATACCTCTGTATGTTTCCAACATGATCTAAAATTCATGCCTCTCTCCTTGAAAAACACCAAATTGTTGTAAGCTATTGTCCTGTACAGTTACATTACTGTTCATGGAAAAAGAGCAGCCAGTCAAACGCTTGTTTCCAAGGTCTGAATACACGGAATGATAATGACAGTGAATCCAGCACACAGAACATCTGGGCACTGCAAACAATGCTTTGATAACCCCCTATAGGTGCGAGACTCCAGCATTCATAACAAGCAAATCTCAGCAAACTAACACATTTGACATGTTTCTGGCAAGCAAAATACTCTATAGATGAGTTGCATGCGTTCCCTGTGCCTTTAAAAATATCAGTGATGATAAACACATGTTCCTTCAAAAACATGTACAGTATGTGACTAAAAGACGACTATAGGCAGTTTTATTCCACAGTCTATAGAAAAATGCAATAGCAAACCAATATGCCCATTTCTTCAATTATTTAAAGCATATATTAAAAAATGTTTTGTTTAATTAAATGTTTCCTGAAAGTTGTATACTTGTTTGAATGTTATGCAAGTTCTGCTAATAACGTGCGGGTTTCTACCTTGTTATGCTTCATTTGTTGCATTAATACACTTTGCAAGAAATACTAATTTCCTTAGTGGTTTAACATAATAAAATAGTGGAATGAGTAAAAGATTATTCATGTTATTTTTGTGTACCTGGGTCATGAAAAGGAACCAAGGCGAAGTTGTACAGGGGTCTCTTGGGTCTGCTGAGGGACGTCTCCAAAATCTTCGATGCTCCTTCAATCACTTGAACTAAATCATCGTACATGGAGCCGGTGACATCAAAGACAAACGCTAAAGTGGAGGCTCCCTCTGGGATTTCTTCATTTGTGTCCTGTGCTGAGGACAAAACTAGAAAGACTAATACCAGACTAAGCAAAAACGGCAAAAGTCTCAAATCCATATCGAGATCCCGGGTTTTTGAGGAACCGCCGTTCCTCAGGAAAAAACGACACAAAATTCAGCCTAACGCCAGATAACCTGGCACGACATTGGTTCGCAATGTCAAAATAAACACTAATAAGACAAAATGTCAAAAAGTCGAGTTAAAAGAAGAGTAAAAATCAGTCAGCTTTCTCCTGAGCGTCGCTTGCGCGAGGATGCTGGCGAGTTATTTTCAGTGCGCGCGCACGAGCCTGCGCTTCACATGAAGTCTCACAGCAAACTGTCGCCTTTATAAACGCTGATCCGCTATTAACTTCTCTCACCAGCCGAGAGACAACAAGCACCTCGGGCTGTTTTACCTCATAGCTGCTCTGTGATTGGTCCGCTGATCTTTTTGAGGTTGTGAGGGGTCCTGTGCATATTGACAGATTGAATTAATAGGCTTACATTTAAATTTCTTCATAGGAAACAACAGACCTTTGTCGCTTTATCAAAAATGACTCTTTTTGAGCATGAAAACTTTTGATGAGGAATTCATTAAACTAAAGTACTTTATTATTTTCAATTGAAGTTGTGAGTTATACTCGTCTGTTGCTGTTTTCTGTCTCTTTTAGCGCCATCTAGCGTTACGTGTTAAGACAACCTTACTATACCGAAAATGTGTGCGACAACAAGCCGTACATTCATCTCTGAAAAATAACCTTTGTCTGCAATTTGCAAGTCTGTTTTACAGAAAATTATCAGTCAGTATATGTTCTTAGCAGTGTTGGGTAAGTTACTCTGAAAAAGTAATTAATTACTAGTTACTCAGTACATATTCAATAGTGTAATTAGATTACTGTCCAAATTACTCTGTCCAAAAAGTATTTAGTTACTCATTACTAATTACTTTCTATATCCTACATCATCCTTGATTAGTTAAGTGATTCAAGAATATACATGAAACGGCTTATTGAATTCATTCAAATAATATTATTAACTGACCAAAGTATTACAAATGTGAGAATTATACATTAAAGCACAGATTTTAAAGTAAGACTTTGAATTTTGAAGTCAATTACGCTATTGCACACGCATATATTTAACAAAGTATTTAGTTTAATTACATCAAAAGTAACTGTATTTAAATTACAGAAAACATATGAGTAATCCCTTACTTTACTTTTTCAAGGGAAAAAAGTTACAGTAACTAATTACTTAGTAACTAGTTACACCCAACTCTGGTTCTTAGTGCTCATTATGACGTAGTTAAGATAGTAGTCAAATGTGAAATGAGGGGACATTTTAAGTTAAAGCCAAAAATACATTGTATGGGTCAAAATTATTATTTTTTCTTTTATGCCAAACATCATTAGGATATCAAATAAAGATCATTTTCCATGAAGATATTTTGTATAATTTTCCTGCCCTAAATATCAAAACTTTATTTTTGTGAGGGGATGACCAGTAACATTGCCTCTTATTTTCAACTTCAAAGGCAATTTTTGTACCCATAAGACTGGTTTTGTTGTCCAGGGTCACAAATGTAGAATGTCATACATTGCATAGACAATTTCTGGTTTAAATGAATGAATTTGCCGCTTATAAATGCCGTTTTGTTTAATGGAGGTTATAGATAAGTTGATGGGAAAAGGCAAAGGGGGTTTGTCATTAATTAACAAAACAAAATTCACTTTTAAGGAGCAATTCATTTTTTTTTACTGTTGAACACACCTTAAGCACAATTGTTTGATTTATTTAATACAGAAGTCAGGATATCCCAATTCCTCACCAAACGCCCGCTTGAACCACCTGAAACGTTTTACTTGCTTAAAGAAAAGAGAATGTAGCTAAAACCCAATTTGCGTTCAATTTCCGATTTGGTCTCCTAGTCTAATCTTGTTATGTGTTATTGGTGGCTCAATACAGGGCTGTAAACGGCTCAAGTGATGATAAGGTTGACTTGTTTTCCCACACTCCCTCCCCATTCCAGAAAAGAAAGTCCCAATTTTGACCACAAGAGGGAGCTATGACTCAGGGAAAAGCTACATTACTCAGTTTGTAATAAACATGATGCAACAGTAGCCCATATATTTAATCTGAAAAGCAAGAAAAATAAACAATATACACAATCTATGATGCTTTAAGCAAAAAACTTGAATTGCACAATTTGGACATTTACCTCATATATAATTAAAATATGTTTTGATGACTTAATTAAATACAAAATTAAGGCAATAAAACAAGCTAAAAGCCCCAAAAATAAGTAAAGCTAAAAGCAAGTAGGCTACCCCCATTGACTGCTTAATTAGGGATGAACAAGACTTTATACAGATTAATACAATACTATTTACATTAGATTTATATATCTAACATACCTGTATATCAAACCTAAAAACTCAAGCCTATAGGCCAGTCCCTACTATCTCATCTGACCGCTCCGCCTAATGGATTATATGGAATTGACATTTATATTTAATCTTACTGTCATACGGCATTGTTTTTCAATGTTGACGCAGGTGTGTTGATCTTGGGTATTCTTTGAATCGAGGTGATGATGTGGAAATGAGGTAGGATGTTTATGTTGGATATGCCCATTGATGTGTTGGCTGCAGGTTTGAACCATGACCTAAAACCAGCAGTAACCTGTGCTAGTTGCTGCCAAGGTCAAAGACACACAAAGTAGGACAAAAAAATACAAAAACAGAAACTGTATCAGCTGCTCTATTAAAATTTAGTGTAAGACTTTGGCATGCATGTATTAATCGAGCAACTTACATTCATACACATTTGTTTCCTCTGCCTACATATTAACCCAGTACTGGAAAATATATTTTAATATAAAACTAAATGGCACATTTACCTTTATACCATTTTCTACATTAAAGATTAAACTTTATGGAAATGTCAGCAGTGAGGTGTTAGCCTTCATTTTAGTGGTGAGAAACCAGGGAAATGCAATACTGTGCAAAAGCTTACTGACGGATGGTAAACATGAGATGAGCCAAATCAATTCTCTGCCAAACCAAATAAAAAGTATTCTGAGTGTTTGACTTGTGCAACCCACTTCCCAATCTTATGCAATTTACCATGAGACAATCATGACTAGAACCATGGCAGGTTGATGCAGAACTTCCTTCTTTATGTTTTCCTTTTTGCTATGGCTGAGAAATGCAACTGAAACAGCAATATGGCAAAATGATTTTTTTTAACAATCTTGTGTATAAGAACATTTCTCGATTTATTAACATTATTTTATAATAGAAAACATGTGTGCCATATTGAAGACATTATCTTCGTATCTTACGTAACATAGTAAATAACATCGACCACATTTACGTGCACACAGTCTGCCACACAACCCGCTGTTGATCTGGAATTTATTTAGCGCAAATCCTGTTGAAATTTAGGAGGTTTTAATGACCCACTTGTTACACTTGAGCTCTTAGCGCTTCAGTATTTACAACACATTAAAACCTGTGGGATCATGGTTATTCAAATGTAGGCATGTGCATTTCTTACTAAAAAAAGGACATATACAGACAGTTCTGTCTGTCCCCCCCATGCACCATATTAAACGGAACAGTAAAGAAGCTCCCTCAGCTGTTATTTATTAGCACTAATCCCAGGGTTTATATTGAACCTAATCCCCACAGAGACCCTCTTTGTGTCCCACTGCTACCTATCAATACAGTCCCCTGCACTTTCACAAAATCATTATATTTCAATATAATATAAAAACCCACTTCAATAGAGACAAAATATATTGTTTACTTTAGTTATGCCATACATGCATTCATAAAAACACTAACAGAGACAGCCATCATATGTTCATAATGTCAAGGCCATAAAATAAATGCCTAGAAGTAATATATGAGCGTTTTGTATATCCATAAGTATTTGAATCTGACATTTGCTAACACTTACTTGGATATAGTACTTGTAATAACTAGCCACAGTCTATTGAGTTGTACCTTCCATATCCATTGTAAAAATGAACATACCATGACAACCAACTGAAGGAAATTTACAAAACAGATTGTAACCAACACAATGAAAAGAATGAACAAGGCTTGGAAGAAGGTTACAAATGTCCCCTAATAAAGCCTATACAGGAATGTTGTGTAGTTGCCATGTGAATGGCCAGAGTGGTGAGATATAACTCTCTCTGTTGTTGTTTCTAGACTTGCCATTCTGTGCCGTCTGTGCACATTTTTCAGCCCGGTAATGACGCACCCAACAATGCTTTGTTTGGCAGTGACCACAGAGCACATGGGCCACTGGTTAATGAAGCATGGCAACACTGGCTGAAAAAAGCGGGCAGCACAGGGAGCCTTGTGGCACCCCCTCGATCTATACACTGTGTGAAGAGATTCCCTTACAAGTGTTCTGACTTTGATTAATACTGTACACCAAAACACTATTTTTGCGAGTTCTTTAGGTAAGCAGATTACAATAAATTAAACAAGACAGGAAAACAGGAAAGTATCACAGTGGACTTTTAAATGTCCATCCATCCATCCATTTTCTACCGCTTATCCGAACTACCTCGGGTCACGGGGAGCCTGCGCCTATCTCAGGAGTCTTCGGGCATCAAGGCAGGATACACCCTGGATGGAGTGCCAACCCATCGCAGGGCACACACACACACTCACGCACTCACACCCTACGGACAATTTTTCCAGAGATGCCAATCAACCTACCATGCATGTCTTTGGACCAGGGGAGGAAACCGGAGTACCCGGAGGAAACCCCCGAGGCACGGGGAGAACATGCAAACTCCACACACACAAGTCGGAACTTTTAAATGTAAAATTGCATAAATGTTTTAATAGCCAGTGTCAGCCAGTGCTATGGTTATAAACCGTAATGAATAGTTACTTATGAATAAAACATTATGGTTAGTCAATTATACCTAAAAGGTACTCATTGAAGTCTGTAATGAAAATGACTTATTAAAGTGAATTAAGCAAAGAGCAACAGATTTATTTTGGGGGTTTTGTTTATTGTTTTTAGCTTTCCTGTTGCTCAGTGGTAATAGCATGGCACTAACAACGGCAAGTTTGTGGGTTCGATCCCAGGGGATTGCACATACTTAGAAACAAAATGTATAGGATAATGCAATGTAAGTCTATTTGGATAAAAGCGTCTGCCAAATGAATAAATGTAAAGGCATTGTATTTGCATTTATGTTAAAAAATGAATTATTAAAGTGAAACCAAAAATAAACATTGTTTTTCATTAAACTATAAATGTCAACACTGAACCATTGGTGGTTACATTGGCAGATGGGGTGGGGCTTTATAAACAACAACAAATTTCACAAACTCTATCTAGCAAGGTAATGACATCCTTAACCAGTTGCTGTTTTTATCTTATGTCCAAACCCCTATCTTTCTTTCTCTGTATAAAAATTGCAATGCGTAACACTGCTTATCTGTATACATACAAACACGCACATAAACAAAACAGACTATCAATCTGTTTATGAATTCCCACTGTCTCCTCTGCCATTTACTCGGAAGGATTTAGACAGGAGACGGCTGGCAGGGAGGTGAAGAGAGGGGCAGCCTCCGTCTCCAGGGCAACCAGGAAACAGTGTTACATAACCTGGATGTGATGAAGGGAAAAAGAGATGTGGTGATTTACAGTGTTAGTGGGGAAGGTTGGACTTTCAAGTTGTGATGTAAAAGGAAGGATATTATATGATTACTCTTTGACTAATCAAGTTAAGCAAATTGGTGACACTGACCATGTGAACAATGAAACTTTACAGTAGTGTTGAAAAGTAGCAATGCCTGTAGAGGCCTGCAAAGTACATAAAGGGTCAATAACCCATTTTTATTTGTATTTTGATGTAGAGGGCAAAAATATGTTGGCCCAAAATTCCAAGCTGCAATTCCCAGTAGTGAGCATTGTTTTCCTAAAATTTCTGACAATTCCATAGCTAAAAGACGTTTCTAAACAATCACCTAAATTGTTATGCTGATAATAAAAAAAGTGGAATAAAATAGAGTAAATAGTAAATAGACTTTTGGACCGAACCATATCCTTATAAGCTTTAATCTTCCTTTAATCTTGATTTAACATGCGTTCCCAAAACAAGTACCTTCTTCGGACACAGAACATTCCGGGTGCTGACTGGCCATGTTTGTTTGTCCATCTCCTGTCTTAGACTGGAATGTCAAACAGGAACACAGCGTATGTGGGAACGGCGCTCAATGACCCTGTATCCAATGAAAGATGTTTGTTCTCAGACACCAGAATCACACCATATGTGACAACAAGCGGTGAAGAAACCTGGGAAAAAAATATGTTTCCGTCCTATTACTCAACATTTTTTTTTATAATGTCATTCACTTTATGTTTTGTCTCCCTAAAGCCAACTTATCAAACTTAAATATTGTGCACAATAATGATCTATGCTGCATGAATGCCTATATCCTTCCCTCTCTAGATACAGTATATAAGAGTGAATACTGAGTGTTTGCACAAGGCATGAAAATCTTTAACAAATAACTTTAAGGGGTTGATTAGAGTCACATGATTCTAATGTAAGAGGAACTAGTCAAAGTCAGTTTTTGTGTTGGCTCACTGATGACAAACAGTGCTTCTGTGAGTCTTTGCTTAAAAAAACAAGTACAGTAGAAAGGTTGCGTGTATCTAGATCAAACCTCACAGTTTGAAACATTTAGAATAAAAAGTAGATGATAATAAAAAATGTATGATGTCTCAATACCTCACCGACTCCAAACTACTGGCAGGTTTGAAGAGGGAGAGAGTGTGTAGTTGAGTTGGTGCAGACCCATCTGACAGCACTGTATGGCTGGAATATAAACAACAGGTTGAGATTTTCTCATCTTGAATCGGCTTGATGTTTAATAAAACAACTCAGAGCTCAACTCAGAGGACCGGCATTGATTACCTTAACTTCTATTCACCTCTGTTGTCCTAAAATTACTTCTATTGGTATCTTTGAGGCAGTTTCTCTTTTTGCTAAAGGGCAATTCAAGCATTATGGATGTGACATTTTGCGTTATGGATGTGACATAAAAATGCTCAGAGAATGAATTTGTAACGATATTGAACCATCTGTATATATTTTACTGAACCGTTGTTGATAGAGTCTAAACATCAAAAAATGTCCGTCTATGAAAGAAAATTCTATTTAAAAAAAAGGGAAATAAACATGCATAACGGATGTGCCAAAAAAAGGACGCGTTTTTTTGGAGAAGATAAACTTTGTAGGATTTCTGTAAAATAAAATGCACAATCCTGAAGCAATAATGCCCAATGAATTGAGAAGGCATCTGCCTCTTTGTAGAACATAAAATAGTTACTTTATATTCATTTTCACGTGTCCATTTATGAGAAATATGTAGCATTATGGATATGACAATCCTGAAAATGATGCATACCCGACTATGAAAAATCATAAAAAAAATGCTTTAAAAATTTGAAGCAAGATCTCACATGGGTATTTGTACACCAAGTATTAAAATCGTTGCTGTTACCATAGTAAAAACCACTGGTAAAAACTTCATATTTTCGTGTTAATGTTGATATTTTCACGGAATTGCCCTAAAGCTTCTTTACAAGAGTTGTCTCTCTCTCTTCCTGCCTTTCCACTTCAGATGCAATCCACTTCATCAGTCTCAGGTCATTCAGTGAAAGAAGAACATAGTTATATCTCTGTGTACTAATACTTCTAGTTTCAAGAAACATAATTGAGTCCTGTTTTAATATTTTTGAAAAACAAACCCAACAGTATCCTTGTGTGTGTGTATTAATGCATTAGTGTATTTATTGTGACCTGTTTCTCTACCTATTCAGAGTGTGAGCAGCAGCCAGTATGTGGAATGATATGGCACGATAATGCAAATTTATTTTTCTTGTGAATTAATGGAACTAAACAGTGATTGAAATGGAATTGAAAAAAAGAACAATTACCCTGTCTGTCATTAGTCAGGTAAACTGGTAGCTCCGCCCCCAACTGACACCATTGATTGAGCTTGTTTTGGGCTAGGCAACAGAACCACAGTGTTTACACTTTCAGTGGTATCAATAGCTGGCTTGAACTGGGAAACAAACAAACCAACAAGGCAACCAACCATTGTCAACATCTAAATGTGCCCCCAAAACACATTTCAATTTGTCTGAAGGACTTTTACTGTGTCCCAAATGACATACTATGCACTATGGCCTTAAACTATGCACTATGCACTCAACCATGTAGTGTATGAATTTTAGAAGAGTAGTATACTCCCAAATGGAAGTTTAATACTAACCGGAAGTATATCGGTTTCCCAGACGAGCACAAATGACGTCAATCACACGGCACAATGCATGTGAATAAAAATCAATTTGTGCATTGTACTTTTAATGTAGTTTTCATGTGTTTTGCCCGGCAATACTTTATTCATCATGAGATTGAAGCGTTATCACTCTTAAGGAGAGTTTTGCTCGAGCAGCATCTGACAGCCCCGCCTCCCTTCCGCTGTGTAACCGAAACTGCGACCGTTGAGTGGGTAAAGTGTTCATAGTTTCACAATTCATATTTTATGTTGAAAAAGTGCATCATCCGGGTACTTAAAGTGCACTTCTTTTTTGAGAATTATTAATGTGAATGCACTACTCACACTATTTATACTACAAAATGGCGTAGAATAGTGCATAAGTGCCCGATTTCATGACTTCATCACCCACTTCCTGTCTTGTCCTTTCCGTTTCATGTAATCAAGCTCTAAACTGCTACATCTGTGCTAGATCATTTAGATGGCACTGCTTTCACGCAGAAGGGATAAACCGACAAGCCATCACTTACATACAAATCTCCCATCTATGAAATACCTAGAGTTCAGACAGAACGAGGTAAACGTCCTCTAAGCCTTGAAGAAGGTGGTTCTTATCACTGTGGTGGAAATCTAATGCCTGCTTGGCATGAGTAATAATAAGTGATATCATAATGGCACCTTCACGTGTATGTGGTCAGGGAAAGGGTATAAAGATGAGGAGACGTTCACATATTACTCAAACAGCAACAGATAACACCTATAGCAGCATTCTGTTCGACCAAATGCAAGCTGAATTCACATTCACTTATGTGAACTTCCTCTGGGTTCCAAGAAATGTGGCGTGTTTTTGCAACACAGAGTCTGAAGGTAGACATAACAAAAGCACTATGTGGTTTAATATGTTTGTTATTTTATAAAACTGCAGATTTGGCTTAATCATGATCAAGGTCATTCGCTGTTTTAAATTCTGCGAATTTTGAATAAATTGCAAAATGTCTTTCTAGAGCATATAAGATATTACATTTTAAGATATTTGTTTATATTTACTATTCAAGATTCCGATTATTGACAAAAAACACATTTAAGGGATTATGATATTTTTCTTGTGTCACCAAATGCCAAATGATTCTGATTAGGGACTTTAATTGTTACCTAAAAAAGTCAAAAGAAATATCTGAAAACAGAATCTTCAAAAATGAGTACCGCATGAAACAAAAACATTTGAAAAACAAAAACATATTTGAAATTAAGAACTAATCTGAAAAATGCATAACTATAATTTGGTGAAAAAAAATGATTGGTATAGCCAGTGCCTCATATCTGAGGCATGATCACAAGAACAAGATTACTTTGTTCATATTTTGGTCTGCCATATTAAAGCGAGCCAAAGCATGTCTGTCCCCAAGCGACATTCCCATATCACAAAAAACAAAAAGCATTTGTGTTAGTGTGAGGTTTACATTATTTGACTATGCTTACATATGCCTAATTCAAGACAGATTTGAATGGAAACTGTTTTTTAAGTGTACATGTGCTCAAGTGTTTAAAGAAGAATGGTGAAAAGTATAATAACATATTTGTTTAAAAAAAGTTGACATTTGATGAAGGACAGGCACTTTAGATAGAAAAGCCATGAGCCTGTGTCTTTAGAGAGATTTGCCTATCCAAACAAGACTTTCCATTGAGAGAGAGAAAGAAAGAGTGTTGACGTGATGAGACGATGTTGAAATGATCGGGCCTGCTTAGCTCATCTAAAATTCATATTAGAGGCGATAACAGCACATTGATTGCCAATAAAGCCTGTTTGCCCCAACTGAGCATTTGCAGACAATTAACACACAAATACTCATTATCTTCTCAAAGCAACATACCACATACGCAAATACTTATCTTACGATATCATAAAAATGATAATAAAAGAAAATCTAAATAGGTTACTGGACATTGAGTTTGTATAGAGCAAATAATCTGATCATACATGGGAGGATATAATCTCATTCTGATATCTGATACCTCCCTCCACAATACGCAGTACATTTACAAATGTCAGAATGCTCCATTCTCCTAGTCCCCTAAAAACACAAAAACACAACGCTTTACATATTCACAGACTTTACGCAAATGTGAACAGGCTTTTCCATTGCTCAATAAGTTCCACGGCACTCATCCAATGAAAGAATGTTTGACCAAACCATGTTGGCCTCTTGCCATCACTTCACATTACCATCAACCTCATGGCTTTCCTGGCTTGACAGAAGATATTAGTGGTTAACATGACTGGTAAAAAGTACTGGTTAAAAGTTAAACTCTATATTGACATGGTGCCTTCTATTTCTTTTGGATTTGGATCAGTCATATGCTCACATGTAGCGCGGTTGACTTGGAGATGACCTAAACCGGGTCATTTTCATTCATACACTGTAAAATTATAGTTGGGTCAACTAAAGAAAATATAACCTGGATGTTACACCGAGTTACACTGTTAAATATTATTTGTTTTTTGTTGGTTTAACTTAAAAAATATGTAGAAAAATAACCGGATTGCCTTAAAATTTGAGTTAATTCAACTTAAAAATATCAGTCAACTAAACATTAACAAGTTAAATACTATTTAAAAATTATTTTATTTTATGTTTGGCGTTTATTCGACAGACAGTGATTTTGGAGAGGACAGGAAGCAAAGTGGATGAGAGAGAGGGGGTGTGGTCGGGGAAAAGACCACGAGCTGGGATTCGAACTCGGGTCGCAGCTGCGCCATATGTCGGAGCACGAACCACTCGACCATCGGCTCTGACAATATTTAATTTTTTTTTTACAAAAAAAACGAATAATATGTATGTGTGATTTTACTCTAGCTTTATAGAACCATTACATGTTTGCTATTTAAAGTTTACATTATTGTAACTTTATATGACCAGATGATATTGGTGGGTCATGCATGAAGGCCCCAAATTTTATGTAACAACAAAATGGTCATACATTTTATTATCATAAAAAAATGACTGTACATTTTTGTAAATTTTAGAAACAAGTAAAATAACAAATATCAAACACATACATTGAAGGATAGGCACATATGGTACAGGTCCTCCCCCTGTAGTGTCCCGGGTCCAATTGCAAAAACCCAGTAGGCTACTAAAACTTTTATGCTATTAACAACAACTCACAACGATTTAACAACAACCTGACAACCACCCACAACATCCTGCCATCGAGTTCTGTGCAATATCCACATACGAGTTGTCATACAGATGTTTATTCACAAAGGTGTGTGGGTAAATGGGCATCTCTAGCCTGCATAATGACAATAAAGAGAAGAATATACGCTCTTGAGCGTAGCCTCGCTCTTCATTAGCATTCAGGGCCCTCGAGAAGCTATGTTATTATTTCCCTTTCTATTTTCAACACACTAACTAGTCCTACTCAGGGAAAACTGTCCGCAGCCTAATTCACAGGCTCTCATTCTTAGAGAAGGTTCAGGAAGAGGACTCAGTAGAGATGAGAAGACGAGGTGGTGAAAGCGCTTTGAGAGATGCATAGTTTAACTGGGACAACAGAAAATGATTCTGGGAATATTTAAAAATTCAGGTTTAAATTGCCTCATTAGGTAGCATATGCAATAGTCTGCCTGCTTTTTTACTGTCTCTCTCGCTCTCTCTATGTCTATCTCACTTTGTGATCTCATGTACATTTTGCTCAAACTATTAAACTGCTACAATTTTAATTGACCAATTTCCACTATTGCCATATTTCAGCATTGTAAAATGAACAATGACACACTGTGATGACTTAAATTTAATAAAATCTGTGTCAATTAAACAATCTATGAATCCCACTGAATACGGTATATGCTAGGCAAATGCAGTCCAGATGATGGAATGCTGATCTAAGGTCAGAACCACATTTGTGAGAGTATTTCCTGTGTTCTTCCACATGTGGCATCCCAAATTACATAACCACTCACCACATAATCTTTCTTACCCCAATCTCTCGACCTATGCACATGGAGAGTATTGGCTGTCTTGGGTAACTAGCAGTGACTCAAGACAGGTTACCTAATTATTATTGAGTATTGATTTATTTGGTTAATACCATGTTGCATAACTGACTGATCACAAGTCACAAGACAAAGACAGATATAAAACAAATCTGATCAGCAAATCCTGCAATCACATCACATGTAAACCGAGTGAATACCAACTGATATACCCACTGATCGATGTAAATGACTGGATGGCTCATGACGTCATTACACTGTTGGTATGCTCAAACATTCTTTTAAGTGAATAGGGAGTTATCATATATTAATGATAAAACAGTCACCAAACATCATAAGTGACAAATAATTTGAACAAACATGTTAACTAAAAGCATATCACACGCCTAATACGTTGAAAAACAGGTTACTTTAGATTGTCATTTGACTCCAAGTCAATGTCAGTTGGGCATACCAAGATGGCCGTGTGATCGCTTCTGGTGGCTTCACCTCCTGCCGTATAGATCAGTGGATATACAGTACCACATTAACCACAAAAGGACCTTTTTTACATGATGTCACACATCTTCCATTCTGCCGCAAAACAGTATATTGTTACTTCCGCTAGAACCTTAGAATGGAGTTGAAACTATTGAGCTGTGAGAAAAACTGTTCCATTGGAGTCAACGAAGAAGACGTGACTCGAAGTTCTTCTTCTTGTTTGTTAGAAGACGGATGGTGGAAGTTAAGTGCATCATTGTAAAAAAGGGCCTATGGGGGCCTATAGTGTCAGTTTGGGCTCAACAGTTGGTTCAACTTGGAGCACAGACAATGAAAAAGACCAGAAATCTGAACTCACCATTGAGATGAAATGACGAGTTTGGTTCCAAAATGAGAAAAAAATGAAATCAGGTTTTATTATGTTTCATGTTTTTATTGTGTTAGTTAGCAGTATTTTTTTAGTTATTATGGCTTAAAGTAATAATAAAACCAACTTCAGTTTGATTGACATTAATTGGAATGCACAATAAAAAAAAAAACTCTTCAAATACTTCAATAAAATGTCTATTTTTATGAGAGTGAAGACTGTGATGTGAAGTTAATTTAGTGCAGTGTACTAACTGGTCATGCCTGTGTGTTTTTTCTCAACAACAACCAGACTGGTCTGGTGAAGTAAACACATTGCTCAAGGCCAAGAAATGACCAAGTAACATAGTGTGCGAGTAAATTTCTGAACCACTTACCACAGAAAACGGTCCTGGTTAGGGTAGGGGGTTTGGCTTCGTTGAGGGATCCAAGGGCATCTGGCCAACCAAGAGCAACTGAGAACATGATAAACTACGGAAAAGAACAGATGAAAAATGTGTTTGAGAGACAGAGATTTTAAAATCTTTTATGGTAGCTGTATCATCTCAGACCTTTCCTCTATTTCTTTTTTTTGTAAAATCAGCATCATTACAAATACATACTGCTACAGAGGGAGACTCACACTCACACATTCATACAGCATGCACACATAAACAGACTTGTGCACAGTATGGTTTACTGCATTCTTGAGACAGTCACAGTGCAGTCCAATCAGCAGCCGTTGAACACGGTTACTACTTTGATAAACATCACATCTGTCAACATGTTTCTTTTTTAAACTAACTTTTTTCACAATTTTAATGCATGGTGGTAATGTTAACAACAGTGTTTTAATAAAACTGATTTCCAGTTGATGTGTTTAAATAAAATAGGTGTAATTTGTCATGAACAATGCAGAGGTAAACTACATGTAAACGTACAGTATTGTACACAAACCTAGACTCAAACACATGCCATGACACAAAAACATAAAGTGTCAGACCTTGCATCAGAATAATACTCTTTAGTTCTCACAATGTCTCATGTAAAATATACTTTATAATATATAAACAAATATGATTAACAAAAACAAACATTTTTTAGCAATGAACATGCTTAAGGTTCTAATGTGTGTTATTTAGCACCATATACCAGTGAGGCGAATTGCATCCAGTGGCTCACTCCACCCCTTCCTTTCAAAGCACTATACAGCAGCTGACAGAGAACTAAGATGTCATAACGTTTTACTTTCTTGCTGAAGGAGATAACGAAATGCATTCTTAAGAGCAGTTATTCCATTTAGGGCTGTAGAAACAACATGATGAATTCCATGCAAGGGTGCCCACGGTGTATGTTGATAGTAGTAGTAAAGATAATAAAAGCATAATGCTTCATTATGTAGCGTCTTTTACACATAGACATAGTTATGTATATTATATTGCATTTCTGTTAATAGATCCTCCCAAAATGTACACATTGCATTACATTTTTTGTACATCTTTGTACACATTTTGTGTTTACAGGACGAGTGTTGTTTAAGTCTTGTCTACAGAGTTTTTACACAGTACATTGTAAATAATTAATGTACAATAAATAATTTTTATATTTTCAAATTGTGACATTTAACTGTAAATGTGTCAAGATATAGCAGTTGCTGGTGAATTAATGGGCTGCAAGGTCAAAGCTAGCAGTGGCAATGACTGCAAATCTAATAAGCTATTTTAAGGTATAAAATAACATAACTGGGACAGTTATAGCTGATTTCTGTTATTGTATAATTATTTGGTGTTGTTTTGAATCTTCCCATGACAATAACAGTGCAGTTGACAAACGTATACAATAAGTAATGAGGTGAATATAATGCTGGCTATAAGACTTGGCAGGCATGGATATTATTACAGTAAAGTCTACAGAGAATTATGAGGTAGGAGAGATATTCAAAACATGTTATGAACTACTTTAATGTCCACAGGGATGTAACAGACAAAGATGAGGTCTTCACAGCATCCTGGAAACATGTATTGTTCAATTTAAAACATAATGCCAAACGATGACTGCAGGTTATGATTATGATGTATATACATGCAGGACATAGCAAGACAGGCATACTGTAGTATAATCTAGATAAGGTGTACATGAGCATAAATATATTTGTGACCGCACTTGTACTTACAGTATTGTAAGTAAGGACTTGTATTATACATAGTCATACCCGTTTCATTTGGCCGAACCAAGGTTTGGGTTCTTTTCAGTCCTGTGCATATTCAAATCTCCAGACAAAAACATTCCCCTGGCACCTCGTGTGTTAGTTGCAGTTGTGAGATTCGTACTCTCACCTGAAATATTAATACTAGTGCTGCCGGAACACATCCCTGCCAGTAGACTGAGCCTGAGGATTTCAGACAAGCTAACTACACAAATACCCACACAACCACACAATGTGATTAAATGATCTAATTTTGCACGAGGCATCAGACTGGCCGTGTATCTCTTTGATGGGACAAGAACAAGATGATGGGTCAAACCTGGCAGCAAATCTCATAAGGCTCCAGAGAGCGTTACATATGTGATCCGTCTGAACTGTCTAAACGTTTCATTTAACATCAAGAGGATGAGAAATGTAATACTAGAAATACATTTTTGCTATTTCGTTCAGACAATAATCTCTAATTTGGTATTTTAAATATATCCCACCAGTATTTATCACTATGCATGCTAAAACAATTTCAGCAATACTGTAGTTTGGTTGTCACAGTACAAATTAATGTCTCTAATCACCAAAGAAATCTTAAAAAAAAAAAAAAATTAGTGAGATCATGGGTTATACAATGTGAAACGGTTTTATTTTGGAAAAATGAGCGGGCGTGTTGCTTAGGAATGGCTCAACACTTCAACCATTCAACCATTCACAAATTGCAGTAATTACACCACAACAAAGAGAACTAGCACCAATTCTGCCCCCCTGGACGGACACTGATCTGCCCCCCTAATAGGGCCACAATACCTCCACATGTAAAAAGGATCTAGTTTAATCCAATCCTTCAGTTATGCATACAAAATTTGTTTTTGGAATACCTGATCCATGTCGACAATTGCTTGTCGGTTCAGTTGTTGCGAGGGATTTGCTCACAATGGTCTGGATGTTTCTAGAGGCCCTTTACCGTTGTTATGCGGTGAGTGAATTACACTCGCTGGCGGTTTCAGAATGGGCATCTTAGCACTGTCCTGTTCTTATGTGTCTATAGTTGTGGTTGTGATCCATTAATCCAATTGAGATTTACAACCTGATGTGCACTAAACCTTCCCTGTGCAGGAGAGAGAGAGGTCAATGAGGGATTTTTGGCTCTGACATCACACATCCCTGCATCACAGGAAGAGCTTTACTTCCTATATTCAATTTATTGAAGTTAGTCTTTGTGTTATGATGGATACAGTGTTCTTTAATTTTGATAAAAGGGGTGCAATATTATATGAGATGGTTATGTACAATAACATTATAAAGACATGTAGTAGTGTGTTTTGGGGCTTATTCCAGTAGTGTGTAATGACGTTTTGGTTTTCATTCAACAGATGACATTGCACCAAGTAAATCCAACACGAGGCGCACAGAGACGTCATAGTTTCCATTAAAACCAATACAAATCTCAATGTATACATTACAATTCCTGTGATGGTTTCGTTAACTAAAAGCTGAAATAACTGTATTTATAATTAACTAAAAGCTGAAATAACTGTAGTTATAATTACCGGCGATCAAATCACAGAAGAAAGAAGAAAATTGTAAAAATGTACCGCCATGATATTTGAGAAAAAGATGCATCTACCCCATTATTTTATCAGTTTTCAGCCCCACTCAAAGGCCCAACCTTTGGTACTTTTCCGCAGGCGGGGCTCGGGTCTGACGTCACGCCAAGAGACAGCCCCGTGGCGTGGCATTTGTTAAGCGCGTGCTCTCCAGCGTCATTGCTAGCTCGAGCTTTTATATTAAAGTAGCGTAACCTTAAAGGGCTGTACGGACGCAGAAACGTGCCACATCGATTGCTTTTGCAATATCCACAACCAACGGCTCTGAATTTACCTTAAATATGTCTACAATCGTCCACTGTCAAACAGATCAGGTAAGACTGCCATGGAGAATTGATGGATAACGTGTGAAGCTTTGAGTCTCGTGCGTTCCCTGGTTTAGGTCTTTCACATGACGATGGCTGTTTTGCGTTAACGTTACATGTGTTGCCACTTATATGTGTGTATTAATTGATGCGATTACCTTAATGATGCTCTGCAACCTTCTAATAATGTCTAACTTTATTGATATTGATTATATAAAATACTCGCATGGGTTTAATGTGTGAACTGTGTGCTCCAAACGGATATTTAACCGTTATCGGTATCCAATAATATACATAGACGGCACAATTTCAATGTAGTACGATGTAAATAAACAGCCCGGGTTTAATATAACGTTAATGCAATATATACTAAGAACATCGATTGTCCATGTCTGATAATGACGTTTATAATACATTGAATCGTAGCAAAATGCATCTTTATACCATCGTGTCAAAATTCCTTGGAGGGAAAACAAATACGACTTTGTATAAATGAGTGAAAACCAGCACGGTACGATTTTTCAAGGTTAATGGTTGCCGTTGTGTTTCGTTGAAAGCAGTGTTCGTGGATTTTGACGCAGATCGTCCGTTTTATCCTCTAACAGATGTTTTGTAAGAAGTGAGAAAAATATCGGCCAGGTCCCACTGACCTAGTTTGGGATTTTACATTAGATTTTGGCGAGGGGTAGAGATCCTTCTTCTGATGATGATGCAAGCCTCATTGTGCGGGAAAAGTGGCACGTCTTCGATGTGTATTGATGGACTCATGACTTGGCCAATAGCAGCGCTCGGATTAGAATTGCTGGCCAATCAGCATTCGCGGAATGTGTTGGGGCGGTCACAAATTCATTAAATCCATTTCGCATCGCCGTTTAACGTAATATATCTCGTACCTTGATTTTTTTTTATTCTTGCCTTGATGCTCATGTCTATTATTTAGAAATTATAACATATGATTTTAAAACCTTGATTTATATTTAAGGGCATTTTCAAAAAATCACTTTCTTGCTTGACATTGCCTTATTTTATGTGCTACATTCCTCTCTACATATGAACCTAACACTCACATGCGATCATATCTGTTCGGTCCCAACTCGTACAACAAAATGCATCACATTTACGCTTTGTATCATACACATGAAATCTCCAGGATGTAATTTCACTTACCTAGAAGCTGTTTCTGTTTCACAATAGACACATCGACCTATAGGTGACATAATCGCATAGCCCAGAGCTTCATTTGTCAGGGAAATGTGTTTAGCAAATGACAAACTCATCAATCTTTGACCTTTGCTCGTGTACTTTCATTATTTGTAAAACAAAATCATAGATGCTGTTTTCTGATGTTGGCAAAGACTTTGGACACATTTGTAACGTTTTGCGAAGATTGCAGAAAGCCAATACATGGTCTCTTGTCCCTTTTTTGGGATCACTGCTCCGCTATGTACATATCATTAACTACATCACTCTGCTTCTGTTGCATGCTGTGATTATTGAGAATCATCTAAAGACGTTTAACATGATAAAATGTCATCGATTCTGACATTCTGATCCTGACATTTCTTTGTTGATCCATGTGAATAAATCTGTGCGCTCTCCGTTTGATTTTTTTCTTCTGCCCATAGTAAAGGATTATTCCATTTTCCACAGTGTTCTCATGCGGGAGGTCATGTGTGTTGCTTTGTTAGTTCAATTTATAAAATGTGTTCTCCCATTTAAAATTTGAGATAAGAACAGCATTCTGTAATAGCTAAAGCTTTAAATGCTTTGTCCCTCTTGATTTTGATATAGTTCAGAGAGCAGCTAAAAATATTCTAAGAATATAAAAAAACACATTCTGAAAAGAAATTATCGTGATAATGTTAAAAAATTACGTAATAATTTTTTATCCCATCATTTTAATAAGGAGTTTCATTTTTTTCATTACATAACAGGCTCTGACATAGCCTCAGTCTGTGGGTTTATGCTGTATTGGAAAGTGCAGTCTGTACTCCGTTAGACAGAGAAACACACGTTTTTCCAAATGTTATATAAACTTCGTATTATACATTTTCACAGTTATTGTTTTACAGTCTTTCGCAATTGTGTTTGGTTGGATCAAAACATTATTTCTTAGTTTTAAAATGCACCTGCGCTGTTTCCTCACCCACTGCCCTTTCTATTCTTTTAATGTAGATTCATACATTTATCATTTATGCAAAGGCCTTGAATAGCTCAAAGGTACACAAGGGAATTTGCTGATTTAATAAGAACTGAATGTTAGACCTTATTAGTTGCCCTAGATGGCCGAGACTCAACTGGCAGGCTCCGAGCATGCTGTGCAACAATGCCAAGGTCACGGCAAGGGTTTCCAGGGAACACATGTATTGATAAGATAAACACTTCTAATACATTTAAAAAGGCCTTGGATAAATAAACGTAAATGCTTGGAAGGGTGTAAACATGTGACACTGAGTAATGTACTTTCACAGATATCCCTGTGACTTGCAAAAGCTGAGTCTTATGACATACTGAAACAATTTCATACGCATACTGCCATTGGTCGTGGGTTAGATATAGTGTAGCTGTTAGATCAATTTAGGATTCCATGCAAGGATCCTCTTCAAATTCTTTTTGGCCTTAAGCGATACAATAAATTGTTGGTCAATCTGGGTTATCTGTTTAGGATGGCTACAAAGTTAAAGGGATAGTTCAGCTAAAAACTCAAATTTGCCGTTTATTTACTTGCCCTCAGGCCATCCGAGATGTAGGTGACATATTCTTGAGTAGAACCATAAAGAAGAATGTTCAGTAAATCCGCAGCACTCTCTGCTTCATATAATGGGAGTCTATGGGGTCCACCTGTCTAAGAGTTCCTAAAGCACAAAATTCTGCTCCTGGCGAAATGTTGTCGTTTTGTGAAGAAAATCATTTGATATTTTTATAAAACTGAACGTCATTTTTAATAATATTAGCCATAATGTGCAGCCGCTGCACATGATCGCAATCTTCTTCTGTAGTATTTGGTGGCGGATGGCGTAACAGCGCCTGGTACGTTTAGCGCCACCTGCAGAAAGGGAGTGTTGAGGCTCTACAGTATGGCTTATATTATTAAAAATGATGTTAAAATATATGAAAATATCCAGCGAGTCACTTCATGAAACGTCCACATGTCGCCAGGAGCCGCTTTTTGAAATTATTTGCTTTAGGAACTCTTAGAACCGCGGACCGCATATACTCCCATTATATGAAGCAGAGAGGGCTGCGGATTTACCAAACAATCTTCTTTATGGTTCTACTCAAAAAAAAGTCACCTACATCTTGGATGGCCTGAGGGTGAGTAAATAAACGGAAAATTTGAGTTTTTGGCTGAACTATCCCTTTAATAGAACAACTGTTGCTGTGTGTTGCCCCCTCTCTTTTGTCTGCTGTCAGACCCACGCTAACTTTCTGAGCATGCTGTTAACTGCATGCCAGAGGGTATTAAAAGAATAGCACACACAAAACCCTCTTTCAATGTGTTTTTCCATCACTCCACATTTCAATGTGTCTTTTCTTTGTAACATTGTCTCTTGTCAATAATTGCATAAAGATGTTCTGGTTGACAGCACACAATAGAGTCTAGTCGACCAACCGCATTGACTATTGTCTGGCCTCTGGTTAACATGATCAGTTCCTGATTCCTCTCCAGGTTGACCATTCGCTCTCAGATTAAGGCCACCAGCTTGATGGATTGGTGGACAATTGAGACTTGCCGTAATAGTGTTATGCGTAAAATTAACGTGTTAAGGTTTCCATAAACCTAGACCGGTTAGAGCAAGTAATGCTGGGTGGATTACTGAAAAGCCACCACTGTCCATCTTGAAATGTGTGGCTGAACTGTGAGAGTGGAAAAACACCAGCAGGTTTTTTTATGTAAAGCGTGGGAATTCCACACACTGAATCTTGTTTGTTTTCATTTCGTTTTTTCGTCCCCACACAGCTGTCATCTCATTGTGGGAAGGTGATAAATCCATCAAAATTCCTCCGTGATTTGTTGGCTTTGTGACCATCCTCCACCCTTAAAGTGGGCCATCTGCTGGCTGAAAGAGACCTGTGGAAAATTACAGAAGCGTATGGGTGTGTCAGCCATGTGGTTAGCGGGAGGAGGATGGAGGGAATTTTTATGCTGGGGTTATGAAAAGGCGAGCAGGACTGACCGCAGGAGAGGTGATGGAAGGGTTGAAGTGTGCATCAAGACGAAGCTTCCGACTTATGTTTGCTTAAGCTTGGATTAATTTGAACGCTGTGTGCTGCAGGAGTAAGCGCTCATCATGGATGAGACACGTGTTTAGCTCTATAAATCATCAATACCTTAAAGCCGAGACGGTCTCGCTGGTAGCCTTTTTGCCCTTGAGCTGTGATTGTTGTTTATATTACGTCACGGTTAGTTGTTTGATTGGGTTGTGGGTCATTGATGTGATCATTGTTCCAGAGATAATGCGCTGTCATCGTAACCCCTTGTTTGTTTGTTTGTCTTGCAGGTTATAATGCACAATCAACACAGAAAAGGTTTGAGTCTATAGCCAACGGGACACCCGAGGACTTGATTGCAGTCACTCTAAGCCTGAGAGTTTGAGTCACCTCTGCCCCCCTTGCCGTGCCCGCTGGCATTGCCTTTAACACCACAACGTAGTGAAGGAAGACCTAGGCACTCCCATTCCTGGCTCAGCTTCACTTGTGCTTTTTACAGCTTTTTGAAAACTATCTCCAAGACGTACGTCATTTAGTATTAAGTAAGCACATTATTTATACATGCTTGTTGTTTGGAGCGTATAGGTTGGATTTGTAGTGATGCAGACTGAATGCTTTATGACCAGCTCCATATCATGTGTATTTATGCTGAGCCACACTTAAAAGATCAGGGTGTTTTGACGTATCCAACTCACACATGCCTTATGTTTCACTTTTACAAAGGCTTAATTTCCAAAACAAGCAAAAATGATTCCCAACGGATATTTGATATTTGAGGACGAAAGTTTCCTGGATTCCACCGTGGCCAAGATGAACGCCCTTAGAAAGAACGGCCAGTTCTGTGATGTGAGACTTCAGGTAACATGCACTTTTTTAACGTTATTCTCTGTTGTAATAGATGTGCCGTGGGTGTTGATCACTGTTGAAACGTGAGGCAGGGAAGAGTTTGGTTCATCAGACGCAGCTCCTGGAATTTCAAATGGCCTTATGCCAAGTGACATTTTTTACCAGACAAAATAAAACTCTTTATATTCTGAATGTTTCAAAGGCTCAAAGGAAGCGTTTAGATATTGTAGTTCCATTACAGATAGGGCTGCACGATATTGAAAAAAACGTACATTGCGATATTTTTTTCTTCTGCGATATATATTGCGATGTGTAGAAGTACAGAACTGCTTGGAACCCTTCGCATATGGTGTAACACTGGCAAACGCATCCGGAATAGTTTTTTGCTTTGGACGGCAATCAGATCTGGCTTTGCACTCGTCATACAGAGCTCTGTGGTGCCGACTTAAATGATCAAACAAATTAGTTGTGTTTCCGCGTGTTGTGCACGGCACTCCCGACAAAGTACCTGTTTTTGGTCAACATCATCCTTTCTGTAGCCAAAATATTTCCAAATAATTGACGATGCGCTTCTTTTTGCGACCAAGTCGTCCATTTCGGTGCTTTTCTCCCGTTCCTCGCTCATTTCGTCATGCGCACGCATGCAAAGGCTGCGTGTCAAAAACGTGAAGCAACAACATGTGCTTTGTAAAAAAAAAAAGCACCCATAATTCAGAATTCATTACTTTATATCAGGCAAATATAGAAAAAAATTTTTCCCTGCATAGCACCTTGTGCGATGTGACTATTGCGCATGCGTACATCGCGATATCGATGCTAAAACGATATATCGTGCAGCCTTAATTACAGATGTAGTTTTTGCTTGACAAAGTATAAAATTAACAAACTCCTCAGAAACCTAACAAACCCATAGAATACCATTTGGAGTTTAGTTAGTTTAGCCCAGGTCAACTAGCGAAACTAAATCTAGTTTTTCAAGCTTTTCAGTTTGCAATTTTGTAAATGGAACGTACCTTTGTCATGGTGTCATCATAGAGATGGGTTAACCTTTGCCCTTTAACCCTTGCAGGTATGTGGTCATGAGTTGATGGCTCATCGGGCTGTGCTGGCCTGCTGCAGTCCATACCTGTTTGAGATCTTTAACAGTGACCTGGAGCCTCATGGCATCTCCCATGTGAAGTTTGAAGATTTGGACCCTGAGGCTGTGGAGATCCTTCTTAACTATGCTTACACTGCCCAGTAAGAGATAAATACACAAGATATAGAAACACAAGTTACAGGAAGCCAAAGAGATATGTTACTGACCAGTATGCCAATGTTGCTCTCTGCAGGTTAAAGGCAGATAAGGAGCTTGTTAAAGAGGTTTACTCTGCTGCTAAACGACTCAAAATGGACCGTGTGAAGCAGGTAGGACTTGCATTTTCTACCAGTCATTGTGCATGTGTTTTACTTGATATACAGCCCTTGCTGACTTGTTTGAACTTTCTTGCAGATCTGTGGTGACTACCTTCTCTCCAAGATGGATTCCCAGAGTGCCATCTCCTATCGCAATTTTGCCAGCTGCATGGGAGATGCACGTTTGCTGAACAAGATTGACAGCTATATCCAGGAGCATCTTCTGGAGATGTCTGAGCAAGAGGATTTCCTCAAGCTCCCACGCCTTAAGGTTAGAGCTTAACGTCTTTGATCATCTGCTGTGGTGGGTTAAAACCCTGTTTTAGGAAGACCCCCAACAGAACGTGTTTTAGATGTTCAGTTATCGGACACACCAGTTCAGTTGTCAACCAAGCAGGCGATGAGTTGATTCAACAGGAGGGTTATCTAAACATTTAGGGGCTCTTCAGAAACCGGAGCCACCAACCTACTAGCTCTAGTATTTTTTCTTCGGTTTGACTAATGCATTTGTGGTAAACATCATATTCATTTTGTGTTTATAGTTGGAGGTGATGCTGGAAGATAACCTGTCCTTGCCTAGCAATGGAAAGCTTTACTCGAAGGTGATTGGCTGGGTTCAGCGCAGCCTGTGGGAAAACGGCGAACCGCTGGAGCGACTGATGGAGGAGGTCAGTAGTGCCCTCCGCTGTGAGCTCTGCTCTCCTTTCCCTCCCCTTTCCCCTCGTATTTCATCCCATTCACAGATTTAACAGGTCCGCTCACACCAGCCATCCTAACGGTAGAGGTCGGTCGGTTTTGTTCTCTCTGCCTTCCATATTTTTTGTTTCCTCTCCCCGTCACTCGCAAATCACCCCGGGTTTTTAAGTATATACATTTAGGTACAGAACGGGGCTCTTACACCCTCTGCACAGGCGAGTGGTTAGTCCAGGTGAGCAGAACTTAAAGCCTCCTGATTGCTCAGCGCTGTACAGAAGCCGTTCTGTTTGAAACACTCGCAGAGAGTGAATTGGCATGTTGCCTTCTCAGTGATATCTCTCTTTTTTTAAGCAGGTGTATGAGTTTGTATTTGTGCTCTGGGAACCAGCACTAACAGTTCTTCCTCCCCGCTGATTTATCTCTCCTTAGGTTTATTAGAGCAAACATCAGCAAGATTCTCACAAGACTGAAGAAAACCAAGACTGGGGCCTTCCAGGGTAAAGAGTCAATGAAAAGAATGCAAATTACAAAAAGAGGGAACCGTGGTGGGACAAGCGCTAGGCTCTCATCTGCTAATAAAATGCACTAACAACAGTACACTTACCTAAATTGACACTTGGGAATAACTATCCGAACACTGCAAATTCCCTATTTAGGACCCATAGAGGGGCCTTCTGCCGAACTCTCCAAAATCACATTTTAATGTAGTTATGTAAGTACATATCCCTTTTATTTAAAATTCATGAATTATGAAGAAGAGACAGACTTTATATTTACACCACTATAAGTTTCCAGATTATGTTCAAATGAAAGAATGGAAGTAAGCCATCGTCCTTTAAAGGCTTTGTGACCGCACCTTCAGTGTGTTAAAGGAAGTGGAAACTGATTGAAGCTTGATGACTCTTCTAAAATCGGTTCCTTGTTTCATTTATTTTCAGCCATATTCCCACTAGGTACGGACACGTACAGTATACTTTAAAGTTACAGTAATGGAAACTCAATATAAGATGAACTTTACACATAAAAGTGACCCATTTTTAATTTGATTGATCGAGGCGTTATTTTAAGCAGTGCATTGCAATTTATGCCAACACATTTTTTGGACAAACATTTAGACATGATGCAAAGACTTTCTAACAAGATTCCATACACATATTGACAGAGCCAATACCCAAATACCCCAAAATCTTATTTCCATTCTCTAAGCATTCACTGAAGTTTTATTTATTGAGTTTATTTAATGGCTTGTTTCAAAATTTTTGTATTTTTCCTTTGTTTCGAAATGACTTCTTTAAGCTTATACGTGAGCCAAGAGCATTTTTCAAATCGAGCTGTTAAATGTCAAAACGGCTCACCCAGAGTTTGTGTGATGACGTCTGACTTGACTAACCTCCTCAGCTGTGAAGATGGCAGCAGAATGACAGCTAAATGCGTTGACGCCGCTTGTTTTTTCTTATTTCCTTCTCCAAACTGACAATTGAAGTTTCCTGCGATCCTTTGTGGTGAACTGTATTGTGATCCCGAATCTGCAATTTACAGAGCAAACATTGGCCAGAAGGGCTGAAGAACTTTTGAAATATCCCCATCCAGAATCCGATGCTGAAGCGACAGTATGTTCTGTTCTT
The DNA here is from genome assembly GCF_015846415.1 of Triplophysa dalaica. Lineage (NCBI taxonomy): Eukaryota > Metazoa > Chordata > Actinopteri > Cypriniformes > Nemacheilidae > Triplophysa > Triplophysa dalaica. The sequence goes on from NC_079554.1 coordinate 16,231,981, forward strand.
AAAGAAGCTTTTTCACCAGCGCCTTGCAGATCGGCGGCGAAGAAGTGGAACGGCACCCCTCTTCTTAACCTTCCTTTTCCCACGTAATTGGGTGCTCTGTTGTCATGGAAGACAGCCACATGGGTTCTATTGTCGCTGTGTGTTTTGCAGGTGCAAACGCTGTACTATTCGGCTGATCACAAGCTGCTCGATGGGAGCCTGCTTGACGGGCAGGCTGAGGTGTTCGGCACTGAGGATGACCACATCCAGTTTGTGCAGGTACACAACCAGCGCCGAGCTCTTCTCAGGCTGGACCGCAGCAGGTCGTAGTAAACTCAGACCTGCTTTTGAGATTTAAGTTTAGTTCTGGCCAAGGAGCTTCTTTGTTGTGCTGGGCTGGTGAGCCAGACATGATGGGTGTTTGACCTCAGCCTAGTGTGTGTTTGTGTGTGATTGAGTGGAACTATGGACTGCTTATAGTGTGGCTTTCCATTGGGTTAGATTACCAATACATTAGTTTAATCTGATGCAGCCATCAGAACTGGTAAAATGCTGAGTTGGGCATACACCTAGTCTGGGTTTGTGTGAGGTTGTATTTGTGTGGACCATGGGCACGGAGTCTGTAGCTGCACTGTGCCTTTGCAGAAGAAGCCCCCACGTGAGAATGTACACCGACAGCTGAGCACCAGCTCCTCTGGCAGCCTCTCCCCTGGCTCCACCAAACATCCCTGCAAGCAAGAATGGAAATACATCGCTTCGGAGAAGACCACCAGTACGTCTGCACACCTTCAGATCATAAAAATGTGTTTAAAGTTGGCACAAATGTTCACAATTGATCACATGCTTACTTTTCTCCTTTTAGACCACACGTACCTGTGTCTGGCTGTGTTGAATGGCGTGCTGTGTGTGATCTTTCTACATGGACGCAGCAGTCCTCAGGCCTCGCCCTCGGCCACCCCTTGTCTAACCAAAAGCATGAGCTTTGACAGTCAGGCTCTGGAGGAAGAGCCGGATAAGCTGCTGGCACCCATGCACTATGCTCGCTCAGGCCTGGGCACTGCTGCTTTGAACGGTCGACTCATTGCTGCAGGTCAGTGGGTAGACACATTTGTCCCAAGAGGGTTCTCAGAGTATCTCTTATTACTTTGAGAAGAACATGTTCTAAAAGATGATCTCGTACTTAGGTGGTTACAACCGTGAAGAATGCCTGAGGACTGTGGAATGTTACGACCTGAACACTGACAGCTGGACATTCCTCGCCCCGATGAGGACTCCGCGTGCGAGATTTCAGATGGCAGTGCTCATGGTTTGTACATACAGTTAAATGTATACCTAGGGATAGACTAGTTCTCAGCCTGTGAAGTGCTAAGAATTGTTCTGTTGTGTTTTTAACCAATCAGGGTCAGCTTTACGTGATGGGCGGGTCCAATGGCCATTCTGACGAATTGAGTTGTGGGGAGACTTACAACCCAAACACCGACGAGTGGACTCAAGTGCCAGAGCTCAGAACTAACCGCTGCAATGCAGGTAAGGAGGATAAGACGCTCTCAAGTCTTCAAACCATAACAATGTAGGTTTAGATAGTTCTGATGGATGTTTGACTTTGCGCAGGTGTCTGCTCTTTGAGCAACAAGCTGTATGTCGTTGGAGGATCAGATCCGTGCGGACAGAAAGGCCTGAAGAACTGTGATGTTTTTGACCCTGTCAGCAAGGCCTGGACCAGCTGTGCCCCATTCAACATCAGTAAGTCAACATTCAAAATATCCCTAAATACACTAGAACAGAGTGGTTATGGGCATTGGCGTACAGTGGGGAATACATTGTTAAAAAGGCAGATGGATCTGTTCTCAACATGAACGTCGCTTTCATAGGGAGGCATCAAGCTGCCGTGTGCGAGTTGGAAGGATTCATGTACGTGATTGGAGGAGCAGAGTCGTGGAACTGCCTGAATAGTGTGGAGCGCTACAATCCAGAAAACAACACCTGGACCCTTGTTGCTCCGATGAACATAGCCCGCAGAGGAGCCGGAGTGGCCGTCCATGAAGGTAAGCGGAGCAAAAGACAACAATTCATATCACAGGGCATTTACAGAGTGTTGAGTGCTTTATCAATAGTGACCCATGTCTGTTCTCTCAGGTAAACTCTATGTGGTGGGGGGCTTTGATGGCTCTCATGCCCTGCGTTGCGTTGAAATTTACGATCCTGCCCGAAACGAATGGAGGATGCTGGGTAGCATGAACTCGCCACGCAGCAATGCCGGCGCGACCATGCTCGATGACATCATCTACGCCATCGGTGGCTTTGACGGAAACGACTTCCTCAATACATTCGAGGCCTACAACCCTAAAACAGACGAATGGAGCCCATGTGCAGATGCATTCACCAATTCCTAAGAGCCGGGCTGGGGAAACTGGGCGGGTGGGAGGGGGGCACTCACTCAAACTAACAGGCTTAGTGACGTAATCGTGCTTTGTGATGTCCTTGATGTATGCGAGCGGGCGGGTTTACGAGGGTGCGAGGGGTGGGATGGGGTCTCATGGGGGTCTGCATTGAAGTCACCCATGAGGCTGACTTTTCTTACAGTGTTTGGGTGGGGGTGGTCAGTTGGGGGTTGCTGAAAGCAACATTAAGCCTTTGCATATTGCATACTTTATTTTTTTTGTGTTGTATATATTGTTTAGTTTCATTTTTCTTTCCTGTTTTATGAAGAATGCCAACATTTATTACACATCAAGTGTACCTTTTTGAATTGAGTGCTTTGGAATATTTTTACTTTCGGGGGAAGTTTTAGCATCTCTGATGTAAAGACAGGATCGATTGGCTTAACCTATTTAAGGAAGTGACTTTGGTTGAATTAGTTTTTCTTTGTCATCCAACCATGATGCTGATTACTGTAACCAATCTTTAAAGATGGCCTTTTTTATATTTTTGATACACTGCTATGTAACCAATAGATGGATTAGATTGCAGATGCACAACACCTGTGAGGTAATAAACTTTAATCAGTGCCAGTTTAGTATATGCATATTCAACCATGCTTCAATGCTTTTTAGATAATTTGTTTGTTTTTTGACAGATTCACCCAAGTGAGAAAAGGCTTGTTTCTTGATACCTTTTCTAAAATATCTTGTTTTTCTTTAATTTGGATGAGTTCTTTTGGCTCCAAGGATTTGTTTTCTCATTAAACTAAATTGGGATAAATCTCTATCACATTTGTTACTATGAGCTGATATTTCCTTACTAATAAACCATTCAACCTGTCAAAATCATGTCTGTTTTTTCATTTATCTAGAAACGATGTATTCAGTGGAGTCTGACATTTTAACATTTAATCTCTTAAACCTAATTCTGGTGGGATTAATTTGGGGGTTAACGTTACGTTATCTTGGTAGGATTACATTAGGGTTTAGTTATAAATGGGTTTAAATGGGAAGAGGTGAAGGCAAAGTCTAGGTCATGTTTTCTGGAAGAAACCACTTGAAAGTGTAACAGCAAGCGAAGCAATTTGACTTTAAAGTTGATTTCAAGATAGTCAAACTACATCAAATTAGCCAGCGATGCTACATGATGTAGTTTGCTCCAAAATTTAACCTGTCAGATATTAAAAATGACTGTGCTGGATTAAATAAACCAATTACTAGCGTAGTCGTAATCTGATAGGGAGTCCACATTGTGCACAACACCGGCATGCCAGGCCGCTAAATTACAGCCTTGGACAAGTAGTGTCTACTGACCTTTCAGGTTACAGCTGTGATTTAGACAGCTGACAAAAGGACTGTTAAAAACAAGTGCTTCATCAATAAACGTAATCAGATATATTCTGTATATTACATTCAAAATTCTTGTCTGTAACTGAATTAAAAATTAATCGAGAAAAAAACCCTTAAATTTCTAATCATGGTCCATGTCCTCGATTACCCATATGAATTTATGTATCACACATCACCGAGTGTCGATCTAATCTCCTTGCGGATCACATTCCCGTTCCCATAATCCTGTAAAGCCTCTTAAATAGTGATGTCACAGTACAAACCAGAAACCCAGATTAACATCCTCAGATACGTGTGACAAAAAAGGACATATACATGTCATTAACAATGTACTGTTTTAATCAAAATGCAAACAGCCGTAAAGAAAATATATAACTTTTCTATTCACACTTTAATACAAAAAAAAAAATTACAAGTCAAAACGTAAAAAATCATTCTTGCATATCTGAATAGGCCCATGTTTACAATCTAAGGTGAGGAGTATTTAATATCTTTTGCATTTTCTCCCCACACTGATTCACACAATAGATTCAGCTCCTTTTTAAAGAAACTGTAAATGATTAGGAATGAAACAAGAGAATATTCAACAAAGGAACAGATATAATTTATGGTGCTGAGGTTTATATGCTGGGATTGCATCATCAGCAGTAGCAGAATGAAAAGCTCTGAACAGAACAAACAGAGAAACAATATCAAGATAGTTTCCTGAGTGACGCCCAGGAAAGCAGATTTTGACATGTAACTAATATAATTACGGAAGGCCTCAAAGACCTGATGAGCAATGCAGTGTGTGAGACAGTATCATTAGGTAACATATTTGCTTCTAACCCCATGCAATAATGACCAGTTGCCATAACAGCTTTTAGATGTCAGTAGATTTTTGAACGGAGTGGCATAGGGATTAAGCAATTCTTCCCATTCCTGTAATGAATAAAATCGCTCATTTTTTCTCTAAAACAATGCAAGTTGTACAACCAAGGCCTGTATTACTTAAAGGGATAGTTCACCCAAAAATGAAATCTTGTCATCATTATAACCTCTTGTCATTTCAAATATTATTCTGCAGAACACAAAAGAAAATATTTTTACCCACATTCTTCAAAATATATATTTTGGGGTGTTTTCCGGAAGAATGTCATACAGGTTTGAAATGATGACATGAATGATAACAGAATTTTCATCTTTGGGTGTACTATCCTATCCGTAAGCAATCAAAAACGTTATAAATCACAGCTTGATAAATAATAAAATATATTTAAAAAAATATTGCAACTATGCGGTGTAACCATCACATATGTTTGTATCAGGTTATGACATCAGAAGACAGTCTACAATCCAAAACCAGGATGGTCAAATGCGAGGAGCTTTTTTGTAGATGGGTCCAAACATGGAGTGTTGGGACTTGGGAGGTAAATCAGGTCCACGAGCTCAAAGAAGCAGCACAGTGATCCAGATTTGCACTAAGTTCAGACAGCTGCGCACCACCCACACGCAGCTTTTCCCTGAGGACACAAAAACTCCAGGTCACCACTTTTCTAAGAACTACGTTTCTAAGCACAGACTGAAAAAATGAATGTCCCTCATCAAACAACTACTAATACACTTAAAACATCATGTGAAAGAAATTGGGGAACAAATATTTATAAGAAAGCATTTAAACTTTATTACTAACTATATTAAGATTTCATTATGTTACTGCTTTCTAAAATATCACAATACTGTCTTATGTAAGCACACACTGTTTTCAATCAAACAATAATTGTTTTTCTTAAATTTTTAAATGTTGTATCGCTTTAAAATCAAAATCAAGTTAATACAAATGTTTGTGTGTGATTGAGTGGAACTATGGACTGCTTATAGTGTGGCTTTCCATTGGGTTAGATTACCAATACATTAGTTTAATCTGATGCAGCCATCAGAACTGGTAAAATGCTGAGTTGGGCATACACCTAGTCTGGGTTTGTGTGAGGTTGTATTTGTGTGGACCATGGGCACGGAGTCTGTAGCTGCACTGTGCCTTTGCAGAAGAAGCCCCCACGTGAGAATGTACACCGACAGCTGAGCACCAGCTCCTCTGGCAGCCTCTCCCCTGGCTCCACCAAACATCCCTGCAAGCAAGAATGGAAATACATCGCTTCGGAGAAGACCACCAGTACGTCTGCACACCTTCAGATCATAAAAATGTGTTTAAAGTTGGCACAAATGTTCACAATTGATCACATGCTTACTTTTCTCCTTTTAGACCACACGTACCTGTGTCTGGCTGTGTTGAATGGCGTGCTGTGTGTGATCTTTCTACATGGACGCAGCAGTCCTCAGGCCTCGCCCTCGGCCACCCCTTGTCTAACCAAAAGCATGAGCTTTGACAGTCAGGCTCTGGAGGAAGAGCCGGATAAGCTGCTGGCACCCATGCACTATGCTCGCTCAGGCCTGGGCACTGCTGCTTTGAACGGTCGACTCATTGCTGCAGGTCAGTGGGTAGACACATTTGTCCCAAGAGGGTTCTCAGAGTATCTCTTATTACTTTGAGAAGAACATGTTCTAAAAGATGATCTCGTACTTAGGTGGTTACAACCGTGAAGAATGCCTGAGGACTGTGGAATGTTACGACCTGAACACTGACAGCTGGACATTCCTCGCCCCGATGAGGACTCCGCGTGCGAGATTTCAGATGGCAGTGCTCATGGTTTGTACATACAGTTAAATGTATACCTAGGGATAGACTAGTTCTCAGCCTGTGAAGTGCTAAGAATTGTTCTGTTGTGTTTTTAACCAATCAGGGTCAGCTTTACGTGATGGGCGGGTCCAATGGCCATTCTGACGAATTGAGTTGTGGGGAGACTTACAACCCAAACACCGACGAGTGGACTCAAGTGCCAGAGCTCAGAACTAACCGCTGCAATGCAGGTAAGGAGGATAAGACGCTCTCAAGTCTTCAAACCATAACAATGTAGGTTTAGATAGTTCTGATGGATGTTTGACTTTGCGCAGGTGTCTGCTCTTTGAGCAACAAGCTGTATGTCGTTGGAGGATCAGATCCGTGCGGACAGAAAGGCCTGAAGAACTGTGATGTTTTTGACCCTGTCAGCAAGGCCTGGACCAGCTGTGCCCCATTCAACATCAGTAAGTCAACATTCAAAATATCCCTAAATACACTAGAACAGAGTGGTTATGGGCATTGGCGTACAGTGGGGAATACATTGTTAAAAAGGCAGATGGATCTGTTCTCAACATGAACGTCGCTTTCATAGGGAGGCATCAAGCTGCCGTGTGCGAGTTGGAAGGATTCATGTACGTGATTGGAGGAGCAGAGTCGTGGAACTGCCTGAATAGTGTGGAGCGCTACAATCCAGAAAACAACACCTGGACCCTTGTTGCTCCGATGAACATAGCCCGCAGAGGAGCCGGAGTGGCCGTCCATGAAGGTAAGCGGAGCAAAAGACAACAATTCATATCACAGGGCATTTACAGAGTGTTGAGTGCTTTATCAATAGTGACCCATGTCTGTTCTCTCAGGTAAACTCTATGTGGTGGGGGGCTTTGATGGCTCTCATGCCCTGCGTTGCGTTGAAATTTACGATCCTGCCCGAAACGAATGGAGGATGCTGGGTAGCATGAACTCGCCACGCAGCAATGCCGGCGCGACCATGCTCGATGACATCATCTACGCCATCGGTGGCTTTGACGGAAACGACTTCCTCAATACATTCGAGGCCTACAACCCTAAAACAGACGAATGGAGCCCATGTGCAGATGCATTCACCAATTCCTAAGAGCCGGGCTGGGGAAACTGGGCGGGTGGGAGGGGGGCACTCACTCAAACTAACAGGCTTAGTGACGTAATCGTGCTTTGTGATGTCCTTGATGTATGCGAGCGGGCGGGTTTACGAGGGTGCGAGGGGTGGGATGGGGTCTCATGGGGGTCTGCATTGAAGTCACCCATGAGGCTGACTTTTCTTACAGTGTTTGGGTGGGGGTGGTCAGTTGGGGGTTGCTGAAAGCAACATTAAGCCTTTGCATATTGCATACTTTATTTTTTTTGTGTTGTATATATTGTTTAGTTTCATTTTTCTTTCCTGTTTTATGAAGAATGCCAACATTTATTACACATCAAGTGTACCTTTTTGAATTGAGTGCTTTGGAATATTTTTACTTTCGGGGGAAGTTTTAGCATCTCTGATGTAAAGACAGGATCGATTGGCTTAACCTATTTAAGGAAGTGACTTTGGTTGAATTAGTTTTTCTTTGTCATCCAACCATGATGCTGATTACTGTAACCAATCTTTAAAGATGGCCTTTTTTATATTTTTGATACACTGCTATGTAACCAATAGATGGATTAGATTGCAGATGCACAACACCTGTGAGGTAATAAACTTTAATCAGTGCCAGTTTAGTATATGCATATTCAACCATGCTTCAATGCTTTTTAGATAATTTGTTTGTTTTTTGACAGATTCACCCAAGTGAGAAAAGGCTTGTTTCTTGATACCTTTTCTAAAATATCTTGTTTTTCTTTAATTTGGATGAGTTCTTTTGGCTCCAAGGATTTGTTTTCTCATTAAACTAAATTGGGATAAATCTCTATCACATTTGTTACTATGAGCTGATATTTACTTACTAATAAACCATTCAACCTGTCAAAATCATGTCTGTTTTTTCATTTATCTAGAAACGATGTATTCAGTGGAGTCTGACATTTTAACATTTAATCTCTTAAACCTAATTCTGGTGGGATTAATTTGGGGGTTAACGTTACGTTATCTTGGTAGGATTACATTAGGGTTTAGTTATAAATGGGTTTAAATGGGAAGAGGTGAAGGCAAAGTCTAGGTCATGTTTTCTGGAAGAAACCACTTGAAAGTGTAACAGCAAGCGAAGCAATTTGACTTTAAAGTTGATTTCAAGATAGTCAAACTACATCAAATTAGCCAGCGATGCTACATGATGTAGTTTGCTCCAAAATTTAACCTGTCAGATATTAAAAATGACTGTGCTGGATTAAATAAACCAATTACTAGCGTAGTCGTAATCTGATAGGGAGTCCACATTGTGCACAACACCGGCATGCCAGGCCGCTAAATTACAGCCTTGGACAAGTAGTGTCTACTGACCTTTCAGGTTACAGCTGTGATTTAGACAGCTGACAAAAGGACTGTTAAAAACAAGTGCTTCATCAATAAACGTAATCAGATATATTCTGTATATTACATTCAAAATTCTTGTCTGTAACTGAATTAAAAATTAATCGAGAAAAAAACCCTTAAATTTCTAATCATGGTCCATGTCCTCGATTACCCATATGAATTTATGTATCACACATCACCGAGTGTCGATCTAATCTCCTTGCGGATCACATTCCCGTTCCCATAATCCTGTAAAGCCTCTTAAATAGTGATGTCACAGTACAAACCAGAAACCCAGATTAACATCCTCAGATACGTGTGACAAAAAAGGACATATACATGTCATTAACAATGTACTGTTTTAATCAAAATGCAAACAGCCGTAAAGAAAATATATAACTTTTCTATTCACACTTTAATACAAAAAAAAAAATTACAAGTCAAAACGTAAAAAATCATTCTTGCATATCTGAATAGGCCCATGTTTACAATCTAAGGTGAGGAGTATTTAATATCTTTTGCATTTTCTCCCCACACTGATTCACACAATAGATTCAGCTCCTTTTTAAAGAAACTGTAAATGATTAGGAATGAAACAAGAGAATATTCAACAATGGAACAGATATAATTTATGGTGCTGAGGTTTATATGCTGGGATTGCATCATCAGCAGTAGCAGAATGAAAAGCTCTGAACAGAACAAACAGAGAAACAATATCAAGATAGTTTCCTGAGTGACGCCCAGGAAAGCAGATTTTGACATGTAACTAATATAATTACGGAAGGCCTCAAAGACCTGATGAGCAATGCAGTGTGTGAGACAGTATCATTAGGTAACATATTTGCTTCTAACCCCATGCAATAATGACCAGTTGCCATAACAGCTTTTAGATGTCAGTAGATTTTTGAACGGAGTGGCATAGGGATTAAGCAATTCTTCCCATTCCTGTAATGAATAAAATCGCTCATTTTTTCTCTAAAACAATGCAAGTTGTACAACCAAGGCCTGTATTACTTAAAGGGATAGTTCACCCAAAAATGAAATCTTGTCATCATTATAACCTCTTGTCATTTCAAATATTATTCTGCAGAACACAAAAGAAAATATTTTTACCCACATTCTTCAAAATATATATTTTGGGGTGTTTTCCGGAAGAAAGTCATACAGGTTTGAAATGATGACATGAATGATAACAGAATTTTCATCTTTGGGTGTACTATCCTATCCGTAAGCAATCAAAAACGTTATAAATCACAGCTTGATAAATAATAAAATATATTTAAAAAAATATTGCAACTATGCGGTGTAACCATCACATATGTTTGTATCAGGTTATGACATCAGAAGACAGTCTACAATCCAAAACCAGGATGGTCAAATGCGAGGAGCTTTTTTGTAGATGGGTCCAAACATGGAGTGTTGGGACTTGGGAGGTAAATCAGGTCCACGAGCTCAAAGAAGCAGCACAGTGATCCAGATTTGCACTAAGTTCAGACAGCTGCGCACCACCCACACGCAGCTTTTCCCTGAGGACACAAAAACTCCAGGTCACCACTTTTCTAAGAACTACGTTTCTAAGCACAGACTGAAAAAATGAATGTCCCTCATCAAACAACTACTAATACACTTAAAACATCATGTGAAAGAAATTGGGGAACAAATATTTATAAGAAAGCATTTAAACTTTATTACTAACTATATTAAGATTTCATTATGTTACTGCTTTCTAAAATATCACAATACTGTCTTATGTAAGCACACACTGTTTTCAATCAAACAATAATTGTTTTTCTTAAATTTTTAAATGTTGTATCGCTTTAAAATCAAAATCAAGTTAATACAAATGTTTTTGACACTTTTTGTGTTGCAGTTTTTGGTAGAAAGAATCATGTTAAACAACTTTTATTATTTTTATAAATATATTACGTTTTATTATTTATGTCTCTCGCCATGAACATACAGAATAGCCATAGAAGTTGACATTCCGTTTAATTTTTGTGAATCTTTACATACATTTTTTTGTGAATCTTACGTTTTATTATGATTGATCCAATTACAAAATGTTTCACATGCAGCACAATACTATTTTATATATTTTTTTATAAAACAAGCAAAACATGCCTTGATTCCCAAAGCTATACTTTTCGTAACGTATATTCAATGACTTTGTCACAATAATGTAAAGTCTTGGCATGATCTCAGTTTCAGCAGTTTCCAGCAAATGATTAATTATTGAGCATAAAATTCTACTGAAGTTTTAATCAACTGCCAGCATTATTGCATACAGAAACAGAAGCAGCCTGCGTGAAGACCGGCTGGCAAAAGAAGCAATGAAGATCACATGTGTATAAACAGTTGTAAATGTTTCACTTCACACAGGATCATTTCAATGCATCAGCCTGAGGTTACAAACGGGAAGGGGATGTCTCGTACGCAGGAAACCAAAAAGGTTAAAAGAAGGAGGCTGAAGAAATGACTTTACGATACGAACATTTAGACTTCATATAAATATAGCTACAATGAGTAAAAGGGTCTCACTGTGAGATAACTTGAATGTGTTTTTAAAGGAAATGCTAGTCTGACAAACACTAAATTGTCCTCATGGTAAACAGTAGTGCGATTCTTGGGAAAGGAAAGCAGCATTTATACAATTGACTTCTCTGACTCATAGTCACACAGACTTTCTCACACTGGTACTCTGTTGCACTACTGGAATGAAGCCCATTATTGTGTTCCTTCTTTTCACACTTTATCTTTCTCAATTCTCATCCGCTCCCTTCCTTTTCAACCTGTTACTGCTTGTTGCTTCTTGTGCAGGCCAATGAACCTTACATAACAACAACAGCAAAAGTGGAAGAAATGTGTGTACTTGTTATTCCCCAACGTACACCCTCCTCAGTGTCCAGCCAGCCTGGTTATGTAAGGGAGGGTGATGTGGAAAAAGAAGCAAGTATGGCGACGATTGTTGTGTTTGTTTAGTTTAAGTGTATTTTAATAGAATGGAGAGAGAAACTATATAAAAAGAAGTAAAGATATATTAAAGATACATTATTGCCTCATGATATCTTTCAAGATAAAAAATGACCGCCTTCAAATAACCTTTTCTTTCTGCAAACCCTGTCTTTACTAATCTGATACGTGAGGTTCATACACTATGCAAAACTATTGACTGCTCAGTTGTGACGTGTTGAACAGGCGATGGATTTCTGCCTTGCAATTATCCGCTTAACAACCGCGCTACCATGGCAACCATACAACACTAGGGCAGCTCCCCTTCACTTGGAAACAAGACCTTGAACACGAAGGTGAACGCTTTATGAAGCCAAGCTTTAACAAATCAACAACAAACCACAATACCGCGGAAATGCCGCTTGCTCAAAAACAACCGTGCAACACTGATCACATCTTCAAACAAAAGCTTGGGTAGTGTTGACCGCACCGGTTGCCAAATATGAATCCCTGCTGAGCCATCCAGCACCTAGAGACGAGATGCTCATGAACAAAATGTAATGACAAAGCCGATCTGGTACCAAGCATTTACCATACTACAAAAATAGACTTCTCTCAGAGCTGGTTTACACCTGGAAATAAATATCCTAATCGGGTGCCAGTGCTAAATGGAGATGTAAAAAATATAAAATAGTATTGTGCTGAATGTGAACAATTTGGGATTGGATCAATCATAATAAAAGGCATGATTCACAAAAAAATGTACGTAAAGATTCACAAAAATGTGAGTGTCAACTTCTATGGCTATTCAGTATGTTCATGGCGAGAGACATCTATAATAAAACATAATATAATATATATTAGTGGTGGGCATAGATTATTTTTTTTTAATCTAGATTAAAATGGCTCATTTGATTCTGCCGAAGGCATTCAGAATATGTGTGCTACCCAAATAATGACTAAAAGTAAGTCTTTGAGAACGGGTTTCTCAAGCCAGGTGGCGCATTAGACCAGGGGCTCATCTCCTGTTTCCAGAATGCATCACAAACTGCTTGAGAAAGCTGTTCTACTATGATAATTGGTGATGAAAATTAAATTATGTTCAATAAGATGTACTTGTGTTTACTTTCGCATTAGCTAAGGGATGCTTTGCGTTTAGGTGGTACTTGAGACTGGAAGAGCTCCTACAGTACATTTACATTTAGTCATTTAGCATACGCTTTTATCCAAAGCGACTTACAAAGAGTTAGGGAGCAACAAGCGACCTGTCATACAGGAGCCATAATACATTAGATCTCAATACAAAGTTACTGGTTTCAACTAAAGCTAGACCACTACCTGTTGAGAGAAAGTTTTTTTTTTTTTTTTAAACCAATTCTGCATTGCACAAGGTGCAAACAACCTTAGTCTTGTCGATGTTTCCATTGGGTTTCCATTATTCCCTGAAGCAAACCCGGCGGCTTCATAGCTGCATCCATGTTAGCACGTCACGTTTGATGCGGTAATTTCACCGTAACGTTATGTTGTGTTCAGACCAAACGCGAATGGCGTGTCAAGCGCGAGTGATTTATATGTTAATGCGAAGAGGCAATAGACCTACTTGCGGCGCGAATCGCGCGAATGAAGCCCTGGTTATGAGATGATGAGGCGGCGCGAATGACGCGAATCAAGCGAGTTAAAAAATCTTGTTCTCGCCCCGTACAGTGCAGTTAAGCTGGTATACATCTGCGCTAAAATATCAAGGTGAAAGTCATCATAGCTTACGTAGTATAGACCCAGCTCCCAACCCAACTTTGAGAATAGATTAACGGCGACATTTTTTTTATCGCGCGATAAGAGCCTCACTGCGTTAACGGCGTTAACGGCCCACCACTAATATATATATATAAAATAATAAAAGTTGTTTAATATAATACTCTACCAAAAACTGTAAAACAAAAAGTGTCAATTTTAGTTACCATTTTAACAATAACAAAATTATTGTTTGATTGAAAACTGTAAAAGAAGTGCTTGCATAAGACAGTATTTTGATATATTAGCGAGCAGTAACATAATGAAATCTTACTATAGTTACTAATACAGTTTAAATGCTTTCTTATAAATAAGTCGGTTTGGATGCAAGTGTCTGTTGCAGAAATGTAATGTAAACATACTAAAATAACAAGAAAAATCAGTTTGAAACATTACGCATGGGTTTAGATTAAAATTAAACTACATCTGTGAAGAACCTTCTGAAAAAGTAGTGAGTGACCCTCCCTTTGAAATCCGATCACAAAAGGCCACATGATACGCATTTGATATGCATTTCACTAGCGGGTGTGAATGCTAATGTCTCGTCTGACGCCTTGTGATTATATCACCTGAGACAGATCCTAATACAAGGTGTGTACAGGCCCTCAGGTCAATTTCAAAAACCTTAAGCCCATAAATCAATATCGCATGACATGACAACCTGAATGAAGGACAGCTTCTGTTAACGTCACGTGACCCAATCCAATCTCAAGTTATGAAATGTTCAATGAAGCAAAGCCTGTTTGCTTACTGAGAGCAGCGTGTAATGTAATAGAGTACAACTGATAATCATATACTGATAATATGCGTACAGTGTGTGAAATGTTTTACTCTAGATCTTACAGGTTGGGTACATGACTAGGTCAGTGTGCTTTAGTGCATTAACATAAAGTACAGTAGGCGATACCCATTAAAGGACTGAAACGCATGGATTGATGCGTGACATGAGGTCATTGATATCTTTGTGATGAATGGCGAGTGCTGCGGCTCATTGATCCAACTGAGGTAAGCGAGTCACTAACAATCTGCTGTCAAGCGCTCTAGAAGTGCGTGTGTGTGTTGCTATGCTTGGCTGAAAAGGTAAATCAATGAACGCTCTCTTTGGCCCTGAAAATAAAACCTAACTGATGGTTGACAAACACAAGCAAAGTCAAAGTCTCAAGTGTTAATCTCCCAAAAGTGAGGGCTAAATCATTACAAACGATGCATTAATAAATCTGAATTGAACAAAGTTGGTTGTTTGTAATATGCAAGTCTGGAACTTAGGGGGTGTAGCCAGAGCTCTACAGCGTGAGCTTTTAACTGTGCCTGAAATTTATCGTGTGTGACTGTGGAAATTTTTAGCCATGTGACTTGTGTCTTGCCAAATTCCAGTTTTCTATCAGCTGTATTCAAATGCTGAAACGTGTTATGCGTGTTTGCCCTAATGTGCCCCGAATTACAGTATAATGCATGAATATTGATTGGTCATGTGTATGTTGCTAAGCAACCTTCTGAGAGTAACATGTCATGAGCAATATCTTCTATAAATAAATAATTTTTTAGTTCATTATCAAGTTGACTATCATCATTTTGTTATGCCTACTGGGCGTGCCGTAATAAACCAATTTATACAGGATCATTTATTCATAGATAGTTTATATTTTTTTAAAGGTATAGTTTACCCTAAATTAAAAATGCTGTCCTCAATTACTCATCGTCTTTTCATTTCAAACCTGTATGACTAAGAACACAGAAGAAGATATTTGGAAGAATGTAGATAATGATAACAGAACAGTGGCGGGCCCCATTGACTTGGCTTGTATGGATGTTATGTTGTATGGTATTGTATGGTTGATGGTATGTTGTTCAGTTACCAACATTTTTCAAAATATCATCTTTTGTGTTCTGTATAAGAGAGTAAATCATACATATTTGAAATGACAAGAGGGTGAGTAAATGACGACAGAATGTTCATTTTTTGGTGAACTAACCCTTTATTATATACTTTAAACAAGACATTATATAAGGTTATATAACTGTTCTCATAGAAATGTAAGTATAGAGCCTTTGTAGCTCAATAGAGGATTTTTCTCTGCAAAAAAATAATAATAAAACAAAACAAGAGACCATAACGGGTGTTGTAGGCAGGTAATTTGTGGATCATGGTCCCTGCGCTTGCAGCACAACAAACAAATTGAAAGAGTTGGGAGAAAATGAATCTCAAAATAATTGATATCCTCAGTGACGTCTTTTGCACCCTCATAGATCCACATGTTATGTACTGCCAACATTCCGCTCGCACACATATTTTCCATCTCCAGGCGCAATATCCTTTTAATAAACCTTATAATTTAAAGAACATTCATTTAAAAGAAACCCAATACATTTTGGAATTTGCTGGCTGTCAAAAGTGCAATTCTGCCTGGCACAAATATCCACATAAAACACCACATCCTATTCCATATCCAAACACTGACAAGTGCAATCACATCTTTATTTATATAATTCATATATAAATAATAATTGTATTATACTGTTGAGCACTCCACACCAGCCTGAAGCTCATTACATCGGCACACTCAGGTCGAGAAAATCTCTAGATGACTAGATGCATCATGCTAAGCTTCAGACTTCCATTTCTACTAACACACACTGCTGGGAATATATTGTGAAATACATTTACCAGGAATGTGTGTTCAGGCAAACGGCTCAGGGGACTAAAGGTGATGTATCATTAAATACACTCTTTGAGTCATTAATGCCATCCTCTGCGCTTTAGATTGTGATAAAGATTGCACAAGAGGAGAGTTTTCAGCACAACCTGTTATTACACAAGAGACACGTTTAGTGAGTGTTAGTGCACACAATATAGCACATTGCTGGATATATCAAACATATTGAACTAAACCATAAGAAAAATCAAATAAAGGAAAGAGATCAGTGGTGTTTCGACTACTGCATAAAATAAAGATGCTGAATTATTCTGAACGAATGCTTATAAATGTGAATATAAATAAAACAAATTCAAAATACATATAAAATGTATGCTTAGACCTTTGTACAATTACAAAGTGAATGCAAAAATTATTTGAAACAGCTCTTATAAACACTTTCCACATCTTCCCCTGGTAGAATATAAGGTTGGAGAAAAGTATTTGTGCATGCAACACCCCCACCACATTGTGACATCATAACCATGACAATTTCTGAACATTTTGTTCTTTTAGCTTAGCTTCCATAAATGATTCAGGTGGAGCTTTATCCCACAGGAGGCCTCATAAAGAACACATGCGCCCATGCGCTTTGTCATGCAACCGTTGCTTATCTAACCTGCCAGACGTGATGTTCAGTGTTCAACAGAACTGTCTTCTGAGGTTTGTCAAGGCTTGTTATGCAACAACTGAAAATGGAAATTCGAATTCTACGAGGCCACAGACACCTGCTGAGACCTGCCATAGCACGCACTGACCCGAGAACTGCAGAGCTGCAAACGCCTCTCTGTTTTATGGGAGGTGCTTGCGTGGTACATAACGGGACCCGTCGTGCACGTAGCCGGTTAACAAAAGCAATAACATTTATGAGTTAAAGATAAGCTGCCGTAAATGTGACTCTGAACTTACCTGTATTCCTGTTGAGATATGAAATCAAACAGGTCCCTGGCGGTGAAGCGTGGCTCCATAGCAGCAATCTGAAACCAAAAGGAGTTTCTTTTATTGTCAAGTACAACTCAATGTCCTTCCGCATAATCACAACTTTAGTGCTTTGTTGATTTTAATGGTCAGTTATTTCTGATCAAAACCAGATGAAAAGATTAGATGCAGAGCTTAAATATAAAAACAACCTTTGCTGTTTGAAAGACATATTAACTATGGAGCTTTTCATACATTACTAATGCTTTAAATGCATGACTAGTCAAAAGATAATGTGTGACCACATTTTTTCACAACAATCTGACTCCCACAAAGTGATGTGGTCTTACCTCACTGGTTTGAATGAAGGAGAGAAGTAGCTGTGCATCCTGAACACTACCGTCCACAGATAACACCCTATTGAAGAAGAAACACACTCCGGTCTTTATATTATACCTATATTTTGTTACAATTACATTTGTGGATATGACCATTTTTTGTAGTATCTTAATCCATGCAGAAACTTTCTGACTCTGAAGATTTATTTTTTTGATTTAGGTATTTGTGTGGAAGACACTCATAGCAGAATATGTGAGTATAAGCCCATCCTGAATAACCTTCAGAAGATCCGGAGAGAACGAACATGTTGGTGCAGAGACAGAGTCGAGCTGAGGAGAGATGAAAGAATAAAACAACATGGACTGCATAGGAAGGAAGAAGAGATGTGGGAGAAACGTCGAGAATGCAAAAGAGCACACAAGAAAACCTATTTCAGCAAAAAAATCTTAAAAGCTCCGATGACTCATAAGTCTGCTTTCTGCGCAATAAATCAAGTCTAGCCGTTTCCACGGAGACTGCACCTTATCTCCCTTCAAACCTTGTCATCCTGCTTTCTGAAACACTCTTCCGTTAGAATCCAAGGAGAGACTTAGAGATAGTTTACCTAAAAATAAAATTGGTTCATGAATTACTAACCCGGATGAGATGATGCTTCATACCCATATGATTTTCTCTTTTCCATGAAATCAGACATATGTTAGTGATACTCGCAGTCTCAATCCCAATTCCCTGTTATTATATGCATTTTTTGGGGGGAAAGGAACCTGTCCATTTAAATGCAAAACAATAAAACCTTGGACACATAACAAACGTAAAAGCAACACACACCTGAACCTCGGATGAAAACTGTGACAATTATGTAACAAATGTCTGTGGGTGTCACGAGATCAGTAGTGAATCAGCAAATACTACAGTAGGGCTAACGGGTAAAGCTTAACTCACATGTGTGTCACGCTTTCGTTAAAAAAACACCTTAAAAAGACAATATGATAAATCTCCCAAGGACTAGAATAAAATGAACAAGTTGGTGTGAAAATCAATTTGCACACACTTATGCACGAGCACGGAGTCATGTGTGGAAATAAGCGAGCGTATAATCAATTAAACAACACGGCACAAAGTTTCACGTCACAAATCATTCATATTCAGAGAGGAGATATCTTTGTGACAAGGAGGTCAATGTTTCTGATGTAAGATTACATAAAAGCACACTCTGTTAAACAAAATCCTCCCTAAATTTCATGCATTCAATTAGCATTTATAGAACTCTAGCAAAAATGGATCTGAAAAATGGAAAAAAGAAACATTTTTGGCTTGTGAGTGACACCATTAACTCAAGTTAACCTCGACTTTCTAAATGTAAAGCTACAAGCTACTTACTCAGTTCTATAAAATATACATTTACAGACCCGGTTATTGATTCGCTATGAAATATCTATGAAATATTCATAATAAGACCTTGGACGATGAGAGCGAGCAGCTCAATATGTTAATTAAGGCAAACAAGCTATGGCATTTATTACACTGAAACAGAGCTTGTCTGTGTGCTACAGCTATTACAGACTAAACTGAATTAGAACTGATTTACTAGCAAGACACAGAGAATTCAAATGAAAAATTGCCATGTGACAGGTAAGATGTCTGTCTGCCGGCTGCTATGAGTCATGGAGTCTACATGAACGGTGAGAAAGAAAAGTGAGTCACGAAAAATAAGCAGTAAGGATTTAAAAAAAAAAAGCGCACATACAGAATACTCTGAAGAAAAAGACTGCCCCCCTCCCCCTTGTGACACACCTACTTCTGTCCCCTACGTGCTTCGGTGACTAAGGACACACACTGAACAAATCCTGTTAGGAGACGTGACTGGAATGTTAACAGGCCTTGCTGCACTGTTCTGTGTGTGTGTATACCTATGAAGAGCCCCTAGGAGTTGTTTAAGGGCAGAGGAGAGCCTGTGGAGGCAAGAGAGGGCTTCCTGAGGTGGGGGAGTGGCGGCTTGCGGACTGGGCTCAGTTGCTCCCGGACTGTAGTGTAACACTGAGAACAGAGCCGAACTGAGAGAGGTAACCAGACAAACAAAGAGAAGTCGTGCATTAGGTCATACAGTGAGGTTTTTGGAACGGTTGAGGTTAGAAGATATGTGTATAAATGTCTCTCACCTAATCTGACACACATTGTTCCAGATGCTCTCAAACAACGCCCAAACTTCCCCATGGCATGCGTGAGGGGGCGGGGCTTCATCCTCGACCTCTGCCATCAGCGAGTCCTCGTTGTCTTCATTGTCATTATCACCCTTTAGAGAAGCTTTGGGAGACTGTCACACACACACACACACACACACACAAAAATGAGCGATCAGATCGACTCAATTATTTATTATAATTTAGCTGTAACTGACCTGTAGTCTTTGCTGCAGCATATGTAAAGTGGAGAGAGCCTGATCCACACGCAAGCTGTATGGAGATCTACAAGTCAGCGCGGACAAGAGCTCTGTAGCCCCTCTCACAGCACTGAGAAAAGATCCACGCTCGATGGACCGATCTACAGAGAGACACAGAGACACAAGCCATTGTTTATGAGGCTTTAAATTGATGCATGACTAACAGCTTTAGAATCAACAGGCCTTAAAAGCAGAATTTTAGTTAAAGGGATAGTTCACACAAAATATAAATTCTGTCATGAATTATTTACCCTTGTGTCATTCAAAATCTGTTAGCAACTTTTTCTTTAGTAGAACACAAAATAAGATACTTTGAGAAATGTAGTTGTGTTTTAGTTTCCACTAGCCCTTTAATATATTGTGTCTAGACATCTAGCTGGGACTTTGCTGTCCCGACAGGCGGCTATTTTCGTCGAGCCGTTAGTCAACCAATATTTAATTGGTAATTTAATGGATAGGCAACTGTGTGTGACTATGATCTCATGATTTTTAATGACCTCTTTTTGTTGAATGTGGGGGAAAGGAGCGCACCATATTAAATCCGCTTCACAAGATGTCTTATAAAATTCGGGAACAAAGCATGGGTCTTTTCACACCTTCCATCACTAATCTAAAATATTTTTTTGTACTTTTGATCCTTGTCTTTCCGTTAACATTTGTTATTCCCTTCTACTGCTAAAATTACAATAGTGTTTAAAACATAGCATATTCTTGAAAGAAAAATAGAGTGTCCATTTTCTTGCTCCGCCCAGTTTACAAAGGTCATCGACTTCTGGACGCAACACAAACCCACACAGAGATGCTTGAACACAAAAGCGTGCACGCAAATGTAGCGACAGACACTCTCTTCCCTCCAGACAAACAACAAAGTGTAGTAAATCACATTTAGACATGAGCAGAAGGACCCTGGTACTTTTCCATCACTCCACTACAAACTCTTAAAGTACCCTCCCTCCTACGCTCTGTTGGACCGGGCTCATGGCCAAAGGCAGCAGAGAAGCAAGGCAGTCATACTCCAGCACCAATGATTGACAGAATGAGGTCAAATCTCATAACTCCAAAAACACACAAAATTTGAGAACAGAGAGTGTGGATTAAAACCACACAAGTCACACGTGCACACAGACAAACGTACACAAATACTGTTGCAGTTTTAATGACATAATGAGCATGTGAAGAACATATAGAGGATTAAAAAGAGCATTTCTCCCTTTATGACTTTCTTTCTTCCGCAGAACACAAAAGAATATATACGTTTGTCTGGTAACCGAACAGCACTGGCCCCCATTCACTTCTATTGTATGGACACAAAACCAATGCAATGAATGGGGGCCATTTAACAACATTATTCAAAATATCTTCTTTTGTGTTCTGCAGAAGAAAGAAAGCCATACAAGTTTGAAATGACAAGAGGGTGAGTAATGAATTTTCATTTTTAGGTGAACTATCACTTTAAGCATCACACTAGAGCTGTCAGACATACATACTTGAACAGAGACAGTCGCTCAGCATCTCCACACAGCTGAGTAGGCTCCTCTTAATAATGATTCCAAACACAGCGATCCAGTGCTTCTTAAAACACTTCAGTACACCGTCCAGATTCCACGGAGGCTTGACGTACACTATCTGCACACACAAACACACGCGTCACAAAGTGAAGACGACAGCAGAAACGTTTCACAGAAAAAGCCCTTCTGCAAGTTCATACAATTTTGATAAATAAATGAATTAGCAATGTGTGCAGAGAGTGCGGCGCTACCTCGGTCCATAACTCTCCAAACGCGGCCTTCATCTCTTCCTCCAGCACCTCAGAGAGCGCCCCCTGGAGGCAGGACTCTAGGATTGACACACAGTCGCTCAGCTGTGGTTCCTCAGCTGGATCGTTGCGTGTCCTCTCCTGTGATTTCTCCTTTGCAGGAGGTTTATGTGCTAAGACGATCTTGTCTTAAGAATTTAGAGAAATATTAAATAATTGTAATGGTGCAGAAACAGCATGAGCATTCAAATTGCAGGTGTCAGTAGCAGACCTTTCTCTACGGGTCCAACAGCGGTCGATGTAGCGGGTGTAGCACGAGGGTAGTTTAGGATCGAAAGTCTGTTTTCTTCTACCTCTTTTACTAGGTCTGCTTTGCTCACAGCTTTTACCCCACTAAGCAAAGCCTTGCTGCACAAGTTCTTATCGTCACTACATAAAAGAAATCATACAGAGAAATTCAAGCGGCTAGTAAGTTGTCCTCCACTTTCCTGATGTACATTATTCATGGCGACACAATTGGTAATTAAATCACAGTGTTTTTTCATAAGACAAACACATGGCCACCTTGCATGTCAATTGCCATCTGAAAGGACAATTCAGGGACAACAAAAAATGCGAATGTACTTCAGACACGTCTAGAGGTCAAACAGATGCATGGAGCGGAAACACTCACGTGCAAAGAACTACAGCGCCCTCTGGGTACAGAGCCTGGTACTGCAGACAGCACGCCAGAACTCTGTCGTCGTTATTTACAACACCAGACCCACCTAAAGGAGAGAGAGAGGACATGAAACAAAGGATGAACATCAACTCACATACTTCCTATGCTTTATAGTATATAGCGATCTAGATTAAAAGTGGTGAATCTCAATATACGGTGCGCGTGCAGTACCATAAAATATTCAATGCCTAGATGGCATTAAGTTTCAAACTCATTTTGTAAAACGGCTCCATCTGCTGGTGGTTGATTTGCCTTCCACTTAACATCTTTGCTTTTACAAAACACACAGCAGGGGCTTTTGATGCAAATACAGATACATCTCAAGATAAGCATCCGGTTACTCACAGACGGCCTGGGAGGCCTGCTGCATTGACTGGCCCAAAAGTCTGGGCTCCTGGTTTTTCAGGCAGCTGTAGATGTAGTGGACTGCTGGCCTGGCTTTGCCCTCCACATTGCTAGAGAGTTTGCCACTCTTCAGATAGTCAAGCTCCTGCAGGACCACCCACGGGATGAGCAAAGTGGGGAACCCAAGCGCTGAGAATGAGTTTTAAAATATTTTGTTGAAATAAAGCAGAAAAATAAAAAAGACTGCACCTCTTACTTTAAAAGCATGCACACTGAATTTCTATTTTGAGAACAAAACTTATCTTACCAGCAAGGCCATGTGTCCTGATCTTCTTCACAAACTCCAGATGGCTGAGCAGCACATTTGTATCAAGGACGATAAGGAGGCTCTGTTGATGTTGCTCTTCATCTGTGATAAGTTAGAAACACTTTTCACTAAATCCCACTTTCGCCCAGATGCAAAACTGCACAATTATTCATCAAAATGCCCTTGCAAGAACGAAACCATTTTATGTATATACTTCAGGAATATGTTAAATCTGTTCATGTGACATTACTGAAGGGCACGCTGGATCCCTCTTCTGGTGGATCAATGTCCATGCAGGTGAGCTCTCCGCAGTTCTCCACTAAATTCAGATCCAGTCGCCTCTCAGAGCGTGCCAAATGCAACTCTTCCACCAGTTGCATCTAAAAAGTGCATGAAATAGAGTAAGAAACTTGCAAATGCACATGGCTATATTCTGAATGTTAAGAAATATGGCTAACCTCATGGTCACAGTCAAAGGTCTCTGCAGGTTCCTGAGGAGTTTTCTGAAACGGCACAAAAGACCTGTCTGATCACCACATACCCTGTGGAAATTTAATGGTATAAGTACTATTTACTGTGGTTCACTGGAACTAACAGGGTGGAATTCTATATTTGAAACCATTTTTTCTTTTTGTCCTGATGCATCTTTTACACATCTGCTAAATCGGTATTTACCGAATGATATTCTTGTGTCTGTCCTTGGACTGAAGATCGCTCTGTTCTTGTGTCTTTGTAAGCATTGCATATTTCCTGGAACTGAAATAGAAGGTGTTATATTTAAGTGATATTTGTTTACACCATAATAAAAACCTTCATCATAACAATTATTACTTTCACTTCATTATTAGGACATTTTACACATTTAGAACTCTAAGCTTCAGGTATTATCTAAATTACTAGTACAGACCTATTAACTGTAAGCTGGACTTAAAATGTGTGAATAATAATAAAAGACAAGAGAAGAGAACATACAACAAATTAATGGGCGTCCTTCATGAAACACGATCAGAACAAATTTTTGTGTGAATCATTTTGGGAATTATGAAAATGTTCGTATTTGATTATTGTAATTGTGAATGAGCGTGCATGCGCGTCCTGTTTACCAGTGATTGGAACTCATTTAACATACACATTTTACTATCAAATCTGACGTTTAAAAAGTATTTGTGAATCCGGAAGAAAGTTTTCGGGAAGGTCTGTTTTACGCCCAAATTACTCAGAATTTACTCATATATTTCTTGAATTAGGCCCAATGTGTGATATAACACGGGGTGTATCAGCATAGAGTCAAGCTTCTGAAAACACAGAAAACACCAACATGGTAGTGCAGTACTGTGAGATTTTATGTTTGCCTGTCTCACCTATTTTTATGTACTATATCCTGCCTATGTTGTTTTCTCACTTATACGTGTCACTGAGAGTTATGACGTACAGTGGCTCTACTATTGTTCAGTATGTTCCAGATATTAAAAACAAGGAACTTTCTTAACACTAACCTAAGCATAAATGACTGACAAGTATATCTCTCAATTTTCCATATAACGAAGTGTCTGAATCGGAGCATTTCATCACTTCCTCTTTTATTCCTCTTTTATTGGACCTGTCCTCAATAAATATTTGACTTGGAGTGAACTGCACTTCTGTGTCTGTGTCACCGGATCCGGAGCTTCTGGGTGTTTCATCGACTAAACTCTTAAACTTTCAACCTAGACAAAAGTTATATCTTACAAGTACCTTGCAGGAAGTGATGCTTGGTTTTGTGACTTCTTTTGATTTATCCGTCTGCACTCGCTGAACCGCACCTGCTGAATTTAAATGTAGAGGATGTGACAAGCGATTTCCAAGGAGTGGGTTGGAGGTCGAGGCCAAAACCTTCTGTGGTGTCTGTTCTTGCCTCTTAGAGATAAGAAATGTGTTTGTAGATGGAGATCCTGCCACCACTGTTTTAGCCTGACTGTTACATCGAGTCCTGCTACCAGAAGAAGCCGAACGGACATTCCAAATATCCGTTTTTGTCTGAGTTTTAACAGTACTGGCCTTCTTTGGAATCTTGAAACTGATTTTTGGCATGAGAGCAGGGAATTGTCTTTCATCTTGCTGCTTGTGTGAAAAATCCTCTGGTAACTTTGGTTCAGCTGCAGAGTCTACATACTTCACTACCGGCAAAGACTTCACTGTTTTATCATGAGAAGTAGTAACACAGACAGCCTGATCAAATTCTTTGGACCTCCTGCTCACCAACTTCTTCCTCATTTCCTTTAAATCCTCAGATTGAGATTCCCGATGTGCCGAGCTATTGCTGGTGACGTTTTTTTCGTCTCTTCGCTTGGCATCGGTCTGATGTTCTGGTGATAATGACCTCTTCAAAAGCTTCCTCCGTTTCTCTTGTTCCTTTGAGGGAGAATCATCCTGTGCAGGTTTGGGCTTCTCTGGTGCTGATCTCCTCGATACCAGCTTCTGTCTCTGAGTCTCCAGCTCCTTGGAAGAAGGCTGATTTGTTGCAGTGTGTCTACTGAAGCTTTTACCTGAGATAGTGGGACTTGTATTTTCATGTTTCCGTCTGGCAGTCTGTTTTTCTATGTCCTCTGTGATGTGCGATTTGACAGTCCTGGACATCTCAGTTGCTTTGCTTTTCAAAATGTCTTCCTTGCTCATTTTTGGAACCACATATGTTTTTGTCAATCTCTCTTTATTGGGACTGATGCTTTGTGTTGATGAGTAAGTGCCCCTCCTCCCTTTAGATTTTTCTTTGTCAACGCTGAAATCCAGTGAAGAGTCAAGAATTAACATATAAAAAAGAACATGAAATATAATCAAATAAATTGATTTTAATGAAATATGTACCATCACTCTCAAAATGTATAATACCAAATATAACATTTCTAAAAAACATGCCATATGCATTTTAGACTAGTTTAAAGTCTCCATCTCAGAGTTGTCAGTTACATTAATACATATAACGTAACCTAAATTACATCATAAATACATGAAATAAAATCTTTGCTTTGACACTCACCTTTCATGTCGATGATGATGACGATGATGTGCGTGGCTGTTTAAGCTGCTGTGTTTCTTACTGTCTCTTTCCTGTTTAGCAAACACAAACAGTATGTGTTAGAACTAAAAACACATCTTACAATGTCCAGTACTGATAAAAACGAATGCATCAAAATTATTACTATCACAAATTCCACTCAAAATATAGCCTTACCTTTTTCTCGTCTTCATATAAATAACTCGATGAGACTCGTTCCTCCTTTTTGTTTTTTTTCTTCTTTGATTTCTTGCTAGACATCTTCAAACCTCTGTGTCTGTGACTGAACATAAAGCCCATAATGATTCAGTTAAACCTCTTATCTACATTCAGTATGGCAATACAATAAGATTTAAACATGGGAACACTTTTCATTATTTTGTAAATAAAAAAAACAATAACTACGATAATTGTTTTAATACACGTTGTTTATAGTTTCGTAGTAGTAATGACTAATGAATATATATATTCTCTCAAGAGCTCCATATCAGTAAACGTTATTCCCAGAGAAAAATCCAACTCATCCTTGAGAGACAGATTACGCCAAAACAATTTAAACCAGCTCAATGTTGACCTTAAACTGCTCCACAATATGAAACGTATGACATTAAAATAGAAAACTAAATGGTGATATTTCAGGAACATAGAATTGAAGCAGTACAGACTTTTAGTCCTGGATTCCCCAAAACCTAAAACCTTATTTTATTTAATTGACCGAATTTTAAAGTTTATGTTTTCTACAGCTTTGATATGAAAGAGGTTAACCTACCAGAAATAAGGCAAACGTTGCTAAATTAGTAACTGAATGACAACGAGACTCTCAGTCGTCTCACACTGTTCCCCTCAACACTTTTACACCAGCTCCTTTGCCTCGCTCAATCCACTTCCGCTCTCTGAGGCAGCGTAGTTTAGGAGAAGATGATTGGTCCGCTCACACAACGCTAAAAGCCTGGCATTTGGCGTACGCAATATACGTACGCTAGTTTCGAAAATGGCGGAGCTCAAAGAAGAGGGCCCTGGGCAGCTTCACCAGGAGGACGCCAATATAAAGGGTAAAGTAATTTCTTTAATTAATATACAAAGGTTTAGTTTTGTTTCGTAGGTTGCAATAATAACACGTAGCATTGAGACATTTTGTATTTTTATGCAAATTATTCTAAATGCGACTTCAAAACTGCTAAACTAAATGTAGGCGTCCTCACGGAGCTCCGCCATAGGACCTAATGTGTAAATAACCTGTTCGAAACGTCTCGTTGTTTCAGCTCATCGGGAAAGTACCAGCATACTTGCAGCAAATACGATTCGATTAACTGAGTTAAAAGACAATTTGTAAATGGCATGCAAATGTACAGTGTATGTGCAGCAAGGGTCTGACCACGGAGCTCCGCAACAGAGCCCTTCTGCTTTGAAACACCAGCCATGGAAAGCGGATTGCGTGTTCTGCGTGTATGTTTACACGTTAAAGAATGAAGTAGTTTCTCATTTCTTTGAACTTAATCTACATTTGGTGAAAATGTTATATAACGTTTTTCTTTATTAAGTAGTTGATGCGTGAAGATTGGACACAATTATGTCAACATTAACTTATAATTATTCATGATAATTATAATAACATCATTAAATAATAAGGGTTAAAATATACAAAATACTTCATTATATGATATGTACTTTTTGCTTTGTCTGCATATCCAGACACTGGTACTGATGAGAGTGAGCAGGCGTCCACTCCTGATACCTCCACTAAACCAGTGGAAGCAGCGGCCAACAATGGACAAACATCATTCACTGTAACATCAGGTAAGAATTCAACAGCTTTGTCCTCTGATGATTGAGTGCATCAAGAAGGTAAAGTGAAGTCATTTAATTTTGTCATTTCAGAAAGACACGTGTCCATCCAAACCACTCTGGAGGGCCTCGAAGAGCTTGTGGATTTAAATGGAGGTACAGGAACCTGCGGTGTCTTAGTCTGTTCAATAAAACCACCAGTATACCCCATGAATCTGAAATGACCTGTTTATGATTCTGACAGCCGGAAGGAAGTCTTGTCCACTGTGTCCTGAAGAAAAGTTTAAGGCCTGTTATAGTCATAAACTTCGACGACACCTGCAAAACCTGCACTGGAAAGTTTACGTGGAATTTGAGGGTAAGTGATTTATAATTCAATCACATTTCACAGAATTGTAGAGTAGAGAACACATACAGAAAACATTTGAATACAAAAAAAATATGCAAATCAGACTCGTAGCTAATATATGTGAGGCTTTCACAGGGATAATTCATACTTTTTGCTTCTACAGGCCAAAGAATGTGCATCTGTCATCTGCCATGCAGACAGCATAAGTCTGGTCTCAGTGCTGACCAGGTAAGGTCTTGTAAAAGTTCCAGCATTTATCCCAAACATTTTTGCAGTAATAATAGTCACCATAAGATGGCAGAATACAGCAAATGATGTAATTGACAGCTTTCCGATTAAAAATACAGTGATCATCTAGTGACATGAATGGTTTTCCTTCCTTTATCACTCAATATCTCTATGGCCGTTTTTCTTGTAATCCTATGCTTTCTCTAGCCTAGTTTGTATACTATTCCGAAAACCACTATAATAATTAACAAAAAGCTAAAATATCTGGCTTTCATATTGTTTTAATTGTGTATTTATATCCAGCTTGTTTCTTGTGCAGGATCTACAGTTATTTAGTTATTCATAAGTATTTACATCTCCAGACTCAAGGCAGACTGGTGGCTCACTACCACTGTGTGGTTTGTTCTGTCACGATTGCTCGTAAGACAGACATGATCAGTCATCTCAAGCGTCATATCAACAAGGGCGAGACGGAGGCAAGTTATTCAGGCAACTCCGATGTTCCCTTTGAAGAAGCCGGTAAGCATTTTCTCTGTGTATGATCCAACTAATGCCATAATTCTTCCTTTATGGTGTGCTTGACTGACATAACAAATCGTTGTGTGACTGTGCATTTGTGTTGTCAAGGCAGCACCGGGTGGTATAGTCGCTAAAAGTGAACTGCCTGAACTGGATGTCAGTTTCGTAGTGCAGAAATAATGTAAATAGTAAACTTGGGCTGCAACATAGTTCTGTTTCATTTCCAACATAGTTTCAGCTTTTTTTTTGTTATATCTGTGTTATTTGAAATCGTAGCGAATTACTTGTATATATATTAATAATAATTGCCCCTTTCTCAGTCCCAGGCGGACAGGCTTATGAGATTATGAAAGAATTGGGCACTAATGTCCAGCTCATGCCCAACCACACCACACCTCAGAAAACAGACACATACTTCAGCCGCAAGATGAAAACCAACAGGTTGAGACTTTTTAATAGAATTTTAGCCTTGTGATGAGATTACATTGACTAACATTTTCTCTCTGTGATGTTGTAGGCAGCTGGTGTTCTGCTCTCTCGCTGTTTTAGCTGAACAAAGGAATCCGCTCGAATGTCTTGATGCCTTTGGAGCCACTGGTAAGAAATCTACTGTTCAGCAACTAATGTATTTTTTAGTTTACATACATAAAATATTAATCCTTTGTGTAGGTATCATGGGCCTGCAGTGGGCGAAGCATCTTCGTAACTCTGTTAAAGTTACTATAAATGACATAAACGAAGCGTGCGTGAAGATGATTAAGGAGAACTGTCACCTGAACCACGTCAGAGTAGAGGGCAGTCGCACGGCCTGTCAGCTAGACGGAGCAGGTGATGTGGAGTCACCCATTGCCTCTGTGGAGGTGGTGAAGATGGACGCCAATGTCATTATGCATCTGAGACCATTTGACTACATGTGAGATTCTAACTGATGAAATAATAGAGCAATCAAATAACAGTTTGAAAGAAAAAAACACAAACCTGTAAATAAACACAGGTTTGAAGTTATAGTTGTTATTTAGTTGAAGACATAGTTTGCCCAAAAATGAAGAATCTGTCATAATTTATTAATTTCATGTCATTAAAAATCCGCATATCATTTTTTTCTTCTGTGAGACACAAAATAAGCTATTTTGAGAAATGTCTCGTTGGTTTTGTGTCCACACAATGGAAGTCCATGAGGGCCAATGTTATGTGGTAACTGAAGTTCTTCAGAGTACCTGAAAAGAAAGTCAAACATGTTTGGAATGACGTAAGAGTGAGTAAATGATATAAGAATGTTCTTTTTTGGGTGAACTATCGCTTTAAATTATAGTTGTAAAAATGAAGTTATAGGTTCTTTCCTCTTTAAATCAGACACCTTGACCCATTTGGAACATCTGTAAACTATCTGGACGCTGCTTTTCGGAACGTTCGTAACCTGGGAATAGTCTCTGTGACGTCTACTGACACTGGATCGCTTTACTCCAAATCTCTGAATGTTACGCTCCGACATTACGGCTGCCAGATCGTCAGGACCGAGTATTACAAGGAACTCGCAGCACGTATGGTGTTGGCTGCGGTAGCCAGGTAGGATCGCCTGCGGGTAGATTTTTGTTATTGGAAGGTTTTTAAATGATGTTACATTGACATGTTTTTCAATGCATTTTGCAGGGCAGCTGCTCGCTGCAACAAAGGAATTGAAGTGCTGTTGGCTGTGGCGCTCGAGCACTTTGTCCTAGTGGTGGTGCGAGTGCTCAGAGGGCCCACCCAGGCGGACGAATCCGCAAAGAAACTGCGTCAGCTTTTGCACTGCCAGTGGTGTGAAGAAAGGGTGTTCCTCAAACCAGGAAGCATGGTTGAAGGTAATAAACAACTAAACAGCTGCAACCGAATATAGAAAGGATGGCTGACAGCAGGGTAAAAACAGCTGAACTAAAATCCATAAAAATAACACACTTTTTTGACATCAAGGCCAAAGCACCCAATCAAAAGTCACGCTTGATTTGATGTCATCAATATTTCATGTAAAATCTTGACCCTGAAGCAAAAGATGCTCTATTTAAATAAATAATCCCTTGCTGGTTATGATATTTACAGAAAACCTGTACAGACAGCTGCCCTGCCAGTGTCATGGGAGCATGCCAGGGAAAACTGCAGTAGAGCTCGGGCCGCTCTGGTGAGATGATCTTTCATGCAGTTTTCATTCATAAATAATTATTTCGTTAGAATAAGTGTTTTATAATGAGTGTTTTTGTTTCTCTCCCGTATCACTCAGGGCTGGTCCTCTGTTTAACAGTGGTTTTCTGAGGCAGATGTTAGTGGCAGCAGTGCAGCACAATATGGAGGACATCCAGCCTCTGGTGAAGTCTCTCTTCTGTGAGGCCGACTGCACCACTCTCAAGCCTTCACCTGTCCCGGGATATTCTACCCTCTCTAGCCAAGGTATGTTTGGGTGTGTCAGTTTCAAATGCTAATTTATATTTTAAATTATGTTGTGTTTGACACACTAAGATGAGCCAAAAGCTCCCTCTGGCTTGTTTGAGCAGAGCTCCAGGGCTTTGACTTGATGGGTTTTTCTTTTGTACATAGTGGAATGTGGTGTTGTCATAAAAACCTTACAGAGGGTTGAAGAGGCTGATACGTCTGATCAGTCAGGTAATGTTCCTTTTGTAAACTGTTGCTTTTATTTATTGTTGTCTGTTCTCTTTACTTTAGATGATAACATTAGGTTTTTGTAGTACAATTTCAAAATTATCTGAGATTAAAAGGCATTACGGCTAAGTTAAAATGGGCTGTATTTTTTATTTGATGTATTCAGGCAAAAGAAAAACTGCAGGGGAGGATTCTGGGAATGTACTGAAGAAATTAAAACCCGACACATCTTTGGAACATCCAGCGTTCTACTACAGCATCCATCGGCACAGCATCCGTGGCATGAACATGCCCAAGTTAGTCACCACGAACCCCATACACCCTCATATACTGAAAATGTCGACCAAAACTACATGTCATAATATCACCTGAATCTTGCATGAGTCATTAGATAAAGCCTTCATCAACCTATTGTGTAGTTCAGGTGGAAATTTTAAGTCCCAAATAAAACACAACTCTCATTATATCTTTCAAATGAAAGTACAGTACATTTTTTGCCCAACATTGGATTTTAGCATCTTTGGATCTTTAACTGAATGTGACCCTGAGCTCTGTCCCGCTTTTAGGCTGAATAAGTTCCTGCAGTATCTCACCGAGGCCGGATTCAGAGTCAGCCGCACACACTTTGACCCGACGGGTGTGCGAACCGACGCAACTCTGGTACAGTTTAAGGAAGTGCTCACGAAATACAGCGTGCCTACTTACTCGTCTACCCCTGAAAGCAGTGCTGTAAGCTCAGATGTTACACGACGTCAGACTGTCTGAAGTTAATGAGAAAAAAATCCAGATGTTTGTGGGGCAATTTCATTGTGTTTATGAGATGTTCAGGACATGCGTTTCTAAGTTTGACTGCACAGAATTCGCCTCTCTGCTCTCTCTGTGGCTACTGTTGTTGAGTCTGTTAGAGATGGATTTTTTTTAATCGCAAATGAATAATTACATTTAGTGATTGTTGATCAAAGATGATTTTTTTTATAGTTGCAGTAGGGTTTCGACTCATTGTGGCCTTTATAGTGTTAGATACATCAATATATAAGCTGATTGTGATGTGATGCAGTTTTTACAGATCTTTTTGTTTTTAATCTAAAGTATTTATGATTCTGTCAGGTCTTGCTTGATCTGGTTTTTCCTTTTTTTTTGCTAAAGTATTTCACTTTCAGTGTTTCACAGCTCCATCAATAAAACCCTAAGCATGATGGCGGGTCTCATCTAACACAAATGTGGGTCATGCTTTACCCCAAAATCCCCAAATCTTGTTTGCTTAGGGAATGTCAAACTCAAATGTATTTTGTTTTTATTCATTTAGCTTTTGAGGTAAAATATGACCAGAACTTTATCTTGATGCGTTGTGTGATCTGCCCTTTTAAATATGAGCCGCCACTCCTGTCTTACCTGCATAGCACCAAATCTAGTCCTACTTGCAATGTTCATACTGAAATAAATCGACTTTTATGTTTATCAGACTTTAAGGAAACGACTCCAAATTTCATTTGTTTTTACAGACCAAGATTAAAGCATTTGTCCGGTAAATATATTTTACGTTTTTGTTGTATTTAAGTTTATTTGCCATAACCCTACGTGTTATATATTCAATATTTAACATAAAGAGTTTTATGTGATGCAGCTAGTTAAGTATGTCAAAACCTAATCATTTATCAACCTAGTGAGTATTTTAAACTCATACAAAGGCCCAAAAATGTTATCTAGGAGGGTAGCATCCTATGTTTTGATCGACGTCATGCCGTGTTGCTGTGCAGCTGTTTCACTTAAGCCACGCCCACAGTTGTGAAATGTGAGCGCCTTGAGATTCTCCGTCAGTCGCGATCTTCTTCAACTAAACTAAACGGGGTCAGGATGGGTTCAGCGTCCAGTTTACTGGATGAAAACAGAGCCAACTACTTAAAAGGTACGTGTGAAAAATAGCGTTTTGAGTTTGACTATGAGACGTGGAAAGAGCAGCAATTGGCACTTTTTGGTCAATAATTAAAGTTACATCTCATGTACAATACTGAACCTCTCCCTAGCAATCTACTTATTTACTTGTGTTACATTTGATGGTTGATGATGTGATAAATAGTATGATAGACCACTTAAATAACGAGCCCTTTTATTGTATTAGGCAGAGAAACATGTTTTTGTTAAAATGCGTTTTCTTTGATTTTCCTAAAATAAATAGCATTCCTATTTAGTGTTGTGACGTCACAGACTGGTTGCAAGGTGAATTTGGACTTGTAAACGACGCACTGCCCAAGGATGAATGCTACTATCATTGGAGTCACAGTAGTTACTCAACCTGCAGAAAACCAGTTTGTTTTCTTATTCTGGCCATTGTGAACTATAAGGGTGGAGCTGTATGTGTGTCCTGTACTTTATTTCTCTGTAGTACACCTTGTGATTATATACCACATCATTTACTGTCTATTCTTCCAGATCTTATTTGGATAAGTAATATGAGTAATTGTGTTTGTCGGATTGTATTTATTTGCTGACACTATCCTTTCCCACTTATCTAAATATGTGGTTTGAACCTAGCAACGTCTTTCTCTCGACTAAATTTGTCTGAAATTTCAACGAAACACAAATGTTTATGAATTAGGTTCAGAACTAAAGGTGTAGAATGCTGTTCTACAGGAACACAAATGGCCTCATTTCCTGGGAACAGTAACCGCCCCAGTTCCCTGAGAAAAGCATGTTTAGTACATGTGTGAATTCACACATAAGAAGGTGGAAAGACAGTGTGTGGTCTCTTTCACACACATTTACACACGTTCCCTGGTCAACATTGTGCTCTTGATGATGCTTGTGTTGTGGTTTGAGATGCGTTCATTCACAACTGGCTCTGCAGGACAATCCGTGTCACATTGTCTACGGTATCTAACATGGCAAACACTCAAGAATTTGAGACATCTCTAACCGCTGTTCCTTCTAAAACAGTGGATTTTGCTCTTACTTACACACAACATAATACAGCAAAGCGTATATCAATACACGAGGGCAAATGAGTAGTTCATTACTTTAAATTAGTTATTAAATATTTTTTTTGATACATGTTAAAGACTTTGTTTCATCTTTCAAAATGTAAGAAAATTGAAAAAACAAAGGAATTTTAGAAAGGAGGAACATCAGAGTGGAGATTCTGGTTTGGTTGTTAAATCTTTTCAGGGTAACAACACACTTTATAAGTGCTGCAAAATGTTTATGTAAAGAAAAAACAGAAATATTACTTTATTACAGTGTGTTAAACATTATAGATACAGTAGTTGCCAGAAGTGATGTCTGGGGGCATACTTGTACAGCATATGTGTTTAAAGGGATACTTCACCCCAAAATGAAATTTTGGCATCATTTACTCACCTTTGAGTTGTTCCAAATCTGATTAAATTCTTTGTTCTGATGAACAATTTGAAAAATATTTGGAAGAATGCTTATTGGCAAACAGATCTTGCCCCCCATTTACTCCCATAGTAGTTGCCAGAATGCTGTATTTTGACCAATATTGATATATGAAAGTTTCTGTTTATAATCAGGATAAAAATATGTAATATACCAATAGAATGAATAGCTAGTAATATGAATACCTAACCTTACATAGTCTGGAGACGTCTTTGTATCTATACTTTATACATTATGGAAGTTTTGGTTGTTATGTTTCAGCTTTTCATCAAAACTGATTTTAAAAGTATAGTACAAACAGGCACAAACCATCAAACCAACTGTTATTTGTAATAAACATTAATATAATCTGTTCATCACAGTATTGTTTGGCTAATTTTGTTTATGATACAAAAGTAAACACAGTGTCCCTATAAAAGATTCCTTGAAGTTGCTGCTATTTAAACAATGCTATGAAATCCCTCTTCTCTCACTTAGTTTGTTGCAAATGTGTCTCTGGATCATCCGTTTCTTCTCTTTTAGTTCATGCTTACTGCACCAAAAGATGTTCGCCTGGAATAAATCGCTTTTCTAACCTTTTATTGTCTTATAATAGTCTTTTGACTTTTACGTTGCAGAGCAAGTGGATGCTAGATTTAATGAGTTCGCAACGATATATAGGAAACAATATATTCTAGCCTTCTTGTCCCAGCAACACAAAGAGCTTCAGCAACACAAAGAGCAACACACGCAGCTCCTCAAGCAAAAGGTAAACAAGTGCATTTCAGACCTGATGGCTATTTGTAATCATCTGTATCATTCAGTCAGTGACCATGTATGATGTTCACATTGCTTTCCCAGAATCCTTTAGAGCCGGGAACAACCCTGTATGAAGAGAATGTGGTGTTCTTTGAGGATGGCAAAAGATGGAAACACAGATTCGTGGTGGTGCGAGCCAGTTACATCTTGGAGTGTCATAAGAGCTACAAGGTATAAACTGAACGATCTAGAAATAAACATTTGCAGACTGAAGTATCACCAACCCGTATTCATTGCTCTCTCTTGTGGACAGGCATTTATGAAAGGTTACCCTCCGCTGCTC
This sequence comes from Triplophysa dalaica, assembly GCF_015846415.1. Taxonomy (NCBI): domain Eukaryota; kingdom Metazoa; phylum Chordata; class Actinopteri; order Cypriniformes; family Nemacheilidae; genus Triplophysa; species Triplophysa dalaica. The sequence goes on from NC_079554.1 coordinate 16,268,135, forward strand.
AGGCTCGTGCCTACAGGGGGCACTGTATTCACTTCAGAACAGGAATATATAGAGAAGCTGGACCAGTGTTGCCCTTTCACTAGCAGTAAGTAGCAGTAAATACAAATCTACTTTTTAAATGGAAATCAAATATCCCAACGTGTCCAATCTTACATATTATTAGGCTATGAAACAGCGCAATTATTCATGTATACTTGTGTTTTTTTAAATACAGATGTCAAGGGAGATTTTGTGCCTATTGAAGAAAGCATGCCAGGACAGTGCCCAGTTTATCTCAGACTTCCGTACCGTAAGGATCATTATTTCTGTCTCCACAATGAAGAACAGCAAACGGAATTCATCTCCATCTTATCGGATTGCATTCGCCACCAGAACAAAGGTATCAACTCCACTTATGAAACAACACAGCGTTAGGATGTTCACAAAGATGAACCAGTAAAAACGGTCCTGCTTTCAAACGATATTAAACAACCCTCAAATATGATCCTATTTCAAATGAAACATAATTCTGAATTATTTGTACGTGTTGAAGATTGTCACATTAGCTTTTTCTTTCATATTTTTCCTTTCGGTTGAAGTATTGTATGCTAATACGTATATTTAAAATGTATTGAACAGACTTTCTCAAGAAGAATACGTGCGAGGTTAAAGCCTTTCTCAAAGCTCTTCAGTTCTACAGGCAGGAGAAGGGCCAGTATGAATCATGGGATATGCTCATAGGCAGTGATGTACGGGTAGGTACCCTGATATCATCTGTGCTGATAAAATTCACAGCTTGATGTGCAAGAACCGTGTGCTGACAATAAATAATAAGAAACACCTTTATCTTCTGTCTGTAAGGCATGTTCTAGCTGTTGAAATGAGAACTTTTTGCCGTAACAAAGCGTCACTTTATGTGACAGATTGGTTGAAAAGTAGAACAATGTTTTTGATGCGCTTAAAACTGGATCATTAAGCATTCTGGAATCTAAGAAATGTGCACCAGGTTTCACTCTGTAGTTTCACCGTGTAGTAGCTCTATCATCTATAATTATAAATAAAATATAAATATATATAGAGTATAAAATACATTTACAGTACATACATGTAGGCATTCATCCAAAGCGACTTACAACATGAGTGAAACAAAAAGCCTCACAGAGGAAATCATATGAGAAGTGCCGTCAATTAAAGACAAAAATAACTTCTCTTTGTTAGATATATGTAGCTCACAGACCAGTTTGGCATACTTTAATCTATCACAGGATTTAAGTATTGTTGCCATGTGACATCATGTAAATATAACACAAGTGACTTTTATTTAATGAGTGTTTGAGTATTGAGTTTCCATAAACTGTGCTGACTGGGGTTTCACCTTGCAGTGTTTGTCTTCAGTGTTTACTCAGGCTTGACTCGACCTATCTTGCACGTGTCTGAATCCGTCAACGTGTGTGTTTCGTTTCATGTAGGTGCTTGCTAATCTGTTCATGGAGGACCTTATGCCCTATCTGGAGACAGAATTACAGCCGTTTCTAAAGAGCAGGAAGACAGACAAGAGGAGAATCTGGTTTATGGTGCGTTTCTTTCTTAAACTCTGATGTCAGGATAAATGGTCAGGAGAAAGTTGAGAGTAAATCCCTAACATATATTTAAAAGCCTTACTACAAGATTAGATGCTGTTGGATTACCAGCTATACCAACTGTGTTCCATGTAGATTTTACTCCTAGATTGCTTCTCTGAGCATGGTAGTTATTGTAAAGATTTTAAAAGCTTTGGGTTTTACCAGAACCATGTCCCTGATACTTCATCCTTGGGTGTGTGAGCCTGATGTCAGTCCAGAGGGACGTCCCACACCCAAATAGCCCCAGGTCAGGGCCAGGAATATCCCTTAGGCCTGACAAAACAGACGCATACCAGAAACACAACACATTCCAAACAAATTCCCTGATGAGAAACAAAAAGTGATTAATGAAACACTTACGTTACACTTGTATTCCTTGTATGACAGACAATGGAAGATGCTTATTTTCGAATGAATGAACATCTACTGGAGAGGCTGAACACATTGAAAGAGGAATGCAAAGACCTGGTTAAAGAGAATGAGGTGTCCATGCGCTCCGACATGGATCAGATCATCAGCTCCAGAGCTTTTCTGGAAGGCAAACTCAAAGGTACTTTATCAGATGAGTAATGGTTTTACTTACAGGGTTTAGTAAATCTTGTGTGTGTTTAGCAGGGTCGCCCATGTGTGAATTTAAGTCAAATGCATTTATATTTTTTGTGTAGCATTGGTTGCTGAGCAAGCAACAAAATACTGTGCAGAGCACGTGCAGCCGTACCTGCCAGCCGTCTTGGAGGAAGTGATGGTGCCCATCAGTCTGGGCTTCACAGAGGCCCGGCAGCTCAGTGAGGAGGAGATGAAACAACTGTTTGAGGACTTCCAGGAACGTGATCAAATTGAGGAACTCAAACAGGTAGAAAACAAACTAAAAAGCAACATAAAGTCCATATGGGCAATTCCAGCATTATGGATGTGACATTTTGCGTTACGGATGTGACATAAAAATGCTCAGAGAATGAATATTTTGTTATTTTGTTAGTTTCTTCAGTTTTTATTTTCTGCAAATAAATGCAAAAAGAAACAATATTTGTATTTGAAATTTGAGAGAAGTATTGTAAGTAGTTCACAGAATGCAACAAAAATGATAATTTTACCTAAACACATACCTAAAAATATTTTAAATTAGAAAAACGGTCTGAAAAGGTCTCTTAATTTTCTTTCTGCGGCTGTATATTCACTATATTCCATGTCTTCTGAGGACAAACTTGTGCATTATGTGTAAAACAGACAGCAAAACTTTAAGTCATTATTCACAGAAAAACCTTCTGTTCCACCGTTGCTCATAAATGTTCCCCACCTATCTCTGTTAACAATATAAATGTGTTATTTTGATACATTTTGAGAATCCTGTCATTTGCAAGTTGGCTTATATATATAAATCTGTACAATTACAAGTATACGTTTTAGTACGATTTGCTTTTATGACGTTAGCCATAGGAATAGGTCTTAAATTTTGCATATTTTTAATAATCATATGTTTTGGTGCATTTTATATCGTTTGCATTCATACGATTTTAAAGAATGTGAAATGCTATCTCATTTGTAAGTCACTTTGGATAAACTGTCTGCTCAATGTACTGTATACTGTAAATTTAACTGAATGAATTAATTCAGTTAGCTCCTCTGTCAAATTGTTACAAGATCAGAGCTGCATAGTAACAACGTCAAATACATATGTGATCAAATAATTCTTGCTTTCTCTCTCTCTCTTTCACTCTCTCTCTCTCGCTCTGTCTTGCTGAAGGCTCTGTTTAAAATGAGTATGGCTAATTTACAGAGCTGTTATAAGAAAGTAAGCAAACTGTCAGATCACATCCAAGAACTTCAGCAAACCTTCAACTACCCTGTCAAGGGTCTGCAGAACAGCACAGAGATAGACATAAAACAGGTACCAACATTTTTTTTATTGGTTAAATATGACATTTCTAAATGTCATATTTTAATTCTCTAAAACTTATAGATTCTAGACTGAAAGGTGTTTGTGATTTGTGGTTTGTGATTGTGTTTCAGTTGATGGAGAATGTCGAGTACACCTATGAACTTCTTCTGAGAAAGGCCCTGGAGGACCCCTCCATCAACTTCGGGATGGCCATTCAAAAGGCTTCAAACAGGGTCCTGAAGGTAAGAATATAACTTAAAGGGACAGTTCTCCCCAAAAATACAAATTCTGTTTTCATTTACTCACCCTCGAGTCCAAATGTGTATAAATGTAAAAAGATATTTGGACGAAAGCTTGTAACTAAACAGTTCTTGGCCACCATTCACTACCATGGTAGGAAAAATGACAATGGTAGTCAAAAGTGCCCCAGTTTGCTTACATTCTTCAAAATATCTTCTTTTGTCTGGAACAGAATAAAGAAATTTACATAGCAATTTTCCTACAATGGTAGTAGATGGTGGCCAAGAAGTGGTTACAAGCATTCCTCCAAATATCTTTCTCTCTGTTCATAACAACAAAAATGTTTTAAAATTTGGAATAACTCTATGGTTAGTATATTTTTGGGTTAAGTTAAACTTTTACTATTACTATATTAATAAACACAAGTACCAGTTTTATTTACTTTATGTATGCCCAACAGCAATTTGACTATGACAGTAGCACAGTGAGGAAAAAGATCTTTCAAGATGCACTGATAACCATCACTCTACCCAGCATCAAGAAGCATTTAGCACCATCATTCAAAGAGGTATAGTATAATTTCTGACATTGCATAAGAATAGACAACATAAAAATAATGAGCATGTATAAAGTGCTTAATCTCTTATTTTGTTTTTACATCTAGGAGCTACCAAAATTTGAGCAGCACATATTTGCTGATTATTCAAACTTCATCAATGTGGAAAACGTGTATGAGGATGTTCTCCAACAGATACTGGAAAAGGAAGTCCTCTTGGGTAAGTCACATGATCATGGCCGGATTTATGTTTTACAAAGATCCCATTTAGGTTCAATAGAACAGTGGTTTTCAAACTGGGTGACGCAAGATGGATACAGGGGGCAACAGATTTTGTGGCATTTTATGAAATATAGAACATTTTCATACATTTTATGCTATCAAACATCAGAAAAAGAATCAACCAAACATCAACTAAAATAATTGATGTTTCAGAATTGTATAACTGAAAATGTGACCCTGGATCACAAAACCACTCTTAAGTAGCAGGGGAACATTTTTATGGGTCAAAATGATAAATGTTTCTTTTAAGAAAATAATCATTAGGACATGAAGTAAAGATCATGTTCCATGAAGATCATTTGTAAATGTTCTACACTAAATAAATATCATACTAAGTGGTGCACTGTACACAAATGGGGCCTTAAAATGAAACACTTTGAGAACCACTGCAAAACAGTACAAGTCGTTGTTAAGTATTGTTTCAATATGAGCAAATTATGAGATTTTCCTTGACTTTAATTTTCCCCTAAAATATACAAAAAATGTGACACTCACACATAAAATGTGATGTGTCCAAATACTTTTAGGCCCCCTGTATATAAAAGTGATGAGAAAATTAGAAATTATGAATTATTTGGGATGATGAAACATTTCAAAAATATGACTCTCAAATCTGCCTCTTGTTTTTTCAGTGGTCAATGAAGCGGCCAGCAAAAAGAAATACAACCTGCTTACAGAGAGCAGATACAATTTCAGTCACTCCAGCCTGTCTACCACTCCTCCCAACAGCCCAAGATACTTAAAGAGCTCCCCAAATCCCAGCACAGCCCTTCCTTCCTCCCCGTTACTGGGCAATGGCCTGAAAGAGAGCCGAACATTCACCGGTGAACTGGAGCAGGAGATGAATGGGGTCGGTCAGTCCTCCCTTAAGTCCAAAGACGCTCAGCCTACAACACTGTGTGAAGATCTGCCAAAATCTGCACCTGTCACAGTCAAAGCTGATGTGGGACAGAATAAGACACTTTTGGACGAGAATGTTGATGATGTGTTTGTCACTGATGATGAGAAAACAATTAAACAGACAGAGACCTCTACGAACACTGCCCCTGAGACCAGACCAGAGCTTATAAAGAATGCTTTGGTCCGTTCTAGTCCCATCGGAAAGGTCACTGAAGCCCTACAACGGGCTGCTACTTCCAGATCAACAGAAGCTAATGTCCCCACGTCAGTAATCAGCTCTGGAGGTGAGGCTGAGCTCACAGCGCCCCCTGCTGGAGAGGACAACATCAGCCCAATTGCGGTTTGTTTACCTATTAAAAATGCAAGTGTTAATGAAATGGATGATGCTGATGACATCATTGAAAGATTATCAGACAGCCAACGAATCATCAATCCAGACATATCATCATCAGACCCAGTCAAGGAAGCCAAACCCATGGACTGTGTGCAAGAGATCAGGGATCTTGTAGTGGAGGTCACTGAAATAGAGGAGATCATGCAGCCCTCTGAAGACAATGAGGAAAGCGTCCAGAAAACGTTGTCTACAGATAATGAAGAAAACATTCCCAATATGTTGTCCAAAGAACACGAGGAAAACATTCAGCCATTTGTGTATCTGGTTTAAGTTTCCAATTCTGGGTTTGAAATGTCTGACATTGGTTGGTATCCATCATATTTGTACATGTAACCAAACAGGTCAATTGTAAATTTATATTAATTATAATTTGTATACTACAAATTTTGTTGTATAGAAGTAGTTAAAAAGTTCTCTTATGAGGAGGGTTTTAATGAAAAGAATGTAATAATCTTATTTTATGTTAGCTGTTGTTTTAAATATGTACAAATGAATTGCTATCATTTAATAATTTGTTAATTATTAATAATGTTCATTCATTTTAATATGATTGCCTTTTTAATATGTGAAATCTACATTTGTAAAATAATCATGTTTGTAAATGTGTCCTATCTGTGAAACTCAAACAAAATTGTTGTGGAACACTGTTACCATTCTGGGAAGGCAATGAAGCATTCACAATATAGACAAATGGTGCACTGTATATCTGATAAAGTAATTTACCCATAATGCACAGCTACATCAGAATATGCTAAGAACCTTTAAGGCTTCGCTGGAATTCGTGACATATTTAAAATGTGGTGCTGCATGGGTTGTCATAAATCTGGGACTGATCTCATTTTGGATGACAGACGTACATTTGTCACATGTGGTTTGTCAACTTTATGTCAGGTGTATTACATGTCATGACACAACAGGTTCTGCTCTCTTTTTATAGTTGACATGAACATCTTAAACACCCTTTAAATGTATTCAAATGATTTGGGGAGTTTCTAGGAATATTCATGAGATGCGTGGCATTTATTCTAGGCTGAGTAAACAAGACATGGCATGTTGACATTCTGCCACACTCAAACACTTCTGCAGTAAAATCATTAAAAACAAGAACTTATTATAATCATATTCCAAACAACACAAGGAAGGTGTTTGCACATCAAAATTTGTATTTCATACTGCACCACAATAAATAAAAAAGCATTTCATATAAAACAGTAGTTGAGACATCAATGAAATGTCAATTTGAACATGAAATGTCATCATAAAAACACACATGAAAAGAGATTAGTTAATTCTTTTGAAAAGAACACTTGAGTTTGGCTACGTTACAAAATACAGGTGTACTTATCTGTGCACCATATCAAGCAGCGACGTCTTCACTACAGTAACAAAGGCCACATTGTAAAAATACAAGCAACGTTGTTTTGCACATCTACTGTACAACAGTGAGTAATGCGGTTATTAGGGCAGTAAAAATACCATGTGTATGAATTCATACCTGTTTCACATCAAGTCCACAAGAGGGTGTAGCTATCATAAATTGTATCCTTATGGTCAACTGCTTTATGTAAGCAAAACTGAACAAAACATTACAAAATGTTGTTCTCACGACATAATGCATATAACATTCATCTATGCCACTGAAACGTCATGCAATTATTGCACAGGAATGTTTAAAAAAGGTCTGCAAAAGCAACACAATGCCATGAGAAACCACAGCGCCGTTTCTTCAGTGTTCATAAGCAATACACTAAACTACATGACCTGCTAAAAGAGACAGCTGGCTGAAGAACAATTGAGGGCATTCAGTTTAACACATTCAGAATGAGAATTGTTGAAAATGTAAAGTATGCCCACATACTGTATAAGGAAATACTAATTATGAGGAAAAAAAGCTGAATTGTTGTTTCTAAATGACAGAGAGAATAATCCATTTAATTGTAGTTTGTAATTTTTCTTCATTATAGTCTGCTTTTACCGTGATGCAGTGTAACCGTAATAAAACTGCTCATCTGGCCGGAACCCATAAGCAGTGGTTGGACGTGCTGAAGTCACTCCTGTCTGTCCATACGCATCTGTCAAAGAACTAGAGAGAAACAGAGAGACAGATGTCAGCCAGTCTAGCATGTGACATTGGGACTCTATATAATGATAAGCATTGATTCATTGCTATAGTAACAAGAATCAGAATGTGATTCTTAGGATGGTGATTTGTGTGGAACAATGATACTATGATTACCAATAGCGCTAGATGGCGCTATCATCTTACTTTCTTCATAGCACAATATGACCTTCACTAATAGTTGTGAACTGAGAGAGAAAAAAAATGGTAAAACAGAAAAGATACTCAAGGCCTGGTCTCAAAAAAGTGGACATCTGAACTCTTCGAAAAAAACGTAAGAATAAAGTTAAAAGTGTACAAATCTTATTTGTCATGCCCTAAGAGGAAACAGGATCAAAACCTGATGGAGGTTGTCATAATTCATCATAACTCATGCATGAAATAGTTAAACACCTAATGGCTGGAAAACACTACAAGACTTTTAAAATCTGAACAGATTTTTTTAAACTAGACATCATACACTTGCAGACTTTTTGAAAGTTTCAGATAGAAACACACTAACTGATCAAATCTGTAGACTGGCACAGACTTCCTGTAACAACTCCAGACTGAAAATCTGGGCAAAATCTGAGCAAAATTCTTGCAGTGTAGTTTAGCCTTAAATCACAACTCAATATTTTTAAAGCCAACAAAACGAAGACAAAAAGTTCATATTTTTTTGACATCAAATAAAAAAACAAAATTCACTTTATTTTCAGAGATATTTCCTCTCCATATTAAATACTGTAAATGTTAATATATACTGGGAACGTACAGTAGCTTCAATGCACAAGTTTTGGTAATATTCTGTCACATTTTTACCCCAAGACCGTCTAATTTCTGACACTTAAAGATCCACAATCCCTCCTCCTAGTGCTTTTAATAGGTTCGGCTATTTCAGCTTGCACACATTACTAACAGGTGTATAAAATCAAGCACACAGCCATGCAGTCTCCTTACACAAACATTTTCATGAATTGGGCCTTTTCCTGTTGCCAGGATTACAAAGACCCTGTGCACAAAACAAGGTCCATTAAGAAATGGTTTACAGAGTCCGGTGTGGAGAACCTCAAAAATAGACCTGAACCCTGCCGAACACTTTTGGGATGAAATGGATCATCAAACCCATGCAAGCCAGGGCCCCTCACTTAAATCCACACAGACATGTTCAAACAACTTAGTGGAAAAAATTCCCAGAAGAAGCGAGGTTGCCAGTCCAGTGAAGACCGTTTTTAATGCATACACAACTTGTACACGTTTGCACATGTGATATGATACTTTATGTACTTCTATTGCTGTATACAGTATTATAAATAACCACAAACCCACATGATTCCATAATCATTACTCCAGCCAAATGGCCAACATAACCATCTCACATCAGATTGGGCAAGTGTGATCTGTGTCTAAATAAACACCACCCACCCGTCTGCAAGACTCTCTGGTCTGGCCTCTTAAAATATGAGTTGTTTGGTTTGCCCCTACCAGCTCCCATAATGCTATGTTGTTTTTAGACCAAATCACTTCCAGCAATCGGTTACGCGCATTACCTCTTCTCTCCCACTACAGTCTCCAGGCAGGAAGTGTGTCTTTATTCTCCAAGGAACCCTACTGCTGTCAGGGGAAATTTCAGACTTTGTTAAAAGGCTCGAGAAGGAGAGGCTGACGCCAAAAAAAGAGTCTATAAGACACCGAAACACAAAACCAACAGGATAAGTTCAAAGACGGGGGCTGATGGGAAGGATATAGTGATGAGATATGGGTCAGATGATGTCACAAGGTCAAATAGGTCATTTGGCAGCTCTGTGCAGATAAAAACACTCCAAAGGGTCTTGGATGTGTGCGTTTTACAATCATGTTGTGAACAATTTGGTGAGAATGGACACAAAAAAAGTCCAGTGTCTCCAGACTGGCCCCTGATAGTTAACACTGAGGTGAGACCCTGTAAACAACACCCGGAAAACTCTAAACAGGAAAGAGTCAATGTTGCTCTCCTCTTTCCTTCCTCTCCTGCTCCTGATCACAAGCATCTGTCACTCTTCAGCTCACAGTGAATGAAAGTTTCAGTCACTTGAGCCAAAACCAACTTAAAAAGGTATTGATAATTAAAACAACAAACATTAAATAAAATACAAATAATGTATTGATAACAAAATATAAAAACCAAGTGACATATGTAAACATGATTTTAGACATAGTCTCACAGTAAACTTTAATTTATTTAGAATATATACCAATTAAATATTCAATACAAAACAAAGAATGCATAATGTATTTATTGGTCCTGTATGACATATCACTTTATTGCTCCCTGAACTCTCTGTAAGTCGCTCTGCATAACAGCGTCTGCTAAATTACTAAATGCAATATGTAACTATACCTAAATATATATGTATATATATATATATATATATAGGACAGGTATGTCCAAAAAAAGTCACCAATTGGATTTAACAAAGCAAATAGGTAAGAGCCTCCCATTGGATTGGAGGTCTAGGTACAGCAACGTTAAGAGCTCAAAGAATGAGGGCACCTGAATATACTGATTGACCAGGTTATTCCATCAATGTTTTTTTCTTCTCTGGTGGTACAGGCATATTCCAAGATGACAATACCAGGAATCATCGGTCTCAAATTGTGATAGAGGGGCTCAGGAAGCTTCAGACATCATTTTCACACATGGATTGGCCACCATCCAGACCTTAAACCTTGTGGCTATTTTGGACATTTTTGTCAGTTTTGTTTTCTTTGTGATTTTGGCTGTGTTCATGCAAACATCATAGATTTTGCAAAAGGTGTTTATTCTTATTGGAATTTTAATATTGTGCTCTATTTTTCTTTCATAAATGTTTTTTAAACTAGTTAAATACATTGTTACACTCAGGTCAATTTGGACAAAGATTTCCTCCTTGAAACCCATTAAAACTACACATTTTTAACTGTTTGCCATGCAAGCATATATATATTTACATTTACATTTATGCATTTGGCAGAAACTTTTATCCAAAGCGACTTACATTGCTTTGTCCTATACATTTTACATAGGTATTTGCAATCCCCTCGTATCGAACCCTCAACCTTGCGTTGTTAACACAATGCTCTTACCACTCAGCTAAAGGAAAGCTATCAGTAAATATATCATACATTGCATATAAAATCCTTTCATTTTGTTGGCAAAGAGTTCAAAATTTCAATAAAAAATAAGTTTCAAGAAAATTCAACATTTTATTAAATTTGTACTATTTACTTTTTGCTTATGCTAGTATTTACTCCATTTTCGTCTATGGAGCATTTCAGTTTCCTGTTTCTGCTGTATTATACAGCACAGCGGGCAAACCTAACAAAAAATAAAGATATAACTGTGTTTATGTGTTAGTATAGGTGTGTGTTTGAAAGAAAGACATTGTATTTTACAGCAAAGCAAAAATCCAACACCTTATATTCAAGACACTGAAGCATACTGAGATTTGTTTTTTATCGCTTGTTTGCCTTATTATTCATTTTTAATACTTCCTTAGCTGAGATAATAGGTGAGCTTGATTTTGATGTAGAAGTTCAGAAGCCCCTCAGTACTGTTTTCACCATAAAGGCATAATAGATGTGAAATTACGTAAACGAACAAGGATAAAACTCTGAAAATGAATGCATTTTTGGTTGTTATGATCTGGAGAGGATCTGGTTGAAGCATTTAAGTTAGTAAAAGTAGAGAAAAGATTACAAGTTTACAAGATCTTGCCGACAAATGTTGTGCCATTGCAGAAGCTTATCGAAACGCGAATGCATGCCATAAAGCTAAAGGCAATCCAATAAAATATCAGAGTGTGTGAGTTTTTTTGGACAGGCAGTGTATGTATATATTAGGGATGCACCTATCGTAAAACTGCACCAACACCAAAGAATGAAACCTTATGTGAAAGAACTGGGTAAAATTTGATGTGAAAATTGCTTTGAAAGTATATGACAAGCACATGAAGACATTATGAAAGAATTAATAATTTTAAGGTGGAGTTGTTATTAAGAATCTATTCTAATAAAAAAATATTGGTACTCGTACTCTGTGCATCCCAAATATATATAGAATATATCAAATAAATGTAGAATATAAAAAAAATCATTATAATTTTAATTAAGTCATATACTGCGATAACGGTGTTGATAATGTGTATTATTTTGAGAATGATAAATGTAGTTTAAATCTGATAACCCTAATACATACATCTAAATCTCATTGACTCTCCTTATGTGATTCTATGATGTCTAAACACGTCCAAATGAAAAGCTCCCATTCAAGTAAACCCAGCAAGGAATTCCTACCATCCTTTTCATCTGGAACAACTAAGCATTCTATATGCGCTAAATGAAAGATTATACTGCGCAATTCTGTAAATAAAAGTGATTCTATTAAAGGTTTTTTAAAAGAGCCGTTCCCGGTGTGTCTGGCTCCTGGCTCAGCACTGGGGAACCGAGGCTGGGTTTCATTATTGTGTTAACCTGGATCCCTAACGCCGTACGGACAAAATGAAAACCACACTTTCAGGTCGCCCAATTCCCTGCGCGCTCTCAGTGTATTCTACAGGTATCGTTTACAAAGAGCCGTGAAAGAAAAAACACAGCTTCCTCTGGCCCTCCTCATATTCGCTTGCTTCTTGTTTTTCAGCACCTCAGAAACCAACTCCCAAATTCCCCATTCTATCTGTTCTCTCATGAACTCATGTATAATTTAGAGAGCTCAGTTTATTTCTGAATGTGTCTTTTTTCTTTCTGCTTCACAATCGATGTGTAAGATTACTAAAATGACACAATCCTAAACAAATCTAAAAATTTACAATAAGGCTGTATTTGTTAACATTGGTAGATGGTAGGCATGTAACAATATTATTGATATGGTGTTATTGCAATAGCAAAATTGTCTCAATATTATCATGGTCACATGACTGTATGAAATGATAGGTCTTCCGGGCCTAACATAGAGAATGTAAGAAAAAATAACAGATGTTAACTTTGTCAAGGTCCATCTGGTGCTATTATTTTATTTTATAAAAGGAATTTTTAGGTCATTTGACCCCTCTAGTACACATGACCCATCTCAGACTCGGGGGTCTTCAACTCCTTTTCTTTGAGGGCCAGATTCCAAAAGTATAAATAGGATGCGGCCAGTGTATCCCTTATCACAATTTCTTCTGTTATTTTGTATTTCCGTTATTTATTGCACGTATTTTGTTCCTTTATAATGTTTTTGTTGCTGATACTTATCAGTATTTGTGCCTTTTCATTATATTTAAACAAAAGGGAAACTGTCTTTTAATTGTATTTTATATTCTTTAAATCGCAAAAATGAAATGGCTGTTAATTTACCCCCAGTACTTCCAAGATATGGGTGGCATTCTTTTTTCAAGAAGATATTTGGTTGAATTAATGAAAGTCATATTAATAAAAGTAAAAAACGCTAATACATTCAGCACAAAAGTAATCCCTGCGCCTTGATGTTTAACTGGCGTCTTATAAAGCTGATCAATTGGTCTGTGCAAGAAACTGAACCCTATTATCATAGATATGGCTATTATCGCATCTTCGGTTGAATTCCAATCGCATTCATGAGCCCTTACGCGCTTAGAAGGGTAAACCCTTTAAAGCGCAAGTTCTGGAGGGCGATGAACAGCTATTTCCGTAAATATAGCTGTTTAGAACATACATAATGAATGCAGTAATTAAAACAACATTTTCCCTTGTCTGAGACAACTGTTGATGTGGAGTAGTACTCTTCCTGGAGTTACTTTCAAGGGCAAAAGAGGCATTTTGGAATGCGGCCTATCGCGTGTGCAAAACGACTGCCTGTGGCTGTGGATTGCCGATTGTAACGTTGTAAATAACATTAAGTATCTTGGGCAGACCGATCATATCGCTCCGTCAATGGTTATGAGATGCGGTAATAACTTTCGTATTGAATGTAGCAGTGTTTTTGGACTTTAAAAGATGTGGACATGCATTTCTTAAAGCTCACAATTCTTCAAATCTCTTCACTTATTTTAAATGTGAAGGCGGGCCAGGTAAAGATGATTGGCGGGCCTCCAGTTAACTAGCCCTGCCATATCTCATACCGCTAAGCAACAGTTATGATTAAAGGATATAGAAAAGAGGATGCTGGAAGGGCAATATAGACAAACTCATCTAAAACATCTGAATCCATCCCTATATATGTACTTGAAAAACTAAAAAGCTGTAATTAATGTATGTGATGGGAATTTGCCTTTCTAAATAAAAAGATAATTTCAAAAAAGAAAAGAGGATGCTTATGGCACGTTTCCAAGTCATCATTTGTCATTTTTAATATTGCAATAAATATCGTACCATGTATCTTGGACTTTGTACCGAGGTATTATCGTTCACTGAGATTAGATATTTTTACATCCCTTATGCTTTAGCTATGATGAACATTACAGTTTTTCAGCATTTAATAATCTTTTGTTAATGTTCACGTCAACACAATTCCTCACGTTATTAATGGTGCATGAGCTAATGTTAACAGTTACAACATGATTAAAAAAATATATATCGTAAACGCTGAAATAACATGTATCAATGCATTATTTTCATGGCTTTACATCAAATAATCCCAATCACGTTTTGCTGAAATATTTTCTACATCCTCACGACACAAAACCGGCCACATCATAAATCATCTCATTAAATCATCCCTTTAGTGT